>NC_046158.1:123801865-124101865 GCF_011064425.1 Rattus rattus | reverse complement strand
CTTCCTGTTGTCTCGGATGTGTCATACGGCATCTGTTGACAGTCTCCTTAGGACCCCATGTACTCAGAATCGCTTTCTGCTTGCTTCTTCTCTGAAGTCTTTGGTTTAATCCTCTTGTTACCGCGTGTCCTGCTGTAGATCTCCTGGTGTATCATACCTTGTACTTTGCAGAGCTTTTTGACTTCATATTTCGTGTCATTGCTCACAGGCAGGGCCATTATTTTCTCAAATGCCTTCCCTTTTCCCCTTTTGATAATCACACAAGTGGCCAAGTGTGGTGGTGCACACCATTAGACCCAGCACCTGGGAGGCAGAGACAGGTGGATCTCTGTGAGTTTGAGGCCAATGTGATCTACATGGAGAATTCCAAGCCAGCCAGGGCTACGTAATAAGGCCATGTCTCAAAAAACAAAAACAAAAACCAATCAAACAAAACAGCTGATAACCCCACAAGTGGACACTGGTTTGCTTGCGGTCCCACAGATCCCTAAGTCTCTGTTTATTTTCTGTAATATTTTTCACGGTCCACAGACTTCATTTCAATTATCCTATCATCAGTGTCTGTGACTCACTCCTGTTTGCCTGAACTAGCTTCCGAATCGTTCTACCTTCTCACTTCTGTTGTTACCCAGCCACTTCAGCTGGTAGAGATGAGATCAGTAACAACAACCAGAACCCACACCCTTGATACCTGGATGAAACATTTTATTGTCCACTGTGGCTCCCGACAGCCATGTGCAAGGTGTCACATGTAGGTAAGTGTGACATATTCCAGCAATCCAACTGTTGTCTGTGAGGGGAGAAAGATGTCTGGGTCTCCCTGCTCTTTACTATGAAGTCACTCTTGGCCAGCAGACGGTTGAAGAGGAACAAAGGAACTTGGACACTGCTTTCTACTGAAGAACTGTGTGGTGCACTGTTTATTACGAGGTAAACAACTGATACAGGAGCTAAGCACAAAGGGACACTGAGTGGTGCCTGCAGGTGCCATCGTTAAGACAGAACAGGAGCCGGACTCCAGTAACCACCACTAAGACACTCAGGACAAGAGACGAGTGGGACTAGTGAGTGTCTATCCTATGGCAGCTGGCATGAAGACAGGAGGCATTCCCTTGGCTCTCTGCAACCCTGGAGCCACCTTTCCCACCCCCCTTCAAGAAGGATGGTATCTTGAAAGTACATCTAGGGAAGGAAACAGAGAGAGTGTCAGGTGAGCACGCTTTCTTTAAAAGGCTTGAGAATAAAAGCCCCTTCTTGCAAAGAGCAAGGTGGAGGGAGAGACCGGAAAGCAAGGGAAATCCGGGTACTTGAAAAGCAAAAAGGATTAAACTACATACCAAAGCACACACCACCTCTCCTTCCTCTGCAATCAAATATGAAAACCACACTTAAGCTTGCAAAAGCATTTTGTTTTTTTGTTTTTTTTTTTTAAGCTAGGACAGGAGCCGGACCAAAAACACTAAAATCTTGACAGTTCTGTTTACAAAAAGGCAGGCATGTAAATAGTCACCTATTAAAATGCAAAGCAGACGAGTTAGAGAGATGGCTCAGCAGTTAAGAGCACTATTCACACTTCGGGAGGATCAGAGTTGGATTCCCAGCAGCCACAAGACAGCACACAACCGTCTGCAGCTCCAAATCCAGGGGACCTGGTGCCCACTTTGTCTCCACAGCCTCTGTATATACACGGTGCACAGACATACATACAGGGAAAACATGATGCACATACAATAGAAACAAACTAAACATTTTTAATTAAAATACAAAGCAGAAAGCAAGAACCCAAACAACTCGGCTACGTTAGGAAGAAAGAACCATAACAAAACCCTAACTCCGGGTTGAAGTAAGTCTCTTGAAATACACAAAAGAGCATCTAGAATAAAAAAAAAAAAAAATCATAAACTAAGAAACAGAGAAATGGGCAAAATCCAGACACCAAAAAGATGTGACTGGACTTCTGAAAGAAAACAGAGACAAATCGTTTCGGAAGGGCTGCTTACAGGAAGTGAACCCACTGAAGCATCAAAGATATTGAGAGTATCATCTTGGTGATACTTCCATGGCTACAGCTGAACGGATGAATGAAGAAAACACACAGTTTTAACAGACAGAAATAAGCACTGAAACAAAGTAGTAACGAACGTGGCCGAGGCTCTGGAACATTAAGTAAGTGATTAGGGAGACCTCTATAAAGTCACTGAATCTGACGGATGTGAGGAAGTTAAGTACCTCAGCCAGGAGGAGAGCCAGGACAAAGCCCTGACACGACAGTCGGGCTAGCAAGGTAAAGGACAATGTTGTGTCAGGATGGCGTAGCAGAGATGATGTCCAAACGTAAACATGGCGCAGTGAGACCCAGCCTTATACCATACTTGATTTTAACTTTGATTAGGATGGGAAGCCACTGGGGAGGGGTTTTGTAAATGGATGGCATAGTTTGATTCATAGCTGAAAAGATCCCTGTGGTTTCTGTCTGGGGCAGTGGGGATTAAGAGAATAAGAGAAGAGGACAATTGATCATTCAAATGACAATGGTGACACAGACCACAGCGGAAGAGGCAGAGGTTATCGGTCATCCGATTTCAGACTCGGTTACTGTAGACGGCTTGTAAAAAACAAGGAAGAACCAAGCATGACCTCAAGGTTTTGCGTCTGAACCTAAAAAGAAGTTGCCAGGTCCCTGCTCCCTTTTGAAGAATTCCCCGTACCACAGGAGAGGGCGGCAGATATGGAGGAGAGCATGATGGAGTCAGATCAGATCCTGGACAAGGAAATACCCTGGTGTAGACATCGAAGAGCCCCGACTACAGCGTGCGAGGGGCAAGAGAAGGACGGAAGACAGGACCATAGCTCGTGGAGTTAAGTGAACACGACGTAGGACTGGAGAGTGCCCCAGCCAACCAAGTGCAAAGCAAGTCTGGGAAGAGTGTGAGAGCAAGACAAACAGAGAGCCGCCTGGTGTCAGCAGACAGAAGTTACAGCAGTTAAACGTGGAGGGGCGAGGCTCAGAGAAACAGGAGGGACACAGAAAGTGAAAGTCAGCATGCTGAATTCCAGATACTTCTCTTTCACCTGCCTTTAATCACAGATGGGATGGCTGGAGAGGAAAGGAAAACAACAAAAAGCACACTTCTTTAAACAACTGAGGAAGACCCACATGGGCTGGATGGTAAATCGTGTTAAGTTTCTCTTGTTGCTGGATGTACCATGAAATTGGACACATTAAAGTTGTGTGTCTTTAAAAGTAAAAGTGTGTGTGCATGCGTGCATGTGCCGGGAGCCAAGCCCACTTTTACACCCTCCGTTTCAGGAATGTTCTCAGGAATGTTTCAGGCCCACTTGTGGAGCCTCTGTGTCTGGGACACCTAGCCAGTTATCTGTTCTTATCAGTACACCTGCAACGTGCAGTTTATGGTCGTCACAGGAACCAAAAGAACAATGGGAGGGTGGTGACAGTGATGAATGGACCTTGGGCCCGGTGTGGCCTTCCGGCTTGCTTGTCTTTATAAGCCACTGCCCTGAAATAAAATCTGAGAGCTTGATCAGACAATCGACTTGCTCTCCTTCTTTGCGACTCCTGCCCCCCATTCTTTCATCCCCTCCTCAGGTCTCCGATGTGTGTGTGTGTGTGTGTGTGTGTGTGTGTGTGTGTGTGTGTGTGTGTGTGAAGTTATGTGCCAAGAAAGTAACTGAAAATTCCTTAAAACGATTCCAGCAGGACAAACCGTAAATGGTGGATGGACACGGGCTGACTCCTGACAAACCCTGGGACTGAGCAGGCTAAACAAGGGCTGAGGTAGGACGCAGGGGAGACAGTGCAGGTGTGGTAAGTGAGGACGCCTGGCTGAATATTCCCCGCAAAAACTGTCCCCCTGGAACAAGGTTCCCTAGAGGAACCAGCTGGGGCTCTGAGCCCCAGTGGGACACCACGACATACAAGATGTCCAAAGAGTGCAAAGGAAACACACTCCTGGTTCAGGATGCAAAAGGATATGACATTCACCTGGAAATGAGGAGCCCACAAGTGTCCTCTTTCCCCGGGAGGAGGTACTCTAGGCAGCCAGGGGTTACCAGAAGCAGGAGAAAACAACAACAACAACAACAAAATTCTTGGAAGTCCTCAAGCTCCAACAGGGCAGTATACCTCTTTGCCCTTAAAGGCACTGCAGACAAGACCAGATGAATTGTGGGTAGCTTCCTAGAAAGCAAGCTGGGATGTAGTCTAAGAAGTTAGCCTTCCCTGACACACTGCTGATGGGAGATGATCCACTTTTCCAGTAGTAATGAGAGTCAATACTTACTGAACACCTAGAACATTCTAGAGCCTGTTCCTGGCAAGCACTTTTCATTCTACCCTTACAACAACTCAAAGCAGATGCTGCTACCATTTTACACATGAGACTGGAGACACAGTGAGAGCGGGGAGGCCCCTGCTAAGGTGACAGGACTCACGTGACAGCCCGGGAAAGCATGGCTGTGAAGATCCGAGTCTTTAGGGTTGTAAGGACTCCCAGTGTGTCCACTTTAAGATGAATCATGATTAGTCACATGGTGGCAAACATTGAATCTAGGTGATATATCTTTGGATTTTTCTTTCTGGCTGTTTGGAAGTTCTCCATAATAAAACGTTAAAATTCAATTTAAAATCCTAGGATTCTTGGAGTTAACTAAATCTTTGGATGCTTTGAAAACCTCCCAGGACTCGGGAGACAGAGGCAGGTGGATCTCTGAGTTCAAGGTCAGGATTGTTACAGAGAAAATTTCAGGACATCCAGGGCTACACAAATAAACCCTGTCTCAAAAAAACAAAAAACTTGAGGAATGGGCCACAGCTTGACCTCCTCCTCTCCAAGATCCTAACCTGAGGGGAGGGCGCACTAAACTGAGTACCTGAGATCAGGCCAACATAGCCACCTCACACTCAGTGAAACCTGGACTTCGCTGGATAGGACAAGCGGTGGTCACCACACCTCAGCAAAGTTGAGGGGTGGTAGGATCCAAAGACCACTGGCTCCCAAAAACGCCAAAAAATCCAGAGGCAGTCCTACCCCACCACTAGTAAGTATCAACCGCTAAGTTTCCTCAGTCAAGCCTCCCCTACATAGGAACTTAGAGCATGAGTGGATCTCTATCAATGCTGGGATTTCAACCAATGCTGAACCTGTCCCCACCCACAAGAATCCTAACACAAGGGTTGAGCCTTGCATCCGTCTATCCCTGGGGTTCACAGGTGAAACTAACACTCCCTCAGAGATGTATGCCACACTCACAAGAAAACACACCCGCGCCGCGTCCCAGCTTCCAGTAGCACTATCCAGTGCCAGGCTAGACTCTAGACAAGCCCTGCAAGACCTTATCTTGGTCCAGAACAGGTCCGGTGGGAGATGCACTCACCAAAGAACAAGGGGCTGCTCCAGCCTCCAGCTGGGGAGCACACCCCACCCCATGCCCAGCCGGCGCCAGGACTACATTACTCAGAGGCTTCCAGGCGCAGGAACCATACCTTCCAGCATGCCCCGCGCCCACCAGCTGTGCGCGGAGGGACGGCAGCTCCCATCGACTATGATCAGTCCGTTTCTGGGCCGCATGCTTTGCTTAGCTGGGGAGTGGTTGCTGTGGCACCTGGAGGCCCACTCCTTCCTAAAATCGCGTTCATAAAACGCAGTCAAGCCTCTGCCTGAGGAACTACACTTCCCAGTGACCCCTGCAGAGATTTCCGCATCCGGTGCCATCTGAGCCCTCGTCCCCCCCCTCGCGCCGCCCCAAACAGAAACACACTGGCCAGCGGAAGTGGCGAGCCATTCTTGCTTCTTGGCTGCTCAGTGGATGAACAGCACGTTGAGGAGATTTTCAGAGTCTTCCAGCCTGTTGTGGGCTGGGAACCAGCAAGGGTTTAAAGCCAGTACAGTATATATTTTAGGGAAAATCTCTGAAAATGATTTATAGTCACAGCTCTCATTTTACTTTTTTCTTTTGAACCAAGTTGCCCAGAAGAACCTAGAAGCTCCTTAACACTGAAGGACTGTTATACCCAGGAATTTTAAATCCTGGAATTCTTGTGGTCACTAAGTCTTTAGATGCTTTGAAAAACATTGGTGGATGTGTCTGAGCTGAATGCCTCCTTTGCAAATCTCAGGGGAGAATAAACAGACCGTAAGATTGGGCCAACATGGCCACCTCACCCCAGAGAAACCTGGGCTTTTTTGGCTAGGGCAGCTTGTGTTCGTTACCTGTATTCCTCAGGCTAGCTGTGATCTTCCCGGGTCAGCCGTGAGTAGCTGTCATGCACCACCAGCTCGGGCATTCTGAACTGTGGACAAGAGCGGGAACAGAATGAGCAAAGCTGTGCACAGCATAGCAGTTTTCATTGAGCTCGTGACGGTGCCTCTGGATTTCCTTTAGAATCTATGAAGGCTGTGGGGACTTAGTCAAAAAAGGAACTGTATGGAGAAATCATGTTGGAGCACCGGCTGCTCTTACAGATGACCTCAGTTCGAGTCCCCGCACCTATATGGTGGCTCACAACCATCTGTAACCCCAGACCCAAGGGATCTGACTCCTGGTTTGTACAGGCACCGGGCTCACGTGTGCTTTACATGTGTGCACGCTGACAAAAAAATCATAATTTTTTTAAAAGGAATGTTGTCATCAGTTAGCAATCAAAAGAATCCTACACAGACATATCCACAGACCAAACTGATTGAGGAAATTCTTCAACTGAGGTTCCCTCTCCCTAGGTATCTCTAGGTTGTGCCAAGTTAACAGTAAAACTAACCAGCCATGATAATCCTACAGATTTGAGGAGAAAGACCACTGACCCAAATAATCATGGCCAAAGCAAAAAATGAATTAAAGCAAGCTTTTTTATTCAGGTACATAGGCTGTCTTTCCATAAAAGTGGCGTTCGAAAGGTCAGCGGGGTCACAGGGAAGATGAAGGTTTTTATAGCTCAGGAGTAAGGGACTTTCTGCAGACAAATAGGCAGGGTTACAGAAGCAGAACAAGTTGGTCCCAACAACCTTTAAAACAAAGACATGGTTGCATGGTGGTCACAGCAAGGTAATCATAACAAAGTCGTCATAGCCGCAGGTGGCCATCATAACGTGTTGCTGTTTCCTACAATACGCGGTGTAGAGCCATTTGTAGCTCAAGTTACAGGCCCAACCTTGAGAAACAGAAATTTAATCGTAAATAGGACTGAGCCTAGTTTGTGTTTACTATCAGATGGCTTGCAAGCCTAAGATGGAGGCCAGCTAGTTTATCAGACACTGCTTTAAATCACAACATACTTGTTTGTTTTTCTTAATGATGCTCAGACTAATCCTTATAGAACAACTAGTTTGTGAGAATCAATAAGGCCGTAGACGGATATGGAATTTTAAATGAATTGGATTTGTTAATCTTCCCCTGGGTACTTTCAGTAGGGTATTCTACAAAATAAAAAAATAGCTACAATAGCTATGATTTACCCCCAAAAATCAGGTTAATTGAGGGGTGGGGTGGGTAAAGATGTAGCTTAAATAGTAGAGTCCTCGCCTGGTCTATCTGTTACTTTTCTGTTGCTGTTATAAAAAATACACACCAGCAGCAACTTCAGGAAGAATGAGCTACTTTGGTTTATGGCTCCGGGGGGATAGAATCATCATGGAGTGAAGGCACAGCGTGGCTACAGAAGTAGGGAGAAGGTTCAATGGTTTAAAAACAGTCATGGCGTGATTTGTATGGATGTCTGCTTGGACATACAGCAAAAAGTTTTCAGCTATCAGTATTTTATCTTCCTTGTAAAGCCTTGTAACATATTTGTGTTAGATTGTAGACATACTGATCGTCTTTATACCCAACTAATCCATGCCCTTGTGCTGGTGGAATTGCTTGCACTTGCCTCTCACGCCTAAGTGTGCTTCGTTATATTAATATCTGAGACAAACTCTTTTGCATGCTTGTTATTGATATCTGAAACACACTTTACCATATGCTTTGCTATATTGGTATCTGAGATACATTTTAGAATGTATGGAATTTACTGTTTTGACCCCTCCTGACTTGATGTATCCATGTCAAATATAATCACTACACAATGCCATCCTGGGAGAGAGGATGGAGTTCATCCCTGAGGAATGGGCTTTGCCATTATTGGTTTAGTGTGCCTAGACTACTTGGTGAGACATTAAATAATTTAATTCTCTCTTGTCGATGCCCATGGAAAGGAAGACTTCCCAGGGGTTGGGTAAATGTTTCCATGGTTCTATGCCCTTCTTTCTTCCTTAGTGTTGAATGCATGAATTTAGTGGGATACAGGGTTTGCTTTGTTCGGGGCGATAGGAACTGAGTAGAGACTCCTTCCACACACATTATAGTTCATGCTTAGCCTCTTAGCTGTAGCCTGGATCCTCACAGGATACATTTGAAACAATGTTTCTAAATGTGGCAATCATGGCACATGTAATTGGAACAGAAAAGGTCTTAAGTCCCATGCTGCCAAGTTGCTGCACAAAAGGACTCTATTAAGACGTTTATAGGCCAAGCAGTGGCATTTGTACGGAGGCTGTCACTTCCTGTTGTACTTGGATAACTGCCTCTTAATAGTTAGTTCAAGAGCAAGCCATTGGGTTCTCACAGAAGGATAAACTCAACTGTTGAATTTTCTTTTACATGACTTGGTTTGGTTGACTAGGAAGTTGAAGAATTCTCTACATACATTTTGTTATTTTCCTCCTTGTTCCCATTGTTGCTGTTAACAACACACACAACAACAGCAACAACCCATTAGTTCAAACCCCAAAGGAGATTGGATTGAGTAACAGAAACAAAGAATTCCTGTGAGAAGCACAGTGAACCCACAGGGAGCGTTAAATGAAAGCTGGTAAGTGTTCGAGGGTTTCAGGAAAAGCCCAAAGAAGGGACTTTAGTCACAGCAGTCCTTACTTGTCCAATACCTAAGCAAACGTGTCCCCTTCTGCTGTATCTGTTAAGAACCAGGAACTCTGAATGGTCCTTGGAAGCCAGAGTTTCTGGGATCTAATTCAGGAATTTTTCCTCACCTCCAAACCAGAGTCCCCTCTAACTAATCTTATAGCGACTCTATGGATCCAGAGTGCTGGCTTTCAATTCTTAATGAAAACAGTCTCCTGATTTACACACCAACACAACAATCCAGAAAAACTTTTCAACTCTGTGTGACATAAGGCCTAGTAGCTTATGCTTTACATTAAAAGGATAAAAATGTGGGGGTGGGGGAGTAAAAAAAATTTTTTAAAAAAAGCACAAGAATACTTTTCATAAAGGTCATAATTCTGATATCAAATTCACTGCATTAAATGGTTTTATTAATGGAAAAAATTAAGGAAGTCCTTAAACCGAGTTGGGGGAAAAATAACAGAAATAAATACACAGGCATGAATAGTTTAGGTAGGACTTAGAGAAACTTTACCTCGTCCCCCAGCGCACCTCCAGTCTCACTTTCCACTAGTGGTCTCACAAGCTCTTTTTGCTAGTGCATGGCTTACTTAAAGAAACATGCCACGCAGTGGGTTAATTTTTACAATAACATATAGGGTCAGATGGATGGCTCAGCAGTTAAAAGTGTGCACTGTTCTTGCAGAGGACTGACATTTGATCACCAACAGGAAACGCAGACAGGTCACCACCATTTGCAGTTCCAGGGGAATGTGACACACCTTTGGCCTCTACAAGCATGCATGTACACACATACACACACGTACACGCACACACACAAACACCTGTACATTCACACATACACAAGCAATTTTTATAATGAAAAAATCGTTATTTTTAATTGGAAAAAATTTTTTGATAAACTTTAGTTCCTTAACTGGGTGGTGGTGGTGCATACCTTTAGTCCTGGCATTCAAAGGCAGAAGTGGGTAGATCTCTCTGAGTTCAAGACCAGCCTGGTCTACAAAGCAAGCTCCAAGACAGCCAGGGATGCACAGAGAAACTCTTTATAAAAACACAAAAAATAGGGAGTGGAGAGATGGCTTGGTGGTTAGGAGCTCTGAATGCTTTTCCAAAGGATCCGGGTTCAAGTCCCAGCACCCACATGGTAGGTCTAGTCCAGGGTATCTGACACCCTCTCAACACACAAGCGAGCAGACCATAAATATACATAAAATAAGTAACTTTAAAAAATTTTAAACAAAACCACTTTGGTTCCTTAAGCTATAGGATTTGTACTTTTGAGACAGGCCCTCACTATGTAGCCCAGGCAGCGCTGTTCCGAGGTATTCCTGCCTTGGCCTTCTGAGACCTGGGCTACACAGGGCAGCTGCATTCATCTACGTTAGGGCATGTATTTAGAGGTAACTTCAAACTTAACAAAGTAAGCTGCAAAGTGGAACAAAGAACCCACACAGTGTCTACCCTGGAACCGTTCGATGCGCCCGGGTGGACAAGCTTTTTCTAGACTTCTTTGGCTTTCTCCACACACACGTACATCCACACTTTCTTCTGCAGTGCTGGAGGGTAAGTTGTGTACACCACAGGTGCTTAATGAACCAAGCAAGTATTTCCTAAAAGTGAAAACGTTATTACATGAGTACAGCAATCAGCGGCAGAAACCGGAATACGTTTTACCAGCCTACCTCAAATTCTGCCTTCACAGTTGAGCTGACAGTGTGTTCTGCAACATCTTCCACTTTCTAGAACAGCCTGGCCTGGGATTAGGGTGAACTGTCACACTCCTAGCTTCCCGTATAAAACATTTCTGTTTTATTTTTTCTTCTCTGATGGCATTTTTAAGAACAGGATCCCTTTTGGTAGTTTACTATTTCCCTTCCTATTTAAACTCCCATCTTATCTTAGTACTATGTAGTCTCTGTACAGTCCACATCGTTGGTAAGCACAATATGGTTGCACACGTGTGTCACCCTATTCACAGCGATTACTTCTTTGCCTAGAGCTTTTTCTACAGCACGCTGATTCTTCAACCATTAGGGCACAAAATTATAGCCAGAGGCAAGAGGAGATGAGTTCAGTTCCAGTTAGATAGGAGAGGTGTTATCTTTGATAACTTTTTTATAATGATTTTTTAGGACTGGGGAGGTGACTCGATGGGAAAAGTGATTGTATAAGCACAAAGACCTGAGTTGATCACCCGCATAAAAGTCCTGAGACATGGTGGCCACCCGTAATCCCAGCACTCTGGAGGCAGACAGCAATCTGTAGAACTGGCTGAGTAGACTGGCTGAACCAGCCAGCCCCCTGTTAACAGATGGAAATGATCAAGTATACAGGGTGGAAATGATCAAGGAAGATACCCAGCATTAGCCTCCAGCTTCAGCATACACACACACACACACACACACACACACACACACACACACACTCACACATACACCACTCATACAAACACACACACCACACACACCATACACACACACCCCACACACACACCCCACACACCCACACACCCACACACACACACCATACACACACACACACACCACACCCACCCCACACCACACCCACACCACACACACACATACACACACCCCACACACCACACATACACACCACACACCACACACCACACACACACCCACACCACACACACACCACACACACACACACACACATACACACACACACACACACACACACACACACCACACATACATACACACCACACACACACACACCACACATACACACACACACCTCCCACCTCAACCCACCACACACACACACACACACACACACCCCACACACACACATACACCAACATACACCACACACACACACATACACTCACACACACACACACACACCATACACTCACACATATTACACACACACACACACACACACACACACACACACACACACACACCACACAAAACATACACACACACACCACACAAAAACACACACCACACACACACACACATACACACACACACACACGACACACTACACACCACACACACCACACACACACCCCACTAAACCCACACACACATCCCACACACCACACACACACACCACACACACACCACACACCACACACACACACCACACCACACACACACACCACACCACACACACACACCACACCACACACACACACCACACACACACACCACACATACACACACACACACACACACACACACACACACACACACACACACACACACACACACACACAGGGGCCAGAAGAGGAAAGTTGGGACAGGATGATGGTTCATTGCATAGAGGCACTTGCCGCCAACTTGATGACTTGAGTTGATTCACTGGACAGCAAGGTAAAAGATTTCCGACTCCCACAAGTTGTTCTCTGACCCTCACAAGCCACACCCAAACACACAAATAAATAAACATAACTTTAAACTTTTTGAAGACATTGATTTAAAGATAGTGGACTTATGACGAGGTCGTTCTAAGTTCTATATAGCAAAGGAGACTAGAATTAGGAATCCCATCTCCCTCACTGGAAGGTCCGCATCAGGCAATCTAGCTTCTCCCTCAAGGCTGAGCTTTCTGAGTGTGAGCAGACAGGGCATTCAACCTCTTGGGGTTCACCTGTGAGCTCAGCTTCTGCATTTACTACCTGTAATTCTGAGCTAGAAGAGTCTCTCTCCCCTCCCTCTCCCACACTCGCACATTCGTTTATTTATGTTGTGTGGTGGTCAGGGGACAGCCAGCAGGAGTTAAGGTCTCTCCTTCCACATCCAGACTCTAGGTCATCAGACTCGGCAACACATGCCTTTAGCCACTGAGCCATCTCTTGGCCCTGAAGCACGATTCTTTATGCTTTGAGTTGAGAGCTTCTGTCAGGGCTCGACCTGTGCATTGTGACCCCTTGGTGGAGTCAAACGACCTTTCACAGGGGTCACCTAAAACCATCGGAAAACACAGATGCTCACATTATGATTTATAGCCATAGCAAAATTACAATTATGAAGCAGCAATGAAAATAATTTATGGTCGGGGGTCACCACAATATGAGGAACTGTAGTAAAGGGTCGCAGTGTTAGGAAGGTTGAGAACCTCTGGTCCATATGGTCCCTGACTTGGCTCTCTAAAACCTGCTTCTGCAGTTTGAACAGCAGGGGTCGCCCTACACACAGTGATTACTCCTTTGCCTAGTGCTTTTTCTCCAGCAGGCTGATTCCTCAACCATTAGGGTTCAATTACCCAACTTTTCCCTGGTGCTGTGGGTAGCCAAGGACTCTGAGGAATCTGGTGACACTTCAATTTTCCAAATATCTATGAATAGAATTTTTTGTTTTGTTTTTGTTTTTTTAAGACAGGGTTTCTCTGTGTAGCCCTGGCTATTCTAGAACTCACTCTGTAGACCAGGCTAGCCTCGAACTCAGAGATCCACTTGCCTCTGCCCAAATGCTGGGATTAAAGGCATGTGCCACCATGTCCTGCCAGAAACTTTTAATTGTATTATATAGCCAAAAATATTACTGAAGAACATATGGGCAACCACGGCTATAAGTAATGTCCTACTCTAAATTGAACCACAGGTAAGGCACTACAACCCTCATTTAGGGGAGTGGGAGAGCATACTGTCCTGGGGTTCTCAGAACTCAGTCAGTGACTTGACACCTTTGGGTGGATACTTTGTGCCAACTACTAGATGTTTCTAGTATTAACAAAAGGAAGCCAGGAAATGGGTTGTATGAGCGTTACCTTGGTGAAATAGCCTTAGGTATCAGGACACCGGTATGCAACCAGACAGCACTGACCTAGAATGTGGACTGTGCAGAGGCTACATGATACCAAACAAAGCAGCTGGAGTACAGAACTTGCACTTATCTGTGCAGGACTTATCCCACTAGCAGAAAGAGGGAACTGCGGCCATGGATTAAGTTCCATGTGCATGCACATCACTGTTAGAAGGAGGATGTCCTAGTTAGGGTTTTACTGCTGTGAACAGACACCATGACCAAGACAAGTCTTATAGAGGACAAATTGGAGCTGACTTACAGGTTCAGAGGTTCAGTCCATTATCATCAAGGCGGGAGCATGGCAGAATTGCAGCATCCAGGCAGGCATGGTGCAGGAGGAGCTGAGTTCTACATCTTCCCCCAAAGGAAGCCAGGAACAGACTGAGCATCCTCAGGCAGCTAGGAGGAGGGTCTCCAAGCCCACTCCACAGTGACACACTTCCTCCAACAAGGCCACACCTTCTAATAGTACCACTCCATCACGAGGACAAGAAAGTGACAGAGAGTTTGTCCCTACTTATCAGGCCCAGGACTAAAGTGAGCGATAGGGTGATCGTGCCAACAGCAGCAGCTAAGATATCGCTGGGCTGCCCCAGGGTGAATGCTGGCATACTGAGGGCCTTTCTTAGGTGAGGGTCCATAGGTCACGTGGAGATTTTATGAGGCCATGTGTCTTAACTATCTGAAAGCATGGTATTTACTCAATAAATATGAACCATGGCTTATCAGGGATTGGTACAGTCTTTAACTGTCTCACTTCCTGATTTTATTCAAATTTCCTCCCAATCTTAGTAAAAAAAAAAAAAAAAAAAAAAGACTGAAGGGTTTTTTTCTTTATTTTTGCTAATCCAGTCAAAAAATTTATTGATCACCTTCCCTATGCCCCACGCTGTATTAAACACTAAAGATTCACCAGGAAATGAGACACAGAATCAAAACAAGGTCTCCTCATCCGCACAAGATAATACCATAGCTATCTCCTGGCCCGGTCCTCTCCACCCTTACTCGAACGGTCACCACACCTGAGAATTTCTCTGATTCACCTGATTCCCTCCGTCTCCAAACCCAGGCCTTCAACAAAAGCAGCAAAAGCTCTTAACTGCTGCGTCACCTCTGCAGCCCGGGACCAATGCTCTAAGACCATCCCACCCCGACTCTCTTCCTTTGGCTTTCCTGGAAGAAATGACCTTATGAACCACCATGTGGGTGCTGGGAACCAACCCCAGGTCCTGCAAGAGCAACAAGTACTCTTAACCATTGTGCCATCTTGAATATGATAAGCTTGCTCACTGAAGCCGGAACTCTGGGAACTACTGGGATTATATGAGTGAGCCACTATGCCCACCCACTTTCTACGTGGGTGCTGAGGATCTGAACTCTGGTCCTTGTGTTTGCCCAGCAAACCCAGCAAACCCTTTACCAACTGAGCCATCTTCCCAGCCCTTGTTTATTATTAGGGCCTCAGACTTGCTGTGCAGAACCTTGCTTGAACCCATCCCCCTGCCAACACCTTCCAACAGCAAGGATTACAGGCTTATTGATGTGATAATCTATTCTAATGTAGACAGTTACCAGCCATTTATTGATGCTTTTTGTATCCTGATCAGCTTGGACCTTGCCCCTGTACCCAAGATGCCAAAGTCTTATGGCTGGTGGAGGTGAGGGTACTGTGTGGCAGGGGACATATCCACAAGGCCAACAGAGGAAGTATATAAACGTCTTCCATATTAAGTTGGTGTACAGAGTTCAACTGAAGGGACAGATTTCTAGTAATGCCGGTGTGCATGTCACAAAGAGAGACTCAACCTGGCCTGGGTATGGCCAAAAGGGGGAGTGGTGTAGACAATTAATTCCTCTGGCCTAATCACAAAAATTCAAGGGTTAACAGGTTTAAAAAAAAAAACAAGTCTTCTGGTTTGGCTCTTCTTTCACAGTGAGGGTTCAAAGAGCAGGTCCACACTGTGTGCTTCATAAGATAGCCAGGGTCTCACACAGATTGCTCTCTCAAAGCTACAGCTGCAAATAACCGCAGTTCCCAGGAGGAAGACGTTAGAGAGCTCTAGTGTGGATAGCAGCCAAGTCTTGCTGGGTTTGACAAGATCTGCAGTGGTGCTTTGTCTTTCTGTCTCCGGTCGTTGAGAAAAGGGAGCGCCAACGGTTGTTGGTGGTGTCTGCCTTTTATCTCAGCAATTGGGATGCAGAGGCAGAAGGATTGCCGTGAGTTCAAGGCCGGCCTGGTCTACAGAGCTAAGACAGCCAGGGCTACACAGAGGGAAAAGAAACAAAAACCAAACAAACAAAAAACAAAAAAAGGAATGGGCGATTCCTACAGGAAATCACAGGTGACTTCTGTGCATAAACAGTGGAACGCCTTCTCCTCTCTCCTCTAACAGCGTCGACACTCTTCAGGAGGTCCTGAAAGGCCCCCGACTTTGGGTGGGGGCATAGAGAAGTAGAACCCAGGGCTGTGGTTTATTGCTCAGCCTTGGCTTCTGAATGAGCAGCCCTGTACTTAGCAATCACGTGTCCACGTGCAGAGGCTCGCTCATGACACCGTCTAGTTCTGTGTAGTCTAGGTTAGGTGTAGTTCCAGCATCTTGAAATTAGAACATAAATCTGAACCAAGGAAGCCACATTGTTGCCAGTTTCCACCCTAGGAGGCTTTAACTTCAGCAACAGTCTGTGTGGAAACCTCCCCCACCACCTGCAGATAGTAGTCACACATCTTAATAGATGGCCTGGCTTTGCAGGAACCCTGCTCTGCTAAGAGAACGTTGTACCTTGGCCAGGTGTGTCATGGGTACGTGTGCTTCAGCAAGCCTCGTGAATCAACTACACTGCATGGTACGTCTGAAATAAGATTGCATGACATTAATCTTGAACTCACCTGCGGGAGGACCCTTAGTTAATTACCTCTTGTGTGCCAGGCACTGTCTTCTTAAATCTGAAGACCCAGACAGGTAAGCTTGTTGTCTGCGTTTTACTGGTGATGAAATGGGAGAGAGGTACACAGAGCAAACAGAGATGTCTTAGAAAGATAAAGGGAAGCCCAGTATGTGTTCATACATTATCCAGCACAGTACTTCAGATGGCAGGGGTGAGCCCCCCACATAAGCAGTTCTCCAGTAGACTCTGGCTGGTCAGTCATTCCCACAGCTCTGACACTGTCTACCAATAGAGAGTGTCAGGTCCACAGGTTAAGGACTCCGTCCCTCAGATTGCCTCTACTTCAGATGCCAGTACAAGTATTGAGCTGTCACTCAGGCTGCTGACCAACCCGCTCAGATGCAGAGCTGTGACTCCCGCCGTCCCCTTGGGAAGCTCGGAGTTTGTGTGTTTATTCCACTCATGAAGAACATCACAAAGGATACAGAATGGCTGCCCGATGAAGGTGAGGAGATGCCGAGGCATGTGGGAAGGGGTGTGCTGCATGCATACTGTCTTACGAAGCACACTATACACACTCAACGGTCTTTCAGAACCCTGTCCTCTGTAGACCAGGCTGGCCTCGAACTCAGGGACCCACCTGCTTCTGCCTCTCAAGTGCTAGGATTAAAGGCTTTTGCCACTGGATGCAGCTGGTTTAGTTTAGTTTCTTTGAGATATTCTCACGCATCCCAGATGGGCCTCCAACTCAGTACGTAGCAGACAGTGATGCTTCTGCCCCCACCTCCTGAGTGCTGGGACCTCAGGTGTGCACCACCACGTGCCATCGGTGTAGTTCTGGGGATCTGGAGGTTGAATTTACGCATTCGTGCACCTCAGGCAAACACAGCTGAGCCACATCCCCAGCTTGGATTTTCTGAGTTCCCATGGAAGTTTCCTTACAAACAGCTCAGCTGACTGGGTCTGTGGACACTGGAGGTCAACTCAACCTTCATCTCCCTCTGCCATCCAGAGTGTGTATGAAATTAGGTTGAAAGTCCCAATCTTCTAATCACAGAGCTGATTTCCCTGGTGAACAGTCTTCCACCCTCGGACTATGTAGGAACCCAGCAAGAGCCTTGTCACTAGAGCAGAGGCTGCTCCCAGGAACTCCCAGGGGGATTAGAAGTTCTGCTCAGATGCTGACACTCCAGAAACAAAGTTGTCAGGAGCCAGGGGCCAAGGTCATGTTAGAACCATATTCCCCCAGTGCCCTGGGTGCAAGAAATGTAGTTGCTATACGACAAGAGCCAGCGGGACAGTGATCAGAAAGACATTGATTATTATATAACACCACCTAAATGTTCATAACAAAGATTGACCTTCTGTCTAGGGCAAGCCAAGACTTCTCTCATGTTGATGCCCTAGAGCAGAGCACTCTCCTCTGTGGAGTGGGTGGAGTATCTTAGAGTTGTGTCCCTAAAAAGAAATCTCTCCGTCATAAAGTCCTAGGCACATTTCTAAAGTCCTAGGTGGGAGCCTTTCTTTACCCATCCACAACCAATACCTCCATGAGCCTTAGATGAGACGTCCACACCAGCAGAAGAAGCCATTCCGTATGCTGACTAAGGACTGTACTTCAGACATCTTGCTAGTAACTGGGGCTGCCTTTGGGTTCAAATGCAGAGCTCTGTGTAAAAGTAGCTCTTTTAAACCACGTTTTGTTGCTTCCCCAACTCAAATTTTAAGAATGAAATATTAAATCTGAAACTTAAAGCCTAATAATTTGAGTACTTTAATTTTCACTTCTAATTTTACCAAGATATAGTTAATATTAATCATATATACAATGTACAGAATGATGTTGTGATATATATACATGTGTATATATGGGTGTATATGTATGTGTGTGTATATATACATATATACGTATGTGTATACACACACACACACACACACACACACACACACACACACCAGTGAGTTTACAGTCCCTTTTGCTTTGAGAGACTAATCAGTGTGAATACTTGGGTAATTTACACAGAACACAGTGTATACCTGCTCTTTGAACCATCACTGTGAAACTCACTGTATACATACATACATACATACCACATATATGTGTATATATACATAAATATACATACTGTGAAATGATTACATCCAGCTACTCAAAATATTCATTGCCTCAGATACATGCTTACAGTGAGGGCAGAGTAAGAACATCTCATAACTTTCAAATGTAAAAATATATGCTGTGCAGTTGATCTCCAGAATGCACTCATCCTAACAGAAGCAGAATCCTCATTGGTCAGTCTCTCCCAACATTGCCACCCCGCCCTCTAGACTCTAGGGACCACTGCCAGGCTCTTTGGTCCTATAGTTTGTCTTTTAAAAACGCTTCACAGGCCCTTGGTGGGACGGTCCGGCATCTGTCTCTCTTGCCTGGCTATCTCATTTGTACAAGGTGCTTTATCTGGCTGGGTATTCTATACTAAGCATCGTTGTCTACCTCTTACCTCTTACGATGTCGGAGGAGCAAGTCCTACCCTAACAGCCAGAGGAACTAGGGGTGAGCCTAGAATTACTTAGTGCTTTAGACTAAACCTCCCCACAGGCACTCAGAGCACTGAAACAACCACCGAGATCTCTCAGCTCCACGCAGCTAGCCTTGGGACAAGCTTATGCGAGGATTCAGGGGTTTGGTTTGCTTTTGGTTTTGGTACTACACATTAGTAATCTGTTTGCCCTTTTCTTCTCTGACATCCTTGGAGAAAGTAAACAGCAGTCAAAGAATGACCTCTTTGTAGTTTCCTTGTGTGTGTGATACATTGTATAAAAATAAAAGAAAAAAAGCCTACAGGTATATACTCTTCCTTTTTATAAAATTATTCACTGGTGACTTCATATAGGAATACAAAGTATTGAGGTCATATCTACTTCCCCTCCCCACTCCCAGTCCTCTCAGAACCCTCCACTCCCCCACCCCCAACTTCATGTCTTCTTTCAGGAAAACAATCTGAGTCCAGTGAGCGCTGCCTGTTGTGAAATATCATGCGGAGGTGGCGGGGGTAAGGGATATGTGGCAGGCCCACCCCAAGGTGGCTCCCAGAGAAATCACACCATGAGACAGACCTGGTGTAAGGGAAGTTTATTTAAGGGAAAGGGAGGGGAGTGAGGACCTGGAGAAAGCGTAGAGCCAGACAGAGCCACGGGGGCAGAGAAAGCAAGGCTAGAGGAGGACAGAAGAGAGGAAGAAAGGCCAGCGGGAAACACATGGCAGCAGAGAGAAAGAAAGAGAGAGGGGGAAAGAGAGAGAGGCTGGGGTACGGAGCAGTCTCCTTAAACACTGCGGTTGCTGCCGCAGCTGGCAAGCAATGAGAGCAGGTTCTGATGCAAGCTATTGCTAGGTCCCTGCTGCTAGGTCCCTGGGAGGAGCCTAGAGGAGTCCCTTATAAGCGACCATCACTAGAACATGGTGACCTACCATGAGCCAAACGTTAAAGAAAACAGACTCTTCCTTCTAGTAGCCGTCGGATGACAATAGCGACTCAGAAAAGTGAAAACATCATGTACCTCATGTTGCTTGGGTCAATCTTGTGCGTGTTTTCTTTTCAGTTATGTGGTGGGGGTGGGGGTGGTGATGGTGATGGTGGTGGTGATGGTGGTGGTGATGGTGGTGATGGTGGTGGTGAGGATAATAGTGGTGGTGGTGGTGGTGAGAATGATGGTGATGGTGGTGGTGGTGGTGATGGTGGTGGTGGTGGTGGTGGTGGTGGTGGTGGTGGTGGTGGTGGTGGTGGTGATGGTGGTGGTGGTGATGGTGAGGGTGATGGTGGTGGTGATGGTGGTGGTGATGGTGGTGGTGGTGATGGGTGGTGGTGGTGGTGGTGGTGGTGGTGGTGGTGGTGGTGGTGGTGGTGATGGTGGTGGTGATGGTGGTGGTGGTGGTGGTGGTGGTGGTGGTGGTGGTGGTGGTGGTGGTGGTGGTGGTGGTGGTGGTGGTGGTGGTGGTGGTGGTGGTGGTGGTGGTGGTGGTGGTGGTGGTGGTGGTGGTGGTGGTGGTGGTGGTGGTGGTGATGGTGGTGGTGCCCACATAGGCCAGGAGAGGGCATCAGATTCTCTGGAGCTGGGTTACAGGTGGTCATGAACAACCCGGTGTGGGTGCTGGGAACTGAACTTGGATCCTCTGGAAGGACAAGAAGTTCTCCTAACAAATGGATAATCTCTCCAGCTCCTCACTTGGGTTTGGGGTTCACGAATGTGACAGCCTTGTCACGTCCAGCAGACATTATTTCACAGTAGTCTTCTCTGACCTCTGCCTCTTCCAGTCTTTCTGCTCCCGCCCCTCCAAAATATTCCCTGAGTCTCGGGTAGGGAGAGGCTATGAAACCAATGAGGAGGTCGCTAATTCTCTGCACTTTGGTTGTGAATGTATTCACCACGTCCGCTGCATGGAGATGCTTCTCTGATGACAGGTCAGGGTTGTACTGGTTCATGGATACAGGGACAAGCATTCAGAAAGTACTGTGATGCTTTGTCCTTTTAGCAAAATGATAGTAGCTGGGTTTATGACCTCAGGTGATGGGTTCCCGGCCAAGTTTACAGTACCAGGCATGTGCTCCCTCCTGCCAAGTTGAAAGTAAGTCCAATTACAAAGCTGCTGGTTCCCTGTGACATTTGTGCCCCATCATTGTACCAATGGGCATGCCTTGCCAGTCGCCATACCTCATAGGACTCTATGGGTCCTATTGGCTGACTAAAATGGCTTTTCTCCCCCAGCAGCCTGGAAAGCACCTTCTGGCTCTATGCAAACTCGCCAGCAGGGAGGATGTTTCTAGGTCCTGTGATCAAAGTCTGAGGTGACTTCAACAAAAGGGTCTTGTTGACTTCTAGTAGGTGACTAAGAGTTACAATGGCCTGAGTTGTTACTGGTCTCTGGGATACTCCTGACCAGGTGCATGTTTTTTCTTTAAAATTGGAGTATCTGAGGCTGAGGAGATGGCTGGGTATGTGAAGGCACTGGCCATAGGGGCCTGGCAATTAGTGTTGTGTCCCCAGAACTCACACAAAGGTGGAAGGAAAGAACTAACCCGACAAGGTGGTCCTCGCATCCACAATGACTACCACATCACACACGCGAGCACCACCAGCGCCACCAGCAGCAGCGGCATTACCACCAACGATGCATTTCTCAGGAACGAAATCACTGCTACCTTAAAATCAGTTATGGTAACTTAAAAATACATTTAATACCTATAGTAAATGGTGGTATAATCCTTCTTCGAAAAGCTAGCTAAAACACTTCACTAAAGCAAACTTGTTCAACATAAATCAGAGGGTGAGGGAGGGTCTGAGAAATGAGAGACAAAACAGAAAAGAAGGGCAAAAGCAACCATAAGTCTCACCTGAATGAACCACATTCTCCACACAAAAGCCCTGCGGCTCTCCTCTGAAGCTGCGAACGAGGGTCTCCAAGTCCTCCTGTCATTCTCAAGTGCTGTTTCCCATCTCTGGGTCCCCTCTTCTGCTGAGCCAGGCTTTGGTGTCACACAGCCCAGGAGAACTTGCAGGCCAGTGCATCCAAGGCGCCCAGCTTAGGCACTCAGGGTCAGCCACTCCCGAGACCTTCATGTAGGAATCACAGTGGTGACAAAGCCCTTATCACCCCTGACCTACCAACACCCACAGCAGAGCGGACCACCAGTCTGAGGCTACACTAGGCTGAAAGTAAGAGCTGTTTGGCCTATGTCATATTTACTATAGCTGTTTTCCTTCTTATATTTCTGCTATTGCTGTAAGATTCATTAATACAGAAGAGATGGGTTGCCATTTTTAATCTGTATAGTTCAGGGTTATTAAATACATTCGTTGTGGTTCCGGTTTTCAGAACTTTCATCTGCCCAAACTGAAACTCTAATACTCTCCTACACAACCCCCAATTCCCTAACAACTACTGTCTGCCTTTTGTCTTTATGAGCTTGAGAACTTTACCGGCCTTGTTTAAATAAATAGAATTGTGTGGTATCTGTCCTTCTGTGACTGGCTTATTTCACTTAACATAATGTCCTCAAGCTACAGCATATGCTGGAATTCCCTTTCTGTTTAAGGCTGAATAATATTCCATTGTGAACAAACACCTCTGTCAACACACACACACACACACACACACACACACACACACACGAGACCACTTACTAGTGAGGATCTGGCGCCCTCTTCTGGCCTCTGTGGGAATATACACAAACAACAAACGAATTAAAAATAAAACAGGGTTGGGGATTTAGCTCAGTGGTAGAGCGCTTGCCTAGCAAGCGCAAGGCCCTGGGTTCGGTCCCCAGCTCCGAAAAAAAGAAAAAAAGAAAAAAGAAAAAAAATAATAAAACAACAAAAATGCATAGACAAATATTTCTTCAAATCTCTGTTTTTATTGAGAGTGGATCCAAAAGCAGAATTGTTGGGCCACCATGATGCTACCCTTTGTTTCGTTTTGAACAGTGGCACTGTTTTCCTGAGCAGCTGTATCGTTTTGCATTCTCATGGAGCGCACGTGGGCTCCCGTTTCTCTCTCCTCCTGGGCGCGGGTTATTTTCTGTCTGTTTTGTTTTGACAGTTGCCATCCGCACGGTTTTGATTTGCATTTTGCTGATAGCCAGTTGTGATTCTTTCATCAGGCCTGTACTACGACTTAGGTGCGCTTCCAATAAGTTGTTGACATGAGATTTTTGGAACTCTTACCGCTGCCAATTGATGGCTTCTCGACAGTTCGCAGGACGGGCAGGGTATGCTCCACCACATACCCGAAAGCTCCGGTCTGTTCTCAGAAGTCCTGCCGCCTGAAGCCTGCTGCCTGGGTCAGGGTGAGGGGCACAAATGTGTGACTCCACCCTCAGCTTCTCTCAGCTACCAGATCTTCAGGCCAGGGCTCACCCAGCCTAGCCCTGCACACTTCTGCCCAACCCTGAGGCTTTCTCGAAACTTCCAGAGCCACTCCAGGGACCACATCTGGCTTCTCCACGCACTTCTCATAATCATCTCTGAACACCGGCCAAAAAATATTTGCCAAGCAAATTAAGAGAAAGGTGCCTTTCCCCTGTAAAGCTGAGAAAGCCAGCCAAGAGTCTAGGCATGAAGGCAGCAAGGGCTTGAGTGGTGCCAGGTTCTTCCGCAGCTGTGGCCCTGTGCCCCTTGCAGGTCGCCGCCCACGTTTCTGGCGCTTTGCTCTGATCCAAAACTGCTTGCTGTGGCTTCCAGAGGTGACGGAGTCAGCGGCAGGGTGAAACCATTCTTCGTTGCAGTAATTGCGCAAGTGGGCCAAGGCCCATCTGATAACTAAGCCCCTAGCAACATCCTCAGGGAGAAGCGGGTGGACCCAGGGCTCTCCCACGGTTTGCTCTCCAACGGTTTGTCACAGTTACCCAGGAAGTGAGGATGAAGACACCAGGCCGTGGGAGACAAACATGAGACCTCGCCTGCCTGAGAGGCTGAGCCTTACCTTCAGGGCCTACCCCCTGGCTGTACCCACAGAATTCCCCAGTATCAGACTGTGAGCAGCACCCCCAAGGGTGCTGGGGATTTGACGTCTCAGACTTGCACTGTTAAGCTACTTCCTGAGCTGTGATATCATTTGTAAACCTCCTAGAGAGTTGCCTTTAGTCTTTACCTTTTTCAAATAACTCTAGTTTTGAAGTAACCTAAATTCTCCATCTGGAAAATTAAAAGGCCACTGCTTCATAGATAGACCACAGTTGCTGGCCTCTCAATGTCATTTTCCACCTCAGGGCCCCAAGGTGTGCACCACCACATGTCACTTTTTTGTAAAACATCAGGACAACAGCAGTTGACATTTATTGAGCATCCAAGTCATTACACACACGACATTCAGTCCCACAGTAACTCTAGGAAGCCACTACTCCTAAAGTCATATCTTTTGTTACAAATGAGGACCCAGGCAGACAAGGACCAGATCTCTGCCCTGGGATGCCCAGTAGCTGGGAGGGCAGACAGGCCTGCACCCTGGGACTTCCTGTAGAGCCCCATGCCCTAATGGACATCTGTTAATGAATTATAACAACACAGTGAGAAGATATTCGAAAGGGCCGGAGAGATGACTCAGCGGTTAAGAGCATTGGCTACTCTTCTAGAGGACCTGGGTTCCCTTCTCAGCACCTACATGGCAGTTCGCAACTGTCCATCGCTCTAGATCCAAGGGATTTGTCACCTTTGAGGGCACCAGGCACAGATGTGATTTATATACATGCAAGCAAAGCCTTCATAAACATAAAACAATGAAATAATTTTTAAAAACTTTTTGAAGAAGATGTTCAAGAGTCCTGTTTTCACTATCCCCTGGGGCTTCAGGTGAACAATTTCGTTTCTATATTTTGTTTCTATATTCTATAAGAAAAATAGAAGTAAATTCTTGCCCTAGGTGACATTTTTTATTTTGAATCTTTGTTGAAACTGAAGATGGTTCAAAGTGCTACAAGGCCCTGGACATCAACTGGATGACTGAAACCCTGCTGATGCTGTTATTAAATACATTTAGCTCCAGGCAGGGATGAAACTGGTCCAGCCACCTAGACCTGCTGGGCACCATTTCCTGAGGCTGAGCACACCCTTCTCTCTGACCCAGCAGCTCCACTCTTCCACAAAATCCCCACCACTGAGGCTGCGCCCACCAGAGATCTTTTTCCAGAATGATCACAGCCAAAGCCAGCATAATACAGACTGTAACCTGGGACTTAAAGAAGAGTATTGTTGGCGTGGTGTTGTAAGAATTTTCTCCCAGGGTAGAGACTAGACAACATCTTCCCCTCTCCTTACACAAATCAAGGTTCAGTTACATCAACGTTCACCCTGGGGGACCGTTCAGTGTATCAGGCTTCCTCACAGAACACACAGGTGGGGGTTGCAGGAAGGAGCACAGATGACCCTTAACGCAGCCAGCATGGGTGATGACTCTCTTGGCTATACAGATGGAGCCCCTTTCCCTAGTCCTCGGGCCCTCCAGGCAGCAAGGCCATGGGCAATTAAGGCAGCATTGCACACCACAGGTCGGGAGGAGTGGCTGGATACTCGGGTGAAGGTTTGGCAATCCCAGGTGTGATTTCGCAAGCAGGCGTGTTAGTTTGGTTCAGAGTGACAGTACAAATCATGTCTTCTTGTACTCTCTTCATATTGCAAACCCCTCAAATATCCACCAAGGGAATGGAAGGATGAGTTGTGGTTGGTTACTGCAGTGGAATAGTTTGTAGCAATGAGAAGGTGGGAAAAATATTCCCTGTGCAGGTGTTGACTTCACAGTGTGGATGGGGCACATAACTAATTGAACAGGACCAAAGCCAGGCCTAGCACAGCGCCCCCTAGTGCCCCCTTCGGGGAGCACCTTTAGTAGGATGTAAGCATGGAGAGCACACAGAGATGCTGTCATAGTTACATTTCCTCATACCCTGGCCAAAGAACATTAGAGAGAAAAGGTTTATTCTGGCTTACAGTTCCAGGGGACAGCCCATCACAGTAGGACAGTCACAGCATCAGGAGCTTGAGGCCAGCGGTCACACTCCGAGGTCAAGAAGAGTTTGATGAGGGATTGCGTACAGCTCGCTTTCTCCTTTTCTACGGGTCCAAATCCCAAGCCAGGGGTCTTAGTCTGAGTTTTATTGCTGTGAAGAGACATCACAACCATGGCGGATCTTACAAATGACAACATTTCATTGGGGCTGGCTCACAGGTTCAGAGGTTCAGTCCATTAGCGTCATGGCGGGAAGCATGGCAGTGTCCAGGCCAGCATGGTGCTGGAGACAGCTGAGAGTTTAACGCCTTGATCTGAAGGCAGCAGACGGAGACTGTGTCACACTGAGTGTAGCTTGAGCAGAGATCTCAAAGCCAGCCCCTACAGTGACACGCTTCCTCCAACCTGGCCACACCTACTCCAACCAGGCCACACCTCCTAATAGTGCCATTCGTGTAGGCCAAGCATTCAAACACACAAATCTGTGGAGGCCATTCCTCTTCAAACACCCACAGCAGATAGGTCTCCCCGTGACAACTAACTAATAAAGACAGCTCCTCACAGGCGGCTTGGAGGTTTGCCTTCCAGTGATTCTCGAGCCTCTAAGGTTGATTATTAACATTAACAATCACAAGTGCCCAGCTAGTGGTTGGTAACTCTTGTCCTGGCTAAATTGGTGTCAGCTATGGGGTAGGTTCAATGTGGATACTTCTAAAGTTATATCGATCAAGTAATGTTATCAAAACACACTAAGAACGCTCACGATTTGGCTACAGAAAAATTAACAACAACAACAAAAAAGTAAGTAAAAGAGAATAAAAGGCAGGTCTGATGAGCCAACTCAGCAAAGAAAACAGGCAGATGCCAACGGAACCTATGAAAAGACACCTCTCTATGTCCTCAAGGAAATGTAACTTTACAAGATAATGAGATGCATGTCTATTCGTCCGGCCAAAATCCAGAACACGAACGCCACCAGACAAGGATATGAAGCAAGCAGAAGTCAGAGCCATGGCTGTGGGACCCGAACAGAACCCTGCTTTGGAACACACCTTGGTATTTCCCTGTAAAGGTATTCCTACTACGAAATCACGTCAGCCATGAAGAGATCTAAGGTGCAGTTTACTAAGTGAGAGAAGCCAGTCGGAGAAGGCTCCCTGTTTTAGAATTCCAGTGGGGCAGCTCTGGCATTCTGGAACAGGCCAGACTATGGAAAGAATGTTTGCTGTGCTGGAAGCGTGCTCTGCAGGAACGGTGGGAAATGCAAGTGGTGCCTGTGCACACATGTGCATACATGTTCTGCGCATGACACAGAGGCCAGAGGAGGACGTGAGTCAGCCGCTCTCTCACGCTCTCTTATTCTCCTGAGACAGCCTCTCACTGAACCTGGAGCTTGGTCGGCAAGCAGCAGCACACAAATATGCATGCGAGTGCACGCACACACACACACACACACACACACACACACACACCTAAACAAAAAGGGTTTTTGGTTTTTTTTTTTTTTTTTAAGATTTAGGGATTTTTTTTTCATTCCTAAGTTATTTATTTTTGTGGGATGATGTCACAGGTGAGGCAGGTACTAGAAGGAGGCCTGTCATTGGACGAGAAGGAAGGATGGGCGGGAGAAAAGTTTGAAGGAAGAGGAGGAGACTGGAACGGAAAAGAGGGAGAGACAGGAGGGAGAGGGAGAGAAGCCGTGGCAGGACAATATGGCGGGTGACGTTAAGATTCCACGCTGTACCTTTGCAGGTTGTTATGAATGTTCTTAAGGGATGGGTGGTACTGGGCTTTGTATGTTAGGTGGGCAACTATATCAACTGGGCCAAAGGTTATTGTATTGTGTGTTCTTTCATGTGTAGATTTGAGTGTAATGGAGTGTGTGGCTGGTCTGAGCCACCACCGAGTTGGGATGTGTGTTTCTCACATGGAAACCTGCCTTGGGAACAAGATAGGCAGAGAAATTGCTGCCTCTCAGAGAGAGGCCTTCGGCAATGTGATATGGGATGGAGCAGAGCAGGTGAGAGGCTTTGCTGACTGAGAATTAAGATATCCAGCAGATATCTTGGGGCACTGCAGTGGAGACTAAGTGAGGATAAAAGACAACCATACTTTTTTTATTTTTTATATTTTTACAACAACATACTTTTTTTTTCTTCTTCTTTTTTTTTTTTTTTTTGGAGCTGGGGACCGAACCCAGGTCCTTCGCTTGTTAGGCAAGCGCTCTACTATTGAGCCAAATCCCCAACCCTGAACCCATTTTTTTAATAAGAGGTATTTATTTTTATTTTTACATGTACAAGTGTCATATACAAGTGTTTGTCTGCACGCTTGTAAATGTATCGTGTGACTGCCTGGAGCCCTCAAGGGCCAGAGGAGGGCATCCGATCTCCGAAAGCAGGAGCTAGAAAGTCGTGAGCCGCCATGTGGGTCCCAGGAACTGAATGCACCTTCTCTGAAAGAGCAGCCAGAGTTCTTAATTACCGAGTCATCTCTTGAGCTCCAAGAAAATTTTAAAAAGAAGATAAGTTTAAAAAACAAAAACTGCAAAACCAAAACCAAAAACGGGATGATTCTTCCCCTTGGGTTTATCTGAACATGAATGTGCTCACAACCAAATCCAATGTCTTATGAGGTGAACTGATTCTCAAGTTAGTAGAAAAGTCAAACCACAAAACCAGAGCCGGCAACTCCACAGAAGAACCAGTCAGGCATCATAAAGCTCACAGGCTAGGGAAGCCCGAGGCGGTCTGCGACAGCAGCTGGATCAGTGCAGCCACAAGATCCAAACCCATATGGAAGGGTGGCATTTGAAAATATCGGGGAAAGATGGATTACTCAATAAATGGCTTCCAGGGCCAGCTGGAGTCGTCCTGTTCTCCTTACACCAAAGTCAGTTCCAGATGGCAAGGCAGTTTGAAAACGTGTGGAATACCAGAAGACTGCTTGGGAAATTTAAAAAGCAAAAGCAAACAGGAAAGACTTTTCTAAGGAAGACACGTCTAAAACCCAGAAGACATCATGGAAAGGATGCTACATGCTAGTACATGTATGTTGATTGAGATTAAAATCTTAGTCTCCAAGCTTTTCAAGGACTGACAAGGTGGCGAGCCACATGACCTCACTTCCTTCAGTCCCAGTTCCCACAGAAAGATGGGAGGGGAGAACTAACTCCACTAAGTTGCCTTCTGAACTCAACATATGCACTGTGGCATTCATGCCTACACATACATACATCATACATACGAATAAAAAATAAACTTATTCATTTATTGTGGGGGGGGGTTGTTATTTGTTGCTTTGCTTTTTGAGAACAGGTCTCACTATATAGAGCAGGATGGCCACTATATAGACCAGGATGATATTGAACTTTGCCTTTGAGCAAACCCCCTCTTGAGTGCTGGGATTAAAAGCATGTGACATCAAACTTAGCATAAATAAAGTTTTTAAAAGTTGTTTGAAATGACAAGCCTGAGAAAAATATGGTCCACTCATGTGATAAAGTCTGTTTCCCTTACTTCGTATATAAAGAACTACTATTACAGCCAAGAGTTGGCTGATGAGATGTTTCAGTAGTGACTATAGCATACTGTTGAACAAAATTACAGACAAAATAAATAAATAAATCTTTAAAGGGAGGGTAGGGGGGCTGGAGAGATGGCCCAGTGGTTAAGAGCACTGACTGCTCTTCCAGAGGTCCTGAGTTCAATTCCCAGCAACCACATGGTGGTTCACAACCATCTGAAATGGGATCTGATGCCCTCTTCTGGTGGGTCTGAAGACAGTGATAGTATGCTCATGTACATGAGATCAATCAATCAATCAATCAATCAATCTTTAAAAAGAAAGGAAGAGGGGCAATCAATCTTTAAAAAGAAAGGAAGAGTTCTTGGGTTCTGGACTGGGTTCATAACTTAACAATGTTAAGATGTCTCGGGAGTGCAATGGTGCTTCTGGGAACTCCAGGACTCATGAGGCTGAGGCTGGATTAGAAATCAGAGGCCAGCCTGAACTACACAGTGAGGGCATTGTTAAGAACAAATAAACAAATTAGCAAAGATCTGGCCTCCAAAACATCTTGTGTTATTAGAAAGTGGTGAACTGTTTGAGAGAAGCCTAGGGGGAGTCTCTACTGAGCCAAGAGCTCACCGACTGGCTAGACTAGCGGGCTAAGCTCCAAGGATCCACCTTCCTTAAATTCTGCCCGCCACTCCCCTTGAGGTGCTGGGGTTACAGATGAGCCTGGCTTTTACTTTACATGGGTGCTGGGGACCTGGACTCAGGTCCTCATGTCGGCATAGCGGGCAATTTACTAAGTCCTCTCTCCAACCCTCAAAAAGATTTTTCTTTGTCTGTTTGCTTGCTTGATTTTTTTTCTTTTAGTCACACATCTAAGTATGCTGCGACAGAATTCAAAGACACCTGACAGGACCTGAGGAAGTGGACATGCCTCCACTGTGTTCTGTTATTCCGCAAAGAAATTTGGTTTTCAGATCACTTATCTAATATACTGAATATATAAAAGGTTTTCTGAAAACTTAAACAACAACAAATGAAACAAATTACCCAAACTCCTAAAACTCAGCAAAAAAAACCCAACCAAACAAACAAAAAACAAAAACAAAAACAGCCCAAGGGGAGAGAGAGAGGATGGGGGTTTATGGACAGAGAATAACATTTGAAATGTAAGTAAAAAAATAACAACAACAACAACAAAAAAACCCAGCCCAATTGAAAAGCCTTGAATAAGCATTTATTTTTAAAAAGATACACAATTAATAAACAGATGAGACATGATGACAAATGCCACTAATTATTAGGAAAATGCAAGTCAGTACCACAATGAAATATTGCTTCGCACCAATTAGAATGGTTGTTGTCAAAATCAAAACCAAAAATGGGCCCTGGGGAGATTCCAGACAAAGTAGACTCTCTAAATGACTCAGCTGCTGTAGAAAACGCTTCCCCACAAAGAAACAGACACAATCACCATTGATTCCAAAGTTCCCTTTCTGGGTCATACCCTGTGGGTGGACTGAAGGAAAATGGCCCCCAGAGGCTCATCGGGTGTGGCATTATTAGAAGGTGGGACCTTGTTGGAGTATGTGGCCTTGTTGGAGGACGTGTGTCACTGGAGGTGCAGCTTTGAGGTTCCAGAAGCTCAAGCCAGGCCCGGTGGCTCACTCTCTCTTCCTGCTGTCTGCAGACCAAGATGTAGAACTCTCGGTTCCTCCTCCAGCACCAGGTCTGCCTGTGCACTGCCGTGTTCCCACCATGATGATAATGGACTAAACCTCTGAACTGTAAGCCAGCCCCCAAAGACATTTTTTAAATGTTTATTTAGCTAATGTGAGAACACTGTTGCTATATTCAGACACACCAGAATGGCATTGGATCCCATTGCAAATGGTTGTGAGCCACCATGTGGTTGCTGGGAATTGAATTCAGGACCTCTGGAAGAGCAGTCAGTGCTCTAAATCACTGAGCCATCTCTCCAGCCCCAAGAAAATTTTTTTTGAGTGTTGCTATGGTCATGGTTTCTTTTCACAGCAATATAAACCCTAATTAAGACATACCCAGAAGAATAGAAAGCCATACAAAAACAAAGAACAGATAATAAGAAGAGACAAAGAAATGTTCGTGCTCCCATGTTCATGGGAGCATTTATCATAAGCCAGGGAAGCAATGCACACAGCTACCAACGGGAGAAAGCGTAGGGAAGGTCTGGTATTACTCAACCCCCCAAAGAATGCAATTCTGACATAAAGACCATGGACAAACCCTGAGGAGGAGGAGGAGGAGGAGGAGGTATACCAAGTGAGACAAGGGCAACTCTAAACTGTGTTTAGAATGTCGATTCCTGTGGGCTTGTGTGCTAAGCTTTCAGTCCCAGCTGCTGGTGCGATTTGGAAGGCTGTGGAAGGATTAGGAGGTGGGGCCAGCTGGGGTGGGGTGGGGTGTGACTGACCACAGAAGCAGAGGACCAGAAGCCTGTCCCCACTTCCTGTCCTTTGTTTCCTGACTACAGAAGTAACATGACCAGATGCCTCCTGTCCTCCTGCCACGGACCATGCCTTCACAAATTCCTGCCAGAACAAACCATTCCTTGTTTAAAGGTGGCTTTGTCATGTGTTTTGTCCCAGTGGGGAGAGATGTAATGATTTCAATAGGAGACCTCACTTGGCCACAGACAGACAGTAGAGGGGCGGCATCCGGGGCCACAGTGAGAGGAGGGCTTGGAAAAATACTGTTCAAGAGACTCACCTTGGGGTGAGGGAAGCTATTGAACTAGATAGTACTGATGGCTGCACCATACTGTGCACGAAATTAAACCATACATGGAAAAGTTGTTGAAGTGGGAAGTTGTATGTTATGCTTATTTCACTGCCACAATAGAAAGAATATTCTTATAAACAAAGGAGAGAGTTGTGAACGGTCCTCAGCCTGTTACCGAGTGTGAGTGCAGATGGGTATTTGTAAGGTCCAGGACGGTGCCAAAGGATATTTGAAGAGTGTTAGGTAGGTTTCTGGGATGGCTGAGTCTTTGACGTTTGATAAACACACCAGACTTAAAAAAAAAAAATATTTGGGCCATTGTGTGGTAGCATTTTAGGCAGTCATAAATCATCAAAATCCCTTTTATCATACCATAATTTAATACCTTCCACTCTGCTGCACCCATCTATCACACACATACATATGCACATATTTGGCACACATACTTGTTCATGCATGCACATGTGTGCACGCACACACAGACATCATAGGTAGTGCCAACAATCACTCACCCATCAGCAACTCTGGGTAGCTAGGAATGAGCATCCACACCAGAGCATTAAAGCCCAGCTCCCAGAGGCTCCGGGAGCAGAGAAGAGGATGGTCTCTATCTTCATCTGCCTCTCTCTGGGAACTTCTTACAGTGGGTGACATGCACAACTGTTCGTGTGGCTTTAGCCTCATCTTCCCATTAGAACAGTGAGAGTGTTTTATAGCCCAATAACACACTGCAGGCTGAGTATGGTGACGGTGCCTGTAAATCCCAGCACAGGAGATGCAGAGGCCACAGGATCATAAAATTCAAAACCAGCACAGGCTACATAGTAAGACACTGTCTTTAAAGACTATAAAATAAACAAGAAGCATACTAGAAGTGTGTATTCAATGCAATTTTCTTAAACAGTTTTCTCTGAAATTCACACTCAAGCTAGCTCTAGGCAAGAGCTGTTCTTTTCAGTTGTTTTATGGATGTTGTACGGATAAATCCCTTGCCAACTATTGGCTGCAATTTCACAATCACAATGATATGCAAAACGTCCTGGGTTGCCTGAACTCTGATCCCGTCTCAGAAGGCTCTTAAGAGATTACACAGTTGGGAGAAGTCTGTTTTTCTCTAGTTCCTGCTCACCAGCTGGGTCACCAGCCATGTCTTAATGGGTGGGGCCTCTCTGGACAGCTCTCCAAAGTCGATCCACCAATGTCAGGTCAAAAGCAGCTGTAGAGTCAATGAGGCACGTGGAAGTAGGCAGTAGTGAGGTGTCTGATCGGTTAGAATGAGGACCCGAGTTCTGGTCTCTCTTTGCGTGTGTACATGCACACACACACACACACACACACACACACACACACACACACACACACAGAAGCACTCTCACAAAGGAGATATAGCCATGCAGCCCAGACTTTGGGAAAAACAGGAAGGCATTAGCAAACTTTCTCCTCCTCTCTGCTGTTCTGACTAGGTGACCATCGATTTTCCAAATCATATGTTACCCCGCAAGCATCTAATCCCAGAGAATGTTATAAGGCTGGATCTTTCCTTTGTTCTCCCACAACCTGTTACTGAGACCCTGAGGTGCATGGACTGAGTCACGTACGCAGTTACCTGGGAATCTGCATCTCAGATCAGCGTAAGCAGGTGCTGGTGCTTATCTTCAACAACACTTGGGATGCCCCAAGGCTCCTCTTTCTCTTGAGCACAGACCATCATGGTTTTTTTTCTCTACAGTCATGGCTGCTTTTCCTTAGGCTTGCTCATTCTTAGTTCCCTTCTGAGGAAGAACAAGGCAACACAGCCCAGGATGTTTTCCCTGGATAGGACAATTCTGCCCAGGCTTCCGACCAAGGAAAACAGACATGACTCAAGACATATCACATGACCAGGACCTGCCGCACTTTGGCTCACAGGCCCCCTCACCCGCACCTCCCATCCCCAGCATGCAAGGGTAAAAAAGTTAGAGGTGGTGTAATCTCTGTCCTCAGGGGCTCCCTGTAGCTCTGTGCCTGTGCACTGTCAATGCAGAGGGGGGGAACATCCCTGTGGGAACCACAGCAGAGCCAAGGAGTATATGACACCAAAAAAAAAAAAAAAAAAAAAAAATTAACCAAGTTTGAAAAACACAAAGACTGAAGTAAGAGGTCCTGGTGAGCCAGACAGGACTCTGAGGGTGGGCTGCTTGGCCTGGTGGCGGCAGTGCACATTTGCAATCCCAGGATTCAATGGGAGGAAGATGGTGAGCGTGAAGCCAGTCTGGACTACACAGGGAGACCTTGTCTCAGTAACAAAACAAAACAAAACAAAACAAACAACGGTAGACAGTACTGTGTGCTTTGAGGTGGTGTCTCTGACCCTGTGAGCCAACACGAAGTCGCATGGCAAGGGTATGTGTTTCTAAACCAGGGTCTGCTACATTGGAAGCTTTGGATTTAGATCTTTTTCCAGCCATAGGGAGGCTGCTGGATGGGAAGCTGGTCGTTTGTTGAGATCAAACATGTCTGACTGACCGGTTGGTTGGTTGGTTGGTTGGTTGGTTGGTTGGTTGGTTTTGAGTATAAGGATGTGTAACAGACCTTCTAATGCTGCAGCCCTTTAATACAGTTCCTCATGTTGTGGTAATCCTCCCTATGATAAATTATTTTTATTACTACTCCATAGCTGGAATGTTGCTAGTGTTATAAGTTGCAGTGTAAATGTCTGTATTCTCCAGTGGTCTTAGGTGAAGCCTATGAAAGGGTTCCTTGACCTCCTCCAGGGGCTGCGACCCCCAGGCTGAGAATCACTGGAGTAGAGGGTCGCTGGTTCAGAGGGTGTGCAGAATTACAATCTGGGTGTGGAGAGCTGTAGACTGTAGAAAGCTGGGACAACGCAGCTGTGTCTAAGGAGCCACTGAGACCTCCAGAAGCAGGGACAGGTGTGTAGTCACACCTTCTCTGGCACTTTAATAGAAAACAGGGCCTTGCCAATAACTTGATTTTGGACCTTTAGCCTCTGGAACTGTAAATCTTTGTTTTAAGCCATACATCTTGTGGTTAACAGATGTTAACTCTACAAAACTAACAGCAATTAATTCAGTGCAGCTATAACCCTGTGTTGGTAAGACCAATAGAAGATCCTCTAAGAATTCATGAAGGTCACCTGTTTCTCAGGAAAAACCTCAAAAAAGTGTCTGGGAGACAAACACATAGAGCACAAATTCCAGGTTCATAATTAGCTACATAACTTTGGGCGGCCTCTTAACTATGCTGGAAGATTTCTTCGCCTTAAAGATTTAACATTAATCTTTTAAACACGAATCACTTATATATTAAGCTTTAATATTAAACAATAAGGTTGGAGCCCAGCTCAGTGGTCAGCACAGAGCACACATCTCACCTGTGAGGGGCTCCACAGAGGACACAGACCCAATGGTGGTCTTCAGTGGAGCTCAGTATCTGGTAAAGAAGACCTTGTGCTCCAGCGGGGCTTAGCCCTTGGAACCCTTAAGCTTAAGAGGCCATCTCATGGGTCACATCTGAGATGTTGTTTGGTGCTCTGTTCTCAGGCTCTGGGAGAGTTTGTATACTTGGCCTGCCAAGGGTGTCTAAGAGTTCGCACCCTCCCAGCAGGGTAGCTGTGACTGAGACTTGAAGGGCACAGGAGTGGAACATCAACTCCTCGGCCTGGAGTCAGGGAAGTAGAGGCATCCACCACCTCAGGATCGAGAGGCTTAGCTGAAGCCATAGGCTTTGCCTGCTGTCTTAGTCAGGGTTTCTATTCCTGCACAAAACATCATGACCAAGAAGCAAGTTGGGGAGGAAAGGGTTTACTCAGCTTATACTTCCAAATTGCTCTTCATCACCAAAGGAAGTCAGGACAGGAACTTACACAGGGCAGGAACTTGGAGGTAGGAGCTGATGCAAAGGACATGGAGGGATCTTCCTTACTGGCTTGCTTTCTTATAGAACCCAGAACCACCATCCCAAGGATGACACCACCCAAAATGGGCTGGGCCCTCCTCCCTTGATCACTAATTGAGAAAATGCCTTACAGCTGGATCTCATGGAGGCATTTCCTCAAAGGAAGCGTCTTTCTCTGTGATAACTCCAGCTTTTGTCAAGTTGACACAAAAAGCCGTGTGTGACCTTTCCTCCTTCCAAAACAGCCTTCCTAGTGAACACATTCTTCATGAGTCACATTCACAGCTTCATTGTAGACTCTGAATCCAGGGCTAACAATCTTCTACATAGCATCGCATAAAGAGATAGGACAGGAAGTTCTAAAGGACTGACCAGACTGTGCACTTAAGCCATGCACTATTTTAACATGTGGATTATTAGTTACCTCTTGCTCATGTACCTCCTATCAACATTATATTCAATTCAAATTCTTCATACTAACTGAGTGGCTGAAGATGGGCAGTATTGCATGTTGGTTTCCTCTGAGATTAAAACCTTTCATTTTGAAGAGAAGCTCCTTAAGCACAGAATGTTGAGGGGAAGGTATAACGACAGGGTTTTACACGATGTTCTAAGAGGAGGTAAAAAAAAAATGCCATTCTACTGGGATGCTCCTTAAACTGAGAAAGCAAACAACTCAGGGTCTTCAGGAAGTCCCTGAAATTGATCAAACTTACTAGGCTTCCTGAAATCGGATCCCTTCTCAAGTATACATAAGCAGAAAGGAATGCTAAGACACACACTGAGGCAAGCTGAGCTGCCTGGGAAAGGCTCAGATCAACTGCGCCACTAGGAAAGGATACTCACCAACCTGTTGAGTTCTCTTCAGGTTCTAAAGTATGCTCCAGGTTCCAGGTATTGTGAATTGTTCTCCCACAATGGTGAAGGCTTTGCTGATGCAGCTGTTGGTAAGTTATTTCTGCTCTTTTAAGTAACACAAATAGAACTCTTTGGTACACCAAGTTGGACTTTAGTGGTATCCTTACTTTGCTCTGTCATTGGTTTTCTATGTGGAGTAAGTAAATGCCATGTCTTCCAGGGAATAGTGTCACACAACAACCATAAATTCTCTGTGTGCTTCCTGCTCCAACCTTGTGATATGCCCCCTTTAACATTTATGTATGTATGTATGTATGTATGTATGTATGTATGATGTATTTATTATTTAAATTATTCATTCACTCATTCATTCACGTGGGGAGAAAGCAGCTTGGGGGTCAGAAGATAATTTGCAAGAAGTTGGTTCTCTCCTTCCACCAGAGGTCCCAAGCTTCAATCTCAGGCCATCAAGCTTGTCATAACTCCCTAGACTAGAATAACCTTTTAAGCCACTGTTACGTGGATATGATTCTGATAAGGTCCACATAAAGGATCTGGGGAGCTGGAGGGATGGGTCAATAGTTGGGAACACCTGTTGTTCTTGCAGAGGACCCAGGTTCAATTCACAGCATCCACTTGGTAGTTTATAGCCATCCATAACCCCAGTTCAGTTCCAGGGGATCCGACAGGTGTGCAGATACATGCAGGCAAAAGATTCATCCACATAAAGTAAAATAATAATTAAAAAAAACAAGATCCATATAAAAAAAGAAACTACACATGGAAGAGACTTAAGCATTTGGTGGTTGAGCAATCATGGGAAAGAAGACAGGTAAACTGGAGGCAGTTAACATTTATTGGATGTTGGCTATGTTCCCAGCAAACCCCAGCTGAGTGTGTATAAGCTGAGGAGAGCGCTGCCGCCCTCCCAAGGAGATCAAGGCTAATGGGGAAATGCACCTGCGGGCTCTGTAAGCACCGCCATTGTGGAGGTCCCGTGAAAACCTAAGTAACTCCTTCACGTGGTCCAGCTGTCTCACTTTAGGCACACAGCCAAAGGACATGCCTTCCGCATACTGCAGAGACACCTGCACTCCCACCTACCCTGCAGCACTGTTCACAATAGCCAAGATATGGTCCCCAAGACAGCCACTGGTAGGCAAACAGAGGAAATATGTATGTGCACAGCAGAACAGTCCGCATCCCTAAAAAGAATGGCATCAGGTCATTGCGGCAGAATGGAGGGGACTGAGGGTCAATGTGCTATACAATAATCCAGACACAGAGAAAAACCATGTTCTCTCTCACATAAAAAAATAAATAAAAATAGACACAAATGCTCCAAACTAATGTTGACTAGAAGTTGAGCAGGGAGGATGGTGGTGCACATGGATACTGGGTAATGGTACCCAAACAGGAAGGTAGAGGAAGAGGGATGGGAAACACCCAAGGGATTACGGTTCATGGTGTATGTTGTATTATGTTGCATATTTAATGGAGAACTAGAAGGGAGAATCTCACAGGCTGCAAGTGAAAAGATCTGAGCTAGAAATACTAATCATCCTCACTTGATAAACTTCCCCGCTGTCCAAATTCTTAGGACCTTCTCTGAAAAATTAGAATTGAACCTTGTGGTGGTTGAAATACGCTTGGCCCAGGGAGTGATACTATTAGGGTGTGTGGCCTTGTCGGAGGAAGTGTGTCACTGTGGGAGTGGGCTTTGAGGGACCTTCCTCCTAACTGCCTAGAAGTCAGTTTTTTCCCGTTGGCCCTGCCCGTCTTTGGATCAAGATGTAGAACTCTCAGCTCCTCCAGCCCCATGTTTGCCTGGAGGTTGCCATGCCCCTGCCTTGATGATAACAGACTGAACCTCTGAACCTGTAAGCCAGCCCCAATCAAATGTTTTCATTTATAAGAGTTGCCTTGGTCACAGCAATGGAAACTCTAAGACAACCCTTATGGGCTTTTTGACTCATGAGATGATCCCTAAAAGTTTCTGTTTGAAGCTGTATTAAACAGTCACAGCATTAGGAGGGTTGAGAACCCCGTCCTAAGGCTCACTGGATCCTCCTTGACTTGACTTTCTGTGTGGATACTTATTACTTGGCAGAGTTCTCTCTCAATGCCTGAAGGCACCCATAAAGGTGCCTTAACCCACTTTGATGTGGCATGAGGTAGACTGCAGTTTCTCCACAAAACCCTATGTCTCAGGATTGGAGATGCCACAGCTGAAGGTAGGCACAAAAGGACTTCTGTCCGAAGCCTTTCCGGGGCAGATTTTGTAAGATGGCTGCATCTCTGCCTTCCAGGATTCGTGGGAACGCCCACACAGCCCAGACTGTTCAGAACAAAGCACCATGGTGGAGTAAGGAACAATCTCCCTTAGCACACTGTGATTTTCCTAGGGCAAGTCTCCACTCCAGAGCCACTGGGACTTGACTCGAGACTAAGTAGACAAGGAGTTAGAGTTGAGGCCATTGGGGAAAACATAGCTGCATTTTGGTCACTGTGCCTCCTAATGGCCAGGATACCCTTTTTGCCAGGAAACGTCCTTGAAGCTGTGGTTAGATCTTCCCACTACTTCAGAAACTAAGGCCCAGGGACCTTACCCTGTTGCAAACATGCACACCCAGGAAGGGTCTACAACCTCAAGACCCCAGCTTCATTGTAATGTCATTTTCTTTTGTTTGTTTGGTTGGTTGGTTTGGTTTATCGAGACAGGGTTTCTTTGTGAATCTCCGGTTGTCCTGGAATAGCTCTGTAGATTTCAAAGTCCCAGAGATCCACCTGGCTCTGTCTCCCAAGTGCTGGGATTAAGGGTGTGCACCTCCAGTGCCTGGCTTATATATAATGTTATTTTCATTGTACCTTTTACCTCCGGCACCCCTTGCTACTCTTTTTTTTTCTAAAAAAGAGGGGTTTATTGCCGTGTTGTGTGTGTGTGTGTGTGTGTGTGTGTGTGTGTGTGTGTGTGTGTGTGTGTGTGTGTGTGGACACGTGCAAGTGCAAGTGCATGTATAGACCAGAGGTAAATATCTAGTATCTTCTTTCAAGCTCTCCACTGTATGTATGTATGTATGTATGTATGTATGTATGTATGTATGTATGTATGATGTATGTGTCTTAGTTGGTGTTTCTATTCCTGTACAAAGCATCATAACCAAGTTGGGAGGAAAGGGTTTATTCAGCTTACACATCCACATTGTTGTTCATCACCAAAGGAAGTCAGGACTGGAACTCACGCAGGTCAGGAAGCAGGAGCTGATGCAGAGGCCATGGCGGGATGTTACTCACTGGCTTGATTCCCCTGGCTTGTTCAGCTTGCTTTCTTATAACCCAAGACCACCAGCCCAGGGATGGCACCACCCACAATGGGCCCTCCTCCCTTGATCACTAGTTGAGAAAATGCCTTACAGCTGGATCTCATGGAGCATTTCCTCAAGGGAGGCTCCTTTCTCTGTGATAACTCCAGCTTGTGTTAAGTTGACACACAAAGCCAGTATGTCTACATGTATACTATATTTTTGAGGGTATATTTGAGACATGGTCTTATGAAGCCAGGTTGTCCTTGAACTCATGTAGCTGAAGATGATGTTAAGCTATTGATCTTCCAATCTCTATCTCCAGAGTGTTTGATTCTGGGCATGTAGCACCACACCTGGTCTTAAACCTTATTTTTTTTTTTTTTAGGCAGAATCTCTCACATTCTGATACTGGTGTTTGCTGTTTTTGCTATACTGGGGTAAGTAAGCCTCTCCCACATCACTCCTCCCCACCCAATGCTGGTAAACAGGCACGAGCCGTGGTTCCCAGCTTGTACATGGGTGGTGAGGATTTCTACCTAATGAGCTGTCCTCCAGCCAGCCCACTTTCAGTGTGCACAGTAGCAAACCATTCCGAATTTTATCCTTTGGTTCAATACAGCTTGGAGGTGGTTCCATTGCATTGTCATTGAGCCTTTTGGTGCTAGGGAGATAGTTCATGTAAAAGAGAGGCTGTGCTTCATACCCCAGCACTGGAGACAGAGACGGGCAGATCCCTGGGACCCAATGGCTTAATTGCAAGCTCTAGGCCAAGAAGAAACTTATCTCTAAAGAATGACACCCAAAAATTAGCCTCTACATGCACATAAGCATAAACACACACACACACACACACACACACACGAGAGAGAGAGAGAGAGAGAGAGAGAGAGAGAGAGAGAGAGAGAGAGAGAGAGAGACCATGAGCTCCCCCTTTCCTCCACTGCTTTCTTTACACCCATCTCAGTTATTTCCAGTTCTTTTGGTCCAGTCCCAAGAATGACAATATCAAGGCCCTGAGCAGAAAGCACAGTAAACTCCGAGCTGTTAAGACCAGGCTTAGATTTACATAATAACTGGGTCTTATTTGCAGTCTCTGGCGCCTTCCAGAGTAATCTCCCACAGCAGAAGTGGTAGAAAGTAGAGATGAGAAGTCTGGCCCTGAGGCTAGCTCTTAATAATGTGCTTCAAACAAGGCTATTGGAGCCCTCTCTGGCAGGAAGGGAGGCAGCTAGCCTCTCTGTGTGGCCTTGGGTTCCCAAAGGGCCTGTCTGACCCCCCTTTTACTGGTCCCCACTCTTAGAGACCCCAAGTTCAAGCCCATACTCTGCCCCCAACAAAGCACCACCATAGCGAGCCACAATGAAAGCCCGGGAAGCCCTTGGGATTCAAGAGAACGGGCAGACATTGGAACACACAGCATCCACGGAGGCAAATTTTTCCCCTGGTGAGGCCAGGTTATATTAGGGATACAACGTATTTTTGCTGGAAGAGTGTTTGGAGAACTCAGGGCAGGAAGCAGCAGGCTTATTCTGCAGGGACCTGTGGTAAACATTTTTAGCTTCTGTGGATCATATGATCTGTGTGGTATCAGCTCAATTCTGTCTTGTGCTAAGAAAGATCAGGCAGTTCACACACCAATACGATGCCCTTCACAAAAATAGGGGCCATGCAGGCTGCTGTCTGGAGACCCCAGATCTGGGCACAGAAGTCGAAAGAGAGAGAGTTAAGGCTAGGCCTATTCTCAGCTATTGAGGCAGAAGAGAACTAAGGAGGTCGATGCTCCAGAGATTATAACTAGGAAAGGTAGCCCTCTGTAGCCCTCAGTCTACCTGAGTGTCAGTCAGCCATGCTCAGAAAAGCCCAGGTCCCATGAACTTGGGAGAGATGGACAGTGTCTCCAAACCATGCCCTTAATAAACTATGTTTTTTCTTGTAATTCATTGCAAAGAGGCACAAAAACCTAGAAACTTAGCGACTATGCTCTGGACTCGGACCCGTGCCTATTCCACTAGATTCCAGCTGTTTGTAAGAGCCTCATCAGAGCGATGCATGTAATTCGATGGCCCTAAGAAGCCCCGTTCTTTTATTCTTTGTGACCTAAGTAAAAAGGGGAACCCTGCCTAGGGTCACACAGTGGCAATGCAAGGTGGATCTGAAGGTGGACAGCGGATGCTCTTCCCAACGCCCTCTGCTGTGGCAAGAACAGGTCCCTCTGTGGATGAACACCCTCTGTGCACCCTGATGTGCCTTGCTCTGGGCTGAGGCAGCAGCAGGGTACACAGGACTAAAGAGGACTCAGTTCTAACTCAAGGAGCTCTGGGCCAGGAGGGAAGTGCTGATGCAAATGAACAACACACACCAAGCTAGGACACAGAGCTAAAGCTCACTTCATTTATAGGGAGGTCAAGAATGAACAAAAGTCATCGGTGAGAACAAAGGTCAGAAGAGAGTCAATCTTGGAGAGGCCCCTGGAAGCCTCTGCAGCACTGGAAAGGGTCCTGACTTTATCTGAACATTTAAAATATGCTCAGGTAAGAAGTCAGCATGCAGGCTCAAACAATAGAAACATTTCAAGGAGCTAGGAACACACGGGGGTCTGGAGCTGGCAGGTATGGGGCAGGCAGGGCAACAGCTGGAGCTCCCTGTGTCCTCCTCTAGGAGACTGACCCACCCTCACATCTGGGGCCTATCCCATCTTCTCAGAATTCCATGCGGGGAAGAACTGGGGTTTAGACAAAGGTACAATGAACAGTCCAGCTTCCGGGCCAGAATCCAGGCCTTTTGGTAATCCAATTTGGGCTGCTGTGGGATCCTCACCACAAATCCTGGTTACAAGCGTGAATGCACAACAGAGCCATCCATCCAGACTGACCCACAGACAAGGAGAGAAAGACTTGTTAACGGCCTAGACTCAGACCTGAAGCCCTGTGAGGTCCTGACGGTCAGATCCTTACCTAGGGTCATCCTGGGATCTCGGCATCTCACATAGGGAGGTTCAGTGGGTCAGTGTGTCAGTGTGTAGGACCACAGAGTGAGAAGTGTGGGAACTGACCAGCCTTTAAGTTTGTCGCCTTTAAGTTTGGCTCTGCACATTCTCCCTGAGGAAAGGAAAGCTCTGCTCACCTCCAGCGCAGGTCCCACACTGTCGTCACATTTCTGACAGGAAAGCCAGTCTCCCTTCAACGTGGACCTCAGTTCTCAGAATCCTGGCCTAAGTGGTAGAGCTATTCCTTAGTCCCTCACTATGTACACAGGCCCAAGTACTCAGTCACCTGTCCACACGTCTCCCTATGTACCCATCCCCCATCCCAGTTCCTAGCCACATAGTTGTACTTCCTCCCACCTACCTAAGCCACCCACCCCCCTTTCCACTCAACCACGCATCTGACACCGCCTTCAAGGGCCCTTCTGTCTACGTTCGTGCCTTTACGCAATGTGACTTCTTAGCTTCTCCCAAGAGTTAAAGTCAAGTCTGCAACCGGGTGAATCTAGGCTGACCTATTTTGCCCACAAAAATGTGGCAAAAATGGCAGGCCAATTCTTAGGTGGACCTCGGCAAGCGCCCTCATCCACTGTCGTTCCTCTCTTTTTCCATCTGTCTCCCACTTTGAAGCTTATGTTACCTCCTTCCATGCTGGAGGAGAGACTGCCCAGATCCAAAATCACCATGACCCTAGTCCACTCCAGCCAGCAGCTTCCCGAGCGGAGGTGCCTAACTGCGCACAGAGGGGCTGAAACCAGTACCAGCAAAGCCCGATTTACTTACAAATCAATCAAACAGGCAGTGTTTTTCCTCATCCACCAAGTTTTTAGAGGGTTTTCTACAGGATGACTGTGGTGATGGATTGATTAGCCATGAGGCTGCACGACTCCTGCGCCTCAGAGCTGGCGAGAGTTAAATGAGGTTCTATGTAAAAGTGCCTGTCTGCATGCTTAACCCAAGGCAGCATTCCACGAATGTCTATTATTTTGGGTGTGAGATGCTGTATGCCATGCAAGATTGAAACTCTGACTTGCCTCTACCTGAGCATCCTGTCAGCTGCTTATGAAACATATGCTGCCCACCTACAGAAGCCTAGGCCCTGCACAGAACTTCTGACAAACACTTGCTAAAGTTACATCATCAGTGGGCACTCTCAGAGGAGGTGTGCGGGGTTTGGTAGACATCTGGTTATGTTGGACTTACCTACCTGCCACAAGAGAGCACAGTTTCCTCTGTGAAGAGAAACTTGGTGTGCCCGGCTTCCTGAGGGACATTCTAGCTCACCTCTAGAAATGCTGGGCTTTCCTGTAACTGAACGTGAGGGTGGGAGCAGTTGCCTGAGGAGGTCATCTTTATACCCACAGCAAACCAGCTTGGAGCTCAACCGGTCCTGAAGGGTTGCTATGCTTCTTGACTCTCATTGAAATTCTAATTTTAGTCTCTGCCACACAGACTGTAATACCAGCACTGGGAAGGGTGAGGCAGGAAGAACTTGACTTCAAGGCTAGCCTGGGCTACACCTCAAGACCCTTCCCAAAATCAACCAACCAACCAAAAAAAAAAAAAAACCTAACTTGATAAATGACTCATGAATGTTTGCACCAATACAACAGGTTATATGAACAGGAATTTTTATTTTTATTTTTGTATCCTGTTTGTACTTGCAAAAACTGAAAGCAGCCAAAACACCCACCAATAAGACATAGTTGAAACTGTGATATTCACATACCTACAGAATACTATGTAATTCTATTTTAAAATAAACTCAATTTATCTTTTGTCCTAAAGGGATTTCTATGACCCATATCTTAAAATTTATTTTTATTTTCAGACACACCAGAAGAGGGCCTCAGATCCCATTACAGATGGTTGAGAGCCACCATGTGGTTGCTGGGAATTGAAGTCCGGACCTCTGGAAGAGCAGTCAGTGCTCTTTTACCACTGAGCCATCTCTCCAGCCTTCTATGACGCATTTTTTGAAAAGAATTATTTTATGTATATGTGTATTTTACCTGTATGTATCGTGCCACCAAGTGTGTCTGGTGTCCACGGGGCCAGAAGAGGAAGTCGAACCCTCTAGAACTGGAGTTATAGATGGTTGAAATCAGCACGTAGGTACAGGAAATCAAATGTGGGACCTCTGCAAGAGCAGCCAGTGCTCTTAATGACTGAGCCAACTCTCCAGCCCCCTTATGATATATTGTTAAGAGAAAAATCTAACTGTATCAATAACTGATAATCTCAACTTTTAAAAAACATTTAATGTTTAACTATTAATGTGGTTTGTGTGTGTGTGTGGGGGGAAGGTATGAAGACAACATGCAGAGGACTAGACAAGGCCTGTGGGGGAAGGATGACTGGGTCCCGTGCACTCCTGCTTTCTAACCTAAGACTCCATTTGCTCCCGTCTACTATAGGCGGGATTTTTTGTTTTTTAAAGATTCATTTATTATATGTAAGTACACTGTAGCTGTCTTCAGACACACCAGAAGACACACAATCAGATCCCATTACAGATGGTTGTGAGCCACCATGTGGTTGCTGGGAATTGTACTCAGGACCTCTGGAAGAGCAGCCAGTGCTCTTAACCGCTGAACCATCTCTCCAGCCCTACAATGTGGGATTTTTACACTTGAGAGTAAGTGACATGTGCCATAGTGCTTTCCCTCTAGATCTTTTAGGGAAAGTTTCCTAAGTGTGAGGACATTCTATCACGTATCCACAGCACAGCATCAGCCTCACTAAACTGAACTCACGTCAGGTTTGTTTGTGACCACAAGAGAATTGATCTAGAAAGCAGTAACAGAAGAGTATATGGAACTCCCCTAAGACACAGAAATTATATGTGTGCACACACACACAGACACACAGACACAGACACAGACACACAGACACACAGACACACAGACACACAGACACACACACACACACACACACACACACACACACACACACCCTGGTTTTAGGTGACAGTATTTCTTTGTGTAGCCTTAACTGTCCTGGAACTCGGTCTGTAGACCAGGCTGGCCTCAAACTTGAATATTCGCCTGCCTCTGCCTCCCCACTGCTGGCATTAAAGGTGTGCAACACCACACCTGGCTGGTGACAGCCAATTTTAAAGCCAACTTGGGTTCTGCTGCTTGCTAACAACTATTGCCTAATTCACCTCTGCAGCCTTTTCCCAGCTCCACACCTCGCACCTCCCCTCCTCATGGTCTCTGGCCCAAAGAACCTTTGACCTGCTTTCCTCAAACATTTGACCATGTGGCCTTCTACGTCTCCCACAAGGTCTAGACTTCTGGAGCACAGGAACCAGGGAGCCTGTTTTTGCTTAGATAGGTTTCATTCATTTATCTTGGAGGTGTGTACTTGAATTGTATCCTACACACAGGGAGATCAGGGAACAACTTGTAGGCGTTGGCTCAAATCTGTTTACATCCTATAGATCCTGGAGTCAATCAGGGCCTTGGGCTTGCCTTGTCCTCTACCACATCCTGCTGGCCTGAGCAGGGAGGAAAGGGACGAAGGCTGAGCAGCTCCCCCGCTGGAGAAGAGACAGGAAGGGTGGTCCCTCTGCCCTCTCTGAGCAAGTGACAAAAGCTGAGGCTCAGGATTCAGGCCTAAACATCTGCACCACACACCTCTGTGATGCCCATGGCCTCACAGTTAGAAGAGGAACTGAGTTCTGTGAGATGCAGATGGAGGTTGGGCCCGGGTGAGAACCAAGAGCAGTTTGCTGGTGCTCTGGGGAAGCCAGAGAAGGAAGCCTGTGCCATAGAGTGTACTGGTGGTGCCAGGCCTTGGAAGGCCATAGGGAGCTGCTGAAACAGGCCTCATGGCAGAGCATCGCACCTCCTGAGAAACATGAGGGGTGGCCAGGTTTCTCCACAGCCCCTCCTCCTAGCCTTAATACAGAGGCTCACCTGGTGGGTTCTGACCCCTTCGGGGTCAAACCACCCTTTCACAGGGGTCTACATCAGAATTCTTAAGACTAGCAACATTTAGTTATAAAGTAACAATGAAATAATTTTATGGTTAGGGGGTCACGGCCCGGAGAACTGTATTAAGGCTCACACCTTAGGAAGGTTGAGAAGCATTGGCTTGGACCTTGCTGACTAGCCCAGGCCAGTTATTCTGTCTGTCCTGTCTCTGCTCCCCAGGCGTGGGCTTGCAAGTGTGCGCCACTACATCAGCTCACTACACTGTGGTGGGGCTAGAACTCGGGTCCTTGTGCTGTACAATTACTGACCGCACTACCTCCACCTTCCCAGCTTTCAGATGATGTGACACATTCCTCAGTTTACAAAGGAAGATTGCTAGCATTAGAAACTAGCAATAAAAATATACGCATGCTCTGACCTAAGAACTCCACTTCCGGGAATCCATACAGAAGTAAAAAGCCCAATCCACGGTGAAAAAACAAGTACAAACTTGTTAACTGCGATGCCTGTGTGTGTATACATATGTGGGTACACATGTGCATGTACGTGTATACATGTGTACGCTTGTGTATATACACACTTAAAAAAAAAATGAATGCACCTGCCTGGCACTGGGCTGAAGGTAGATAGCAGGAAGGCAGTTAGAGGCGGACACAGCAGCGTGACAGAGCTGCCCGAGGGAGAACGGCAAGTGTCCTAGAACACTTAAGACAGATGCTGGGCTGGGTGACGAAGCCACAGACATGTGTAGGAGCTTCGTGTTTGAGATGTATTGTCTGGTGGGGGCTTACTTCTCTGCTTCAATCCACTGTCTTCTCTCAGGGTGGGGAGGAAAACCCATCTCTGCTTTTTGTTTTTTTGAGACAGGGTCTCGGCCTGGGCTGGCCTTGGGGTTACTGGCATGCACCACCATGTTCTGCTGTGTCTTCCTGATCTCACAATCTCTGAGAAACCCATCTCTTAATATCATGTAATGTGATGTTTTAGGGAGCATGGACATTAAGAACATACTGGGAGTGAGTGGAGGGCCAGAGAAAAGGAGTATTTAGTGAAAAACTTTGGTCCTGGATGGCCCAAACAGGACTAGGGAGAGCTAAGACCTCCCAGTGTGGCTAACACCTTTGGCTACCTGAACTGAAGAACACAGCATGGGGACCTTGCTGCTTCTGCTCTATTCTCTGTCACTTCCCTTTTTCCTTTTGATAGCCACAGCCTGTGCTACAGTGCAGTGGTCTCCCAAGCTACCACAGCATGTGGTATTAAACCCTATTAAATTCAATGTACTTGAGGCTGTGATCAGAGCTTCAGGGACCCATCTGACCCTCAAGGCCCACTCCAGTGACCACCTAGGCAGCATAGGAAACCTGAGAAGGAAGCTCCATCTTGTCCCAGTCCTGACCCTGTGGCAATGCAAGGCCAGACAGCTCATGTGCTTACTACTAATGGGACCCCTAAGTAAGTTGCTGGGTCATTTTGAACAGGCCCAAGGACTACACAGGAGCGGAGGTTAGAAAGCAGACACAGGCCTCCCTCTAGCTTCTCCACTGAGTTACTCCCATCTTCCTCTTCAGCTCACAGAAAGCAAACCTTTCCAGCTTTTGCAGGGCTCCTCTCCACACAGGAAACCTGTACACAATGGAGGCCTCCTTCACTTATCCAGGCAAAGAGGAGGTGGGCATGACGAGACTATCTGTGATAAATAGAAACGTTCTAGGCATGAAGAAAAGTGAATGGATCGAGAAGCAAAGCTCAGCTGGCTTGGCTGGCCCAGTGCTGGGGGCAGCCCTGCCTCCCTGCTCAGCCAAGGCATGAGCAGTTCTGAGCACAGCCCTCTCTCCGTGTGCAGTCAGTAAGAGTGCTGCTTTTGACATCAGTCTGCTAAGCTCTGAGACGAAGTTCTGATTTCTGGTGTTCGGTTTTTCACCCCCAATCCTTGCACACCCTAGCCAAGTCTTCTTCCACAGGGCTACACACACCCCAACTGTTTTAAGATTTTTCTTGACCTGGCGCCTGTTGCTACAAATCTCCGAGGTGGGTATCATCGATTCATGTACAGATAAGGTCCCTAAGGTACGAAATTCAATTAACTAGACTATGGAAATCGATTGTAACTGACAAGTATTGTCTTGTCTTTAAGAATGTGTCTGTGTGTGTAGACACACAGATTAAGCAGATATTTGTGCTATTGTCATGTAGTGTGACAATGAGCTAGCATCAGTGGTTAAGTATTATAAATCAATATAGTAATTAAAAGAATAAGAATTCTTCAAAGGGCTTTGCCATCCAAAAATATGTGATATGTTTGTGATACCATGTTAGGCAGAATTATGGCCTGGTCATTGTTTTCATTTGTAAATTAAGCGTGATGGGAGGAGATGTGACTGTGTCAAAATAAGGAGAAATAGACCTGTGGTCGCTAACCTTGTGATTGGACTATACCTGGAGGTGACCACGGGGTGCTCCTGCGGTAAACTGTCTATCCTGTTGTTGTGGCCAATATTAAATACAACTTCAGGATGCCAGTACAGACTGGCATCACTTCAGGAATTCTCTAGGACTCCAGTGTCAGATGGGGACTACAAAATCATCCAGCCTTCTGAACTGAACACCAGATTCTCCCTTTCGAAACATCATCAGATAGCCATTGTCAGACTACATAACTCACATCCTGTAAGCCAGTCTAATAAATCCTCCCCACATATATACATATATGTAATCTCAACTGACAAGTGTTTCTGTCACATGTGTGTGTATTTGTCCTATCACTTCTCTTCCTACTGAGAACCCTAACACAGACAGACAGTAGGCATCAATGTGAGGTAACTGTCAGAGATACCTACCTGACAGGTTCTGACTGTAAACACATGACACCAGCACGCACTTTTAACATTCATACCCATTAAAAAAAAAAAATCAGTCTCTTAAAAGATATAAAACGGGAAAGATAAAGCTACTCTGTATAAAAAAGAAAGGAGGAACCTTAAAACAAATGTGGAATAGAATTAAAGCAATTATAGCCTTCTTCAGCACGAGGAAGCTGGAGAAGTCCTTCTGGCCACTCTGTCACACCAGTGCTTGACATTCATTGAGAGTTGGAAGCTGATTTCCAGGTTTGGGAAATGTGGCTTCCTCAATTTTACTTCATAGATGTATGGTGTTTTGAATAATGAGTGGCCCCCATAGGCTCATATATTTAAAACAGTTCATAAAACAGTTTGGAAAGCGGGGTTGGGGATTTAGCTCAGTGGTAGAGCGCTTGCCTAAGAAGCGCAAGGCCCTGGGTTCGGTCCCCAGCTCCGAAAAAAAGAACCAAAAAAAAAAAAAAACAAAAAACAAAAAAACAATAAAACAGTTTGGAAAGGATTAAAAGGTGTTGGCTTATTGGAGGAGGTATAGTACTATGGGCGGGCTTTAAGAGATGTCAAAAGCCCACATCATCCATGTTAGCGTTCTCTCTGCTTCATGTTTCTGTCTCAAGATGAGAACTCTCAACTCCTGTCCTAGTGCCATGCCTGCCCGCCTGCCTGCCGCCATGCTCCTTACCATGATGGTCATGGATTGTAAACCCTTGAAAACTGTAAGCCCCAAATAAACTACTCTGTAAGTTGCCTTGGTCATTGTGTCTTATCAGAGCATCAGAAAAGTAACTAACACAGGCTTATGGCCCATTATCAACAGAGGCCTTTAAAAGGCAGAAGTGCTTGGGAGGAAGAAAGACACCAGGAAGACACGTTTTCTAGATGGTGCTGCTCTGAATTCGCAGTTAGTCTTGACTACTGTTCCAGATGACAGAGTAGCACTCCCATCAACACAGCAATTAGAGAGGCAGGTCGAGCTTATAACAGAGGATCTAAATGCTCTTACACAGGGTAGTGTTAAACGTGCATACCAGTGTGTTATAAAACATTCAGCTCTTTCTAGATTCTCAAACCAACTCAGAATCCACAAAGCAAGAAAGAAGCCACTGTTCCTAATTAAAGACAAGTTGAGTGCAAATGACTGGGCTAAAGCCCTGGCTGTGAGGTTGTTGTATGGTAAGGATTTTTATTGGAGATATCTGATGCTTCTGGAATGCACTTAGATACCTGTAGTCCAACTCCAACATGTGCAACACAGAAAGCAGCTTCATGGGGTGGACAGGGCACCCAGGCTTGCCTGCGCCATTCCACACCTCCACTTCTGTGGTGCGACTGTCCTGAGCAAGAGAAGGGCCTGGGGAGGCATCTAATGTATCAAGCTCAACCGTTCCTCTCAGGCTACTTTCCAGGCCATGCCAAGAGTAAACTTCTTGTACCAGGTCAGTGTCCCTGCAAGGGGTGCTGACAGGTAGATAAGGTAAAGCAGCAGCAGTCTGGAAATAGACACGGAGTATCTTTTTCCTGACCGGGACGAAAGTCAGTAAGAGACAAAAGGACTTCAGTGCCCCATGAATGCTGTGGGGTTCAATGACAGCACAGCACAGGCTGAGACAGGGTTGGAGTCATTCCTGACACCTCATAACCTCTCGGCCCAGGACAGTGAGGGCCCTGGCAGTCTTTAACATCTTTCATACTTCCTGAGCTCTAACATAGGACGAGCAGGCCCATTCTCAAATGCTTCAGCTCAGAAGCGCTTTTGTGCCCATTGTGTGGAAAGAGAATGGCAGAGTCACTTGGTTCTGGTCCACAGTGGAGTCCAAGAGACTGCTGGAAGGCCACGCAGGGCCTGCTGGATGGTTTCTGGATAGAACGGCCACTTGTACCTCTGCGCATGGCTTCATCACCCAGCTGGACCCTGTGGAGGCCATTACTCACAGGAGGCCAGGGCCACTTCGAGGAGAAGGGCCTGCACGACTTCTGAGGCCACTCTCTGACAGCATCCGCTGTTTGCCGGGAAGAACCGAGTTCACCTCAGCGTCGGAGCCTCAGGAAGAATGCATGTTTACACTCTGTACTCTCCAGTGGGTAATACTTATCATAAAAATCCAAAACATACTCCTCCGTCTTGAAGCCAAACTTCTGGTACAGCAGCATGGCAGGGTTGCTCGCCGAGACGTGAAGAGTCACATCCTTGCCCATGCACGTCTGCCAAAGAGGGGAAGAACACACGGTGAAGCCGCAGGGCCAGAGAGAGAGGGAGCATATGAAACACTCTTCAGAAGGCAGCGAGTGGGGTGATGGGATGGGGCTGAGGCACGGCAGCATCTAGCAAGTGCTGGAAGCCAGAGCACTGCAGCACCTAGCACAGCAGAACATCCAGGAGTACCCGCCACTGAGCTATGTGTCCCCAAATCTAACGGGATTCATGTGCTCTGGAGGGGTGGTTCTACCCTGAAGCAAAAAGCCTGAAGTAAAGAAGGATACTTTACTATATTACATTTATTTATTTATACTATTTACTTATTTAATTCACTATATGCATGAGTGAATGTCCATGCACATGGGAGATCAGAAAGTGTTAGATCCCCTGGAACTGGAGTTACAGATGGTTGTGAGCCACCATGTTGGTGCTGGGAATCAAACCTAGGTCTTCTGCAAAGGCAGTCAGTACTCTTAACAGCCGAGTCATCTCTCCAGAGCTGTTTTAATTTTCCAATGACATTTTACTTATTATTGTGGACTAGGGTAGCATGTGTGGGCTCATGCACACCATGCTGCACAAGAGGACTACCGGAAGTCAGTATTTTTTACTTCTGCCATATGGGCTCCAGGGTTAAATCAGGCCATCGGGTTCAGTGGAAATGCTCTTTCTCACGGAGTCATTTCTCCAGCCTCAACATTACTGTATTTGTAGCTCAATTAAGTTTAAATATCAGACATATCAGTACCAACAATATAACAACCTTGAAGAACTGGAGAATGAGCCATTTCTATTTTCCGTAGAGATGACAGTTATATACCATCTCCAAAGCCTGTAATAATTCCTTCCCTACATAACTTTTAAGTAAAGTACTAAATTGTTAATTATAAAGCCTGAATATCTTATACCCATAAGTCCTTAGGTCCCTTTATATCTGACAGAATTAATTTCCCAGAACTGAGACTTCTTTATTTACAAAGAAAGAGCAGAGATTTTCTGTGACCATAAGGACATGTTTAGATTCTTCAATCAGCCACACAGGTATGAACTTGTTTCATGAGGAAGGAAGCAGACCGCTGCAGTTGTCAGTCCTTAAAACTGACACCTGCTGCAAGGCACACAGGAGCAGACAACAAACAGTTTCCTTCTTTTAGTTTTCACTCATTCTCTAGTTCCCAACACATCTGAGACAGGGCACGTTCTTATGCCGAGGACAGCAGCATGGTGTGAGCACACAGGACTCTGGGTGACAGCAGGGTTGTAGATAGTCAACACAGACATCTAACCATGGCCATCACCAGTACTACAGACAGAGCCCATAAGTGGGCTCTTGGGCTTACAGTTCCTTTGGGGTACAAAGCACCTTCAGTGTAAAGATGAACTGAGCAGAGTCACCAAGGAGCATCCTCCATGCCAGGACTCACACTAAGCACCAACGATGCCTTCTGAGTTACCACCCACCCTGCTCCAGACCCTGCTGGTCACAAGCGCCAGAGACCTGCACAGCACTCTGCGGGAGAAAGATGGCCTTGCTAGAGGAAGTGTGTCATTGAAGGTGGCCTTTGAAGAGAAAGATGGCCTTGCTGGAGGAAGTGTGTCATTGAAGGTGGCCTTTGAGGTTTCAAAATTGCAAGCCAAGCCCAATGGCTCTCTACTCCAGCCAGATACACCAGATCAGGATGTAGAACTCTCAGCCACCATGTTTGCCTGTGTGCCACCCTGGTCTCTGCCAGGAGGGTAATGGACTAAACCTCTGAAACTGTAAGTACGTCCCAGTTAAACAGAAATGAGTTGCCTTGGTCATTGTGTCCTCACAGCAATAGAAAGTGACTAAGACAGTGACACAGTAAGTTCCATGCCAACCTGAGTTTCATGTTAACATCCTGCCTAAAGAACAAAATCTTTTGCTTACAGGAGAAAAAAAAACCCATTGTATTCATTCATTCATTCATTCATTCATTCATTCATTCATCATCATTCCTAATGTACTACTCACTGGTTCAATTGTGAGGTTTATAAACAGATAGTATTGCCACTCCCCAAAGTCACGTGAGACTTACTCTCAGAGCAGGACAGTATCAAGAGCGTGTGCTTCCACAGCCTCACATGTGATTGTTGCGGTTTCTTTTATGATTCATGCTCACGTAGGGGCTTCTCTGAAGCCAAGAATAAAATCTTACTTTAGGGGCTGGAGGTCTTCTCCATGTGCTTCCACAGTCTCATGACTGGGAAGAATGGCTTCCTTTTGCTTGGAATATGTTGGCTAAGCCAGCTCAGCCTCATGCCTCCTGTTTTTCAGGGAATCCTGAAAGCATCATCACTTAAGTTAGGGTTAAATCATGAGCAGAGAGAACTTGCCTGAATCAGATGATAGATCATGAACGTGGCAATCCCTGCTCTCCTCCACTCGGGATGAACAAGCAGAAATGAAATGTAAGCTTCGTTGTACTTCACGTCGGGAACCATGAAGCCAAAGGCAACAATGACTTTTTTATAAAGGACTACGACACTGAAGTCTGGATACTGCAGACACTCAGACAGGTCAATGCCTAAAGAAAAGAACCAGACACTCAGACCTCAGGCCTTTTGGAACTAATGAACAAAAGCTGTTCAGCCTGTATTTATTGTTACACCTGCATGCTAAAAAAATCCCCAAACTGGAGGCAAAGCCATTACCATAGATACCACACATTCAGATCAAAAAAATGCATTTTAGAAAATATCAAAATTAGCATAGTCTTTTCTAAGTACATATGTTAAGAGCAGAGAGACAGGACAGGTTGGGAAGCAGAGAGCCCTCCAGTTCAGAATGGACACACCTGGCTTTGACTTAGCCTTGTCTACCATGTGTGTGACTTGGCACATTTTTAAATGTCTCATGGCAAAGTACAGACTGAGCCCTGACAGAGCAGGGGTAAAGGTCCCCGAGAGCCAATACCATTTTCTCTCTCACTCTCTTTTTCCTTCAAACTTTATCATCATTGTTGTGGCGTATGTGAGGATATATGAGTGTTGCCACACATGTGCCATGGTGTGTGTGTGTGTGTGTGTGTGTGTGTGTGTGTGTGTGTAGGTCCAAGGACAACTGTGGGGAATTTGTTCTTTCCTTCTACTGTAGAATCTGGGGATGGAATTCAGGATGCAAGTTTGCACGGCAAACACTTTTATCTGCTGTGCCATCTCACGAGCTCGCTGATAGAATTTCCTTTATCCCACTTACACATCATTGTGTGCATAATGTGTGGATAATATCTAACATTAGGCCAGATGTAGCAGATACTCTCAGAATGCTACTTTTAGGCCAGGTCTCCCCCCGCACCCCCCAGAGAAGGAACCACACTGTTCCTTATCCTGATAGGATCTGTGACGTACATGTGCCCACAGGTTTCCAAGCAGGCCCACAGAGAGCAATGAGAGTGCTAACTGCTAGCCTGGGCCATAGCTGATGAAATGACAGGTAACCCCGACACTGGCTTCTTAAAAACACCTTTTGGGTATCCTCACACTCTCTAACAGCTAACAGCAAAACTTTAAAGAACTATTAGGCCAAAGCCAAAAGTGTCCACATGCCCAGCTATGAGTCTGTGTATCTTGGAGAGACATTACCTGGTATCTAAACATAGGCAGAATCAAAACAGGATGAATCTTTTATTCTGGAAGCAGAGACAAACAGGGAAGAAAAACAAACAAAAACACTGTTGATTACTTTAATTGCTGGCTTCTTGAACTTAGGAAAGCGAGAGGCATTTACGGTTTAGTATTTCTATGTTAGCAAAGACAGACTAAATGAAGTCAAGAGCAAAGAGCTTAGGAGCACATGGCAGACACTATTTAAAAACATCCGGGTCAATAAACTATATACAGAAAAATCTGCCTGGTTTGGAACATAAACATACCAGGCCAGAAAAATTCCTGACACATGGAGTTGATCGTTGGGATGTGATTTGGTCGGACATAGCAGTAATCGAGAGGTGCATCAGGTTCAGGTGTCCAGTGAGGGTCACTCTTGTGCAGGTGGGAGCGAATCTGGGACAGCAGCTGTAGTTTGGGTGGCTTTGTCTCATAATCACGCCTCCAGCATCACCGAAAATAAACAAATTCAAGTCAGGAAAAACACTCGTCACTGTGGCTCATTCTTGCACAGCTCACTGCTTTCGAGAGCATGCTAAGTCACTTCTTTATATGCCAGCTAGCATGCAGCTCTAATGCCGCACGAGTTCACTCTGAACACGGATTAGGCCAGACCTCTCTGCTACCCACTGGGGACTGCATGAGGTGAAGTGAGAGACAGAGACATCACTTAGATATGCTCAGAAGTGCCCGAGACAGGGAGGTTTCTCTAACACGATCAGAGGCCAAAGGAGGGACTGCCCAACTATGCTGGCAGCAGGAGAGCATGAAGAGAAAAGGCTGCAGCAGCTTTGCAAATGACCTTTTAACAGGTTTGACCTGTTAATGACCAGAAACCCAGCACTAGCTAGGCAAGGTGGATCAGGCTGATGGTGGAGCTCGGCTTCCATTTACTGCTTGGACAACATTCATTTAGAAACTGTCCAAGAAGAGGACAATGGAGCTGGGGAGATAGCTGAGTAAGTAAATTGCTTGCCTTGCAGGTGTGAGGACTTGAACCCCTCACAGCCATGTAAGCAGGGTGCAACAGTGCATGGGGAACAGACGTGCCAGCCACCAGTCTAGGCTGAAACAGTGGACTCCAGATTGACTCAGAGACTCTCAAATCAAAAAATAGGGTGTGATTCAGGTGTTGCAGCAGATGCCTTTAATCACAGCACTCAAGGGGCAGAAGCAGGAAGAACTCTGAGTTCAAGGCCATCCTGATCTACACACTGAGATCTTGGCCAGCCAATGTTACACAGTGACACCTTGTCTCAAAATTAATAAAATTTAATAAGAGGTTCTGAGTAATAATGCAAGATATCTAAAGTCAACCACAGCTCTCTACAATTGAGTGCACCTGCAAACATGTACACACACACACACACACACACACACACAAAAACAAAACGTGCCATGAAGAAAAGAAAGTCAGAAAACAGAAACTGTCCCAGTGTTCAATTCAGAGACCAGCTCAACTGAGACAACTTCCTTTTTCGCTTTTCAGTTTACAGACTATTAAATATATTAAGTAATTGTGGTATTTAAATTAAAACAATGATTGAGATAGTGAATGAGACCTAGGTGTGGTGGCACATATTTTTCATCCCAGTTCTAGGGAGGCAGAAGGTGGATTTCTGTGAGTTCAATGCCAGCCATGTCTACATAGTGAGTTTCAGGACAGCCAGGGCTGTGTAGAAAATGAGACCCTGGAGCAGAACCTTATGGCCCAGAGAAGCCGCAGTTAGTAAGGGATCTCCTAGCTGGGGAACAGAGAAGTGTAGTGGTGAATTTGCCCAATCTAGGCATACAGCTTATAAATATTGGAACCGAAGACCCTATTTCAAAAAACCAAAACTATAATAATAATAACAACAACAACAACAACAACAACAATAATAGTAAGACGTTATCTCAGTCTTGCTTTTTTATACCTCTTTCAAAGGACCATCTATCTGTTCTTGCCTGAACCTGCTCAGTGTCAGGCCATATTTACCCCTGTAGGCTGGGTAAGAAAACCACCACAATCATTCCTCTTGACACCCTTGGCATCATGGTTACCTGATATAAGGTTTCAAGATCCGAGAAGTGTAAGGGCTGACAATACTTTGGTCCACAGCCAGATCTTCTGATCCCACCAGACGATACAAAAATCTGGTGGTCTGGTGCCGGAATCCTTTCCTGGCTGGTAAGGCAGTCTGTGGGAAGAAAATGGTTTATATAAAAACTCAAGAATGGTTGTCTTCTACATCTAATGATCTTTCTGAGTGTCAGGAGTAATCTTTTGGACTACCTAACTGGAAAGGTAAAGTTTTGACAAATACTTCACAGGTCTAGATATGGGGAAAAAAGCTAACATAGGTGGACTATTTACTATTATGCCACCTTATGCTGTTACCTTAATAACCATCAGGCCCAATGCTCCCCTCTCCCCTTTTTGACTGTGTCTTCTTTATACCAAGTAAATCTGGCAAACATAGGAGTGATATCGATTACCAGCCCTAAAACCTGTCAACAGAGGAAGGAGACCCCACCCACCAGAGACTAGGCAAAGATAGTTGGGCCTGAATTAGGACAGAACTCCAGGTTTCACATGCTTGCTTTAGAAGCTCCAGAGCTGTACTGACAACACTGGTGGTGTGCTGTTCTTTGCTGAGAACGCTAACTTGGGGCCCTAGGTCATGTAACAACAGAACACCGCAATTAGGGCTGTAACAGCAAAGAGCTCCAACTAAGATGAAAAGACCTTTACAAAGGGGGGGGGCCAAGGTGAAGCTTGGAAACTGAGCTGTCTTTTAGAGTCAGTTTGCTCTTAGCCTAGAAAAATAACTTGTTGAAAGAGCAAGGTTTCTTCCTTTGTAATTTGCTTTCAGACTTCTTCTCTAGCCTGGACACCAAACTCCTCAAAAACCACCTTTGAAATTGTTCCAAGGCTTCAAGTGAATTTCAAAGCAATCTTCAAAGCTGCTGCATGCAATTTCCAAAAACAGCCACTAGCAACAATCCCCATCCCACCCTTGAAGGTATAATGGCTGTAAAGAATGTTGACCAATCAGAGTGGAAGAAGCAATGCCTGGAGCCTCAAGTCCAAGTCCTCTACTACATGCACAATAAACAATGCACGCAGGGCTTCCAGGTGGCTCCAACTAGGCCAGTGAATGACCACAGGCCCCATGGAGCCAGGACACAGACAGGACCCCTACACTCACAAAGTAAAAGAACCACTCAGCTGAGGCAAGGCAGAAGTTCAAGTACTTATTTAGTACTTGCTACGTCAAGCCACCATGTTTGGGGATGGCTTTCAATCCCATGTCAGATAATTTGTAGACCCATCAGTCCACAAAACAATTTCTTCCCCTTAATAGTCTCATGTGAGCCCTGTAGAATCCCCTTACCTCTGCAACGTCTACTCTTCAAAACACCTTCCACCAAGCCTGGCCCGCCATCACTATTGCCCCACTCTTGTCCCACACCATCCAGTCTTCACATAGAGGCCACATAGTTCTTTTAAAAATAAACTGGGCATGGTGGCACACACCTTTAATCCTAGCACTTGGGAGGCAGAAACAGGCAAATCTCTGTAAGTTCAAGGCCAGCTTGGTCTACAATGTGAGATCTAGGCAAGTCAGGGCTACACAGTAAGACCCTATTTAAAAAGCAAACATCAACTCATGGCCCCTGGTTCACAATTCCTATATGGTTTCCCACTGTATGTACAGAATACATTTCAAAGTCCTCATCTGTGCCTTGCTGGGAACTTGCAGGACTTGACCCTGTTACACTCTGGTCTCATTTCCTAGGACCACACTGCTATGTCATCACGATGTTCCCAGTCCTTCTCATGCTCAGGGCCTGCGTCTGGCCTTCCATCCAGTTTTCTGCCTCCTGGCATTTCCTTGTCAGCACTTCTTGCAAGGTTACCTCTATCAGAGGACGGTTTTAATTCCCAGGAACACAGAAGTCCTTCATCACACACACACACACACACACACACAGACACACACAGACACAGACAGACACACACACACACCACACAGACACACACACCACACAGACACACACACACACACACACACACACACACCACAGACATAGACACACACAGACACACACACATACGTACGTGTGTGTGCACGCGCACAGACATCCTCAGCCGGTGGATCTTAGCTCAGTGAGTCAACCCCATCCCTCCCCTGTTTGAGAACGCCCGCTGCAGAGTACAGAAACCTACCTAGCATTGATTCACCATGGCAGCCCCATTAGAAGAGTGCCTGGCTCAAACTATTTAATTTACATTTACTAAATCGCAAAGTGGGGAAGAAAAAACAGCTTCAAAGTCAAGTAACGTGTGACAGCATTATATGTGCTTCTTTAGGTGTGCAAACCTGGTGAGACCACGGACACTAATGTGGGATGAGGAAAAGCCTAGGAAGAAAAAGCTGGCTAAAGCTAACAGTGCAATGGGAACAGAGCAGGCTCTGCACCAAAGGGGCCAGAAAGGCCTCATTACACCCCTCTCAGGGGCTGCTCTGAGTAGGTGACTGTCTGCTGCACTCTTGAGACAGAGGAAAGGCACTACTATGGTGACCTGAGCACTCCACATCCCAAGAAGCGTATTAGAGGTATAGAGAGTGGCACGGAAGCCTGGGAGCATGGGTAGGGGTAGCTGCCTGAGCTGATCAGAAAAAAGAAAATGGAAGTGACAGAGCAGGGCCTCTTTACAGAACACTGAGACACCATGGCTAGACCAGGCTTCTGCTCTCCCCTTGGAGGGACAGAGCAAGCTCCAGAGCACACTCGCAGCAGGATGCTGAGATACCTGGGAAAGACACTCGACAGTTGTAGCTGGTACGTTATATGCTCTAAGGGGCAAGCGTGCAAGGGCAGACGGTGGGTTAGAAAGAGCTGGAGAGTCCTAAGAAAGAAGAAGTAAATTAATGCAACAGAGACTAATCAATAGCCTTCTAAAGAGTTTAGAAGAGTCATTCTAAGCTTGAGCATCTGCAATAAAACATTTCCAAACCAAAAGGCAGAGAAACAAAGACTAAGAATGAGTGGGACAGAATGTCCAAAAGTTGTGGGAAACTAGAAAAGAATGACAGAAATACCAGAAGGAATGGGGACAGAAAACACGTGAAGCAGTTACAACTCTAATTAGTGTCAGCACCAAACTGCAGATCGAGGAAGCTTAGATAATACGACACAGCATACCAGACACCTCTGTTGTGGAATGCCACTCTTCAGACATGCCATGGCCAGTGCCCTCTAGGGCCGTCAGCAGCTATGATTACCTGAGGTAACCTAAACAAGACTGGGCTCACTAACTGTTCACACAGGGTGGGGAAGGGCTCACGAGGCCACACCCCTCCTCTAAGCTATAGACGGTAAATGGTTAGTTAACACAGGGTGCTCATGAGGTCACTCCTCTACCCAAGGTGTTTAAAAATTACTTATTGGCCAAGCCAATATATATAGTGGCACACACCCTTTAAAAAAAAGATTTATTCATTTATTTTATGTCACAGTGCTCTATCTGCGTGTACAACTGCATGCTTGAAGAGGGCATCAGATCCCATTACAGATGGTTGGGAGCCACCATGTGGTTGCTGGGAATTCAACTCAGGCTCTCTGGAAGAGCAGCAGCCAGTGCTCTTAATCACTGAGTCATCCCCACAGCCCTCTGTCCCAGATTTATAAACATTAATGAAGAGATTTTCCCCTCCAGTGGTACAGCTGCCCACCAAGTGCCCATGCTCCTGTAAGTAACCCTTTGCATTCCTGCAAGACACTGTGCTGCTTACTGTTAACTGTCAACCCGCCTTAGTCTAGAGCACCCGGGACACTGGCACCGCGGAATGCCTGCTGGGGTTATCCTACCGGATGGCGGAAACTAAGAGGGAAGACCTGTGCACTGTGGGTGGGGTCATTACCTAGCTAGGTGACAGAAAAGGACCTGAGCAGCATGAACTCACTGCTGATTGTTCCTGACAGAAGATTCCATCCCATTAGCTCCCTTAAACTCTCGATGCTCCAACTTCCTCTCTATGGTGGACTGTACATGGAACCATGAGTCAAGAGAAACCCTTTCTCCCTTAAGCCACTTTTGTCAGGGTGTTTTCTCACAGCAGTAGGTAAAGAAACTAAAACAGGGACCCTAGTTAAACTCGTGGACTTGAGTGGACCTGTGGTATACACACACACACACACACACACACACACACACACACACACACACAAATAAATAAATAATAAATAAATGTTAAAAGAGACCATGTTGGGGCTGGAGAGATGGCTCAGTAGTTAAGAGCACTGACTGCTCTTCCCAAGGTCCTGAGTTCAATTCCCAGCAACCACATGGTGGCTCACAACCATCCGTAATGGGATCTGATGCCCTCTTCTGGTGTGTCTGAAGACAGCTACAGTGTACTCATATACAATAAAATAAATAATTTTTTTTTTTTCTTTTCTTTTTTTTTTTTTTTTGAGCTGGGGACCAAACCCAGGGCCTTTGCGCTCTACCACTGAGCTAAATCCCCCACCCCCTCTCTTTACTTTAAAAATCCCCCCTTCTAAAAAAAAAAAAAAAAAAAAGAGACCATGTTATGAGGAACTGCTAAAGAAAGAAGTCCAGCAAGAAGTTGGTACAAGGAGAAATAAATAAAAATCGGAGTTTACATAAACAACACAAGAGAAAGAGAGCAAGGAAGGGCCATCAACAATACAACTCTAACAGTAGAGAAAAACACATCTTAGGTCAGAACCTAGAGGAGCAGTTGTGGTGATGGATACCTGAAGGCCAAGCCTAGCCCTTGCCCATTTTAGTGAAGGATCTCACTGGGGTGGGCACAGCCGCAGACATTCACTCCCACAGCTGCTTCATCACAGGTGGGACTTGGTTCAGCCCAGACTATGTGGTGTACAGAGCCCATGGTACCTACTATCAGCACTTTTACACAGGAGGGATGCCATTCAAAACAGATTCCTAAGATAGAGGAAGCAGAAGAGGAAATGGAGACAGCTCCAGAAAGGGCCCACACACAAGCTCCAAGCACACCCAGAGGAAAAGGCCTGGTGCTTGGCATGTCACTGGCAATCAGATATGTGACAAGATTCCCAAGAGAGTCTAGAAAGGACAAGAGGAAAGTGTCAAAGATTCTCATAAACCAATTTACAGAGAAACAAACAGGAAACACAAGATGTTCAACCCTATCAAAGAGACGTAAATGAGATAAGGTTACACTTCACAGCCATCTGATTGGTTAAGGCAGATGAGGGGCAAGTGTAGTAAAACTAGGTCACTGCTGCTGGTGGGGCAGCCTAGCAGTCCCCAGTGAAATTAATGTTGTCAGAGCACTGGTGGAACTCACCCTGTGAGTAATGCTGACTCCGTATTTCTTCATGAAGAGGCCTAAGGACATAGATGCTTACACACCCACAGCTCCTCTCAATAGGGTCTAGGCTACTACATGACCTCAACAAATCTGTCAATCAAAACCATGAAACAGACCTCATATAGACACTCTCAAAGAAGAGAGACAAGAAATGACTAGGCTAGTCCTTAAGAGCCAAGTGAGAAAGAAACCCGCGTACATGAAGGGGCATTAAATGATGAACAATTTTGGAACAAGAGCACAGGAAGATCTGCTTGCTTTCTTTTCCCCGAATCACTCACAATAACAAAAACACGGAAACAGTATCTGCTGCCTGGTGCTGCTGGCCCCACTCCACACCACATCACCTGGTACCGGTCAAGGATCCTGAAGTCCTGGCAGGTGGTCCGGTATGTAGCTTGTCCAGCCGGAAGCCGGGAAGCGCCTCCATCTTTGGCTCCATAAATCCCATCCACTAACAGAAGTGCCGCGTTCACAACCTCGTCCAAGTCAAACAGTGGTAAGCCCCGGTCCCTTTTTGCTTGCCGGACGATCAGCTTCCGTTTCAGCCTCCGGGCTTCTGGAGTCATGGCCACGGCACCAGGGCATGCCTCCAGCCTCTTGAGCAGCAGCTTCTCCTCATAGATGCTCACAGGCGTATACCTGGGCCCCTTGGGCTTCGTGTCCTTCTCCAGGGGTGGCTTCCTCTTTTCTCGAGCTCTAGTGTGCAAAGAAGTGTTTGAATCTGTGTCTTCGCTATCTCCATCCATCCTGTCTGGCTTCTCCTCCTCGCTGTCGACTTCCTGTTTTATCTGCTCCGGAGCTCTGACCTTCTTTCTGCTCCCAATCAGCCCAGAAGCTGACCCAGCTGGGGGTGGGATGTACTCCATCCCTGGGTCTATAACTCCATCTCCTTCCAGCTCATCATCATCTGCAAAGCAGAAAGGACTGTTGTCAAGACACGGCAAAGAAGGAAGGCAGAGCACAACTCACACCCAGGCGGAAAACACAGCAAGGCTTACCATGAAATAGAGCTTGGGGTGGCATCACGTCTGGGATGAGGTCTGCTTCAGAAAGCAAGCTAGGCGTGGCAGAATGTGACGCTGGTGTCCCTGGGGCAGAGAAATCCAGAGAGGGAGAAGGAGAGGGGCTTGTGAGGGGGGTACGGTCCGAGGAGCTCAGGGATGAAAAGTCAATCACTTCTCCTTTCTCCAAAATCATATCCGGCCTCCGGCCTCGGCTTATGAACTTGACAGGGGTAGAAGAGGTGCTTCTGTCAAGGAGGCCGGCTGCTTCTTTCTGTGCTCTTCTGATGTCTTTAGCTTCCTGTGTTCGAGACCGCTTCTCTTTCAATTCCATGGCAGATTCCACAGGATTCCGGCTTGCCCGTTTTCTGAGTCCTTCAACGGTAATGATGGGCTCCAGCGTTGGTTTTGAAGCTGCCAGGAAAGAATAAATATCTAATTTCTATGTTACCTGTTCCTTTTAAAAATACATTTTATTTTTATGCATATGTATGTGTTTCTGGGCATTTAAAATACAGGTGAGAGAAGGCACCTGAAGTGGAAACTTAAGGGTTCTTTGGAAAGTCAGTTGGCTGGTGTTTTGCTGAGGCAAACAGGTGAGGAACGTTTAGCTGAAGTGGACACAGGTGAAAGGCTAAGGCAGGTTCGTGAAGGAACAAGCTGCTGAGCTGCTGACCTATGAACTGAACTGCCAATTTCCAGACAACACAGACAGGAGTCACTCCAAAGAACCTTTTTTTTTTTTTTTTTTTTTTTTTTTCTTTTTTTTTGGGCTGGGGACCGAACCCAGGGCCTTGCGCTTGCTAGGCAAGCACTCTACCACTGAGCTAAATCCCCAACCCCTCAAAGAACCTTTCTAACAGCTCCACGTCCCCATATCCTTTCTTTTCCACAACATCTGGTGGGTGGTGGGCTACAGGGAGGTTAAAGTGTTTAAGAACCATCATTAAAAATAGGTTTTGAAAGAAACTGAAGTTAGAGGCACCACATTTTCTGGAGCCAGATACAGGTAGTTGTGAGCCACCTTGATGTAGGTACTGAGAAATGGACCTGGGTCTTCTGCAGAAGCCTCAATCGCTCTTAATGGCATAACTTTTTTTAAATATTAACTATTTCTCTCATAACATACTTTTGGTATCATGTTCAATACACAGAAATGTTCAACAAATGCCCCAACCAAAAACCTTCCTTACCTGTCTTTCAGAAAGTTTTAGCTGGGTGTGTATGATTCTAGTAGTAGACTGAGAACCTCGAGTTCAAAGCCAGCTTGAGGGAAACAGCGAGTTAGCACCAGCCCATAATAGCAAGAAGGACATACTAGAGACACATACTAAAATGTTTAAGGATAAGATATTGACACGAGATGTAATGGCAACACTGGAATGACGGATGCTGCCGTGAGGGAGGGGCCCGGCTTACACTGCTGTCTACTCCTTCAAGTGGGCTTACATTTCCACAATCAAAAGCTTAAAGGCAATCAGACCAAAAACAACTTCTGTTTTGTGTAACAGTTTATACCTGCAATCCCAACACTTGGGAGTCAGAGGCAAGAGGATGGTTCAAAGCTAAGGCCAGCATGTGCTACAAGTGAGTTTCAGAGCAGCTTTGACTAGAGACCATGTGAAGACAGGCAGGCGACAGAAAGAATGGGGGATGGGAGAAGCCACCAAAGGAAATGCTAAAGCTAGTGACTTCATTAAGAAATGATAAAATGTTTTCTATAGTATTTACATACAGGAAGACTCCCCAGCACCCCAACTCCTGTGTCTGTGAAACTGTCCAGCTTCTCAGCTCCGGAGGCAGCTAGTGGGAGCTGGGGAAAGTCTGGAGCCCAGGTTGGCATTTCTCATGACTTACCTTTCACTTTCAAAGTGGAGGCAGACAGCTTCTCTCCCTCTGGTCTCATTGTTGGGGGTCTGTTATGAACAAGTTTCCACCATCCAGGCTCTCCAAATTCCTGAGCACCTGAACGGAAATAAACAGGACTTCCCACGCTGAGGCAACCTGCTACTGTGCTCCACCACGTCGAAGTCTTTTTCCTAAAGTGCAGAGAATTTAAAAGCTATTTACACTTCAATTTGATCCAGCAAAGGAAGTACACTTGACATAAACTCTCACTGATCCCTGGCTGCCAGGTGCTGTCGAGCCTGCACTGGGGGAATAAAGAGAGCACGGCAGCACAGGCCTGCTGCCCCCGGGGTCTGCTGTCACCTTCCACTGCCTCAGTTTCTTCATCTGAGAAACCAGGGTAACAGAATTACCTTATAGGGTGGCTAATGAAGTACAAACATAAAACACTTATCACAGCCAGATGTGATGGCACAAGCATTTAATCTCAGCACTTGCAGAGGCAGGAATATCTTGGAGTTCAAGGTCATCTTGGTCTATATATCAGAGTTCTGGGACACCAAGTACTACAGAGAGAGAGACCCTGTCTCAAAAACCAACAAAACAAACAGACTAAAAATAAGTAATTATCCATCACCACAGGGGAGAAAGCTGGCGTGCTTTCTTGTCTGTGAGCCTGAGCACTGATGACAGTTAGTCATTAGTCCTAGTGAACAGCTCTCTCACCCAGAGGACACGTCTGTCTGATCCCCTGTGCCCTGACATACCAGAGAGGTTCCGAGGCATGCTTCACAGCCAGCAAGTATAACACACACACGCTGAAGGCGACTAATCTACTGAAAACTACTTTAATGGCCACAATTTCCACCTTACAAATATAAATCAATTACCAGAATTTCTCAAAAATTAACTTTTACAAAAGGAGTACGAGCTTTTGCCAGAAAACAGTTTCAAACATGCACTAGAAAACGAAAGAAAAAACCTTCAGCGAGAGCCATAGCTTGGACGAGTCTCCAGTCCATGTGCAAAGGCCTGATCTGAGGGTGGTGCTCCTGGTGTTATGGACTTTTAATCCGTGTGATTTACGGGAGGGCCGTAGGCCATGGGCGTGCTCAGTCTCTCCGTTAGTCCTTCCATGTCTCTGTTCCTGGCTCCAAGAGTGACAGCTTGTTTTGGCACTTGCTCACGCCAAGATAGGCTATCCTCATCAGATGCTAACCAAAGGGTCACCTGACCACAGGGCTGAACCTCTATCAGGCAAAATAATAACCCTCCTCCCTTCAAGAGTAGCCTGGGTCAAACAGCCCGTTCTAGGGACTGGAAGCGGCCAGAGTATGCACAAGCACTATCTTCCTTCCAGCCCATCTTGGGGCTCCAAGCACTTCTCCTACATTCATTCATTCATATTCTCTCTCTCTCTCTCTCTCTCTCTCTCTCTCTCTCTCTCTCTCTCTCTCTCTCTCTCTCCAACCCACCCCTCAAGAAGAGCAAAGACAAAGAGAGAAACTGTCCCTCTTGCTTTCTCATCCCCACTCTTCCCTTGGCAATCATTCTACCAAGGAACGTGGCCATGAGGAGACAAACAATAACAAGAAAGGGTTGAGTAACACGCCTCCCAAACAACTAATGTCCTCAGCGCACCTTCTCAGCAATTCTTTCATGTTAATTTTTAAAAAACAAAAGAAAATAATTATTTATTTTATGTATGTGAGTACACTGTTGCTGTCTTCAGACACACCAGAAGAGGGCATTGGATCCCATTACAGATGGTTGTGAGCCACCATGTGGTTGCTGGGATTTGAACTCAGGGCCTCTGGAAGAGCAGTCGGTGCTCTTAACCACTGAGCCATCTCTCCAGCCCTACGTTAAAATTTATTGTGTGCGTGCAGGTGCCTGGAAACCAAAAAGGATCAGATTTCTGAGAATTAGAGTCACAGATGTTTGTGAGCTGAGATATTGGTGCTGGGAATCATGCCTTAGTCTTGTAGAACAAAGCCAGTGCCCTTTACTCCTTAAGGCACCCCTCCAGCCCTGATACCAGTAATTCTTAATGAAAGGTCCAAGGATCCCTGGGGCTCAAGCCTTCCTGGGCACATAAGATAAAAATTATTTTTAGAATATTAGGCTGTTTACCTTTTCATGTTAATTTTTACAAGTGTTTAGTAGTTTCCAGTGACTATGACAAGTGACAGTCAACATATCAAATGTGGAAGATGAGAACCAATCTTCTAACAGCCAGACAATATTGAGATTTGCAAACAAAGAACATAATGCCACTTTTCATTTTGTTTTATAAAACACCCTTTTTCATAAAGGTGTTTTTGCTGTTCTGGGGGTTGGGGTACATGTGCCGACATCAACCAACTTGTGGGATTGCATTTTCACATATGGGTCCTGGGGACTGAACTCAGGTCATCGGGCTTAGCAACAGGCTCTGTTATGCTCTGAGTCATTTCACTGGCCCAGATGTATGTTATTTTATTTAAAAATAAATGTTTTATAATTTCTCCTTAATTTTCCAAATGGCAAATATCAAAAATATATACATTAACATAAACAAAAGCTCTCTGTAATCCCTAATAATGTTTAAGAGTATAAATGGGGGGTTGGGGATTTGGCTCAGTGGTAGAGCGCTTGCCTAGGAAGCACAAGGTCCTGGGTTCAATCCCCAGCCCCGAAAAAAAGAAAAGAAAAAAAAAAAAAGTATAAATGGAACCTAAGACCAACAGGCTTGAGGCTCACACTCCTTCACATGTGGTAGTGGTGGTGGTGCTGGTGGTGCTGGTGGTGCTGGTGGTGGTGCTGGTGCTGCTGGTGCTGGTGGTGCTGGTGCTGCTGGTGGAGGTGGTTACTGCTGAGACAGGGCTCCCTATGTTGCTTGGCTGGCATGGAGAACTCTCTCTCCTTTACTTTTACTTTATGCATATGGCTGTTTTGCCTGCATGTGTGACTGTGCACTGTGTATGAAGAGTGCTGGAGGAGCCAGAAGTCAGATCTTCTGGGACTGGAGACAGTTATAAGCCAACATGAGGAATAGAACCCTACTCCTCCTAAAGAGCAACCAGTGCTCTTACCCATCTCTCTCTAGTCCCGTGAAACTCTCTCTATAGACCAGCTAACCTTGAACTCTCAGAGATCCAAGTGCCTATCTTCCAAATGCTTCAATTAAAGGCATGCACCACCACACCCACCACATTCCATGAAAATGAAATACTGGGAGAGATAAGTACAGCCAATGTCTGTGAGGCTAGGAGAGAGAGAAGAGCTGTTCAAAGTGTACAGTGCTTCAGATCTACTGGACAAGAGCGCCAGAGACCTTTGCCCAGCACTGTGAATACAGCACTACTGAACGGTGACAGTTAAAGATGTTAGAGTTGGGTGTCTGCAGAGATGGCTCAGCAGTTGAGTGCACGTGTTCTTCCAAAGGATCTGGCTTCAATACCCACCACCCACACGGTGGGTCACAACAACTATAACGCCAGTTCTAGGGAACCCAATACTTTCTTCTGACATCAGAGGTCATACCATGTACACATGTGGTACACAGGCATACATGTGAGAAAAATAGAAACAGAAAAACTAATTAAAAATTTCAATATTTAAATTCATAAATAATACTTTTATCAAAATAAATAATAAAAAGATTGAGACAGAAAAGACTTTAAAAACCACTGTGTTGGGGCCAGAGAGATGTATCAGTAGTTAAGAGCACTTGGTGCTGAAGATCTGGGTTCAGTTCCCAGCACCCATGTGATGGCTCACAACCACGCATAATTCCAGATCTTAGGGACCCAGCAGCCTCTTCTGTCCCATGGGCATGCACACATGTGATACAAAGACAAAAATGTATGCAGGTGAAACATTCATACACATAAAAATAAAATCTAAAACACCAAAAGCACTGCATTATCAGAGCATGAGACATGGGCTCACACACTGCCAGTGGGCATCTAAGGTTACTCTGAGAACTTGTTTGATGTGTGTATCCTTGGAACCCAGACTCCTTGAAAATCGAAGATAAAAAGGAAACACAGACAAGAATTTAAGTTCTTTCCTTCCACCACGTGGGTGCTGGGCACCAGACTCAGGCTGTCAGGTTAGCAGACAATGCCTTCCCCTGCTGAGCCACCAACAGCTCCTATTACTGTTATCTTTATAGAAGGATGACTGTAAGGTGGACAGAGAGACAGAGGCAGGCACACAAACAAATGATATGTAAAGACAGAGAAATACATCTATTTCTGGCACATTAAGGCATCACCCACAAATGAACACGGCCTGTGAAAGGCAGAACAGACCTACGAGCGGGCACTGCTTGCCCCTCTGTGCCAATGTGTTCCACCTATTCACTCCTCTCTCACCCATATGTTTATTGCAGTGAAATAGGCAAACTACATACATCCTCACCAATTTTAAATGTACAGTTCAATGGCCAGTGAGCACATTCATATCTACGGCCATCACTATCACCCACCTTCATTTTATTGTACAAGACAAAGTCTACACTCATTAAACAAATAACTATCAAAGGCTGCCCTACTCCCCAGCTAATGACTGCCATTACCCTATTCCCTGGATCTATGCATTTTCATTTCTACCTAGTGTACGTGGAATCACACAGCATGCTTATGATTGAAATTCATGCAACACAGCATTCTCAAGACTTAGCATGCTGAAACACATGGCAGAATTTTCTTCCTTTCTGAGAATGAATATCCCATTCTATGTACATACTGTGCTTATGCGTTCCTGTGTGGACAGACAGTGCTTCCTCGGTCTAGTTACTGTGCATACTGGAGCAGAACTTCTAGATACAATAATCCTTGGTTTAGCTTTTTGAGGACCAAGCAGACTGCATACCCATGCAATTCTATATTCCTACCCTAGGTGCATAGGTGTGCTATTACAGCTGTTATTCACTGACTGACTGACTGACTGGCTGGCTGGCTGGCTGACTGACTGACTGGCTGACTGAGAAAGCCTTCACTATCTGGCAAAACTTCTATATACCCCCTATCTAGTTTTGAACTCACAATCCTCCTGCCTCATCCTCCTGAAGTATGAAGGTGGTATGTCACTGCAGTGGGTTTGTCTTTTTCGAGTGACTAGTGACATCTTTTATGTGCTTAACCCCCCTTTTGTAACTTCACTGCCCATGTCTGCAGTGAGGTGAAATGCAATGCCATTGACTACTGTCTCCGTCCATTGCTGTGATGAGATGCAGCAACCAGCGACTGGAACACAAGCACACAGTATTTGCAGAAGGTACATGTGGCTACCCTGGGTCCTATGGTCCATTTGCAAGTAGCCAGAAGATCAGGTACATACGGCTCCCTGCCTTGGACTGGATGTAGGTGACATGTATCTAGTATCCCGCTATTGTGCGAAGAACTGAAATGAGATTGACCACAATCCGCTATTCATTCCCCAGAAGATATAAGCCTTTATTAAACTCAGGAGCTCTAACACAGTTTCCTGAAACTAGTTCTACAAGTAAAACTGTAATAGGTGATAACCATATTGAGTTTCTTGTTTGTTGTTTTGATTTTTTTTTTTTTCAACACCGAGTATCTTGTGTAGTCCTAGCTGTCCTAGGATTTGCTCTGTAAAACAAGCTGGCCTCAAACTCAGCGATCTACCTATCTCTGCCTACTTAGTGGGATTAAAGACATGTGCTACCATGTACAGTATAAATGGTACTATTTATATGTATAACCATGAAGAAGAATAAGCTAGCTACCAATTAAACTGTAACAGAAAGAAAGTGTCAAACAAAGTAAGGCCTCATGTTATTGGAGTGCAGAGATCAGTAGTTAGGAGCACTGACTGTTCTTGCAGAGGACATGAGTTCAGTTTCCAATACCCATATCAGGGGGCTCAAACATTTGCAACCCTAATGCCAGGGGACCCAAGAGCCTCCAGTCTCTGTGGGTATATGCAAGTATGTAGTATACCTAAACACACACACACACACACACACACACACACGCACACTTGCAAATATAAATAAGTGTATCTTTAAAAATACTCTTTAAGGGCTAGAGAGATGGCTCAGAGGTTAAGGGCATTGACTGCTCTTCCAGAGGTCCTAAGTTCAATTCCCAGCAACCACATGATGGCTCACAACCATCTGTAATGGAATCTGATGCCCTCTTCTGGTGTGTCTGAGGACAGCTACAATGTACTTACATACATAAAATAAATAAATCTTATTTAAAAAAAAAACTTTTTAAGAGCTGGGCAGTGGTGGCTCATGCCTCTAATCCCAGCACTCGGGAGGCAGAAGCAGGTGAATTTCTATATGTTTGAGGCCAGTCTGGTCTACAAAGCGAGTTCCAGAACAGTGAGGGCTGTTTTAAATTGTATTTATGTGTACTTGTGTATCTGTGTAAGTATATGCTGCATGCATGTGTGTGCTCGTGGAGGCCAGAAGTTTGTAACATTCCCTGGAGCTAGAGTTATAAACAGTTGGGAGATGCCTGACATGGGGGTTGGAAACCAAGTTCAAGTTCCTAGAAGAGCAGGTGCATTCTGAGCCACCTCTTCATGAAATTAATCTTTGAAAAATTATGACATACTATTAATTGTAAGATATATCCAACTTTTGGAAATGTCAAATTGTTGAAAACTCTGTATCTTAAAAACCAGTAACTATAGCAAACAGCAGGAAGCGCTCAGACTATTCCTCAATAATTAACACTCTTGGAGGCTGAGCTGGCTCAATTGGTAAAGTACACGCTGCACAATTAGGAGGCCCCGAGTTCAATCTCTAGTGCGCACGCCCACGCCCCCACAGTGTCTTCTACGAGCAGTCAAAGCCAGGACTATAAAAGCAGATCAAACAATCACATAAAATGGCAACGACTCTACAGTAAGAGCCCGGCCTGGTGTAAGTGGTACACACCTACAATTCTAGCGCTTGAAAGGCTGGGGTAGGAATATTCCTGAGTTAGAAGACATCCTGGGCTATCTATACAGAGACAGCCAGAGCTACAGAGTAGAATCTCAAAAAAGCAGACAAAACACTGCCTGATGGGACAGCTCACATCTTTAACCCCAGCACTCAGGAGGCAGAGGCAGGCAGATCTCCATGAGTTCAAGGTCAGCCTAGTCTATATAGTGACTACATAGTCAGACCCCGTCTCAAAAACAACCAACCAAAACAAAACAAAAATATGTAGCAATTAAATTTTCACATGTTCTTTAACTTGTTTCTAAAACTGTACATAAAACATTTAGGTTATTCTTAAATAAACTTCCATATATTTAAACTAAAACATTAAAGGCATAAAACAAACTGGTGAGGAATGTAGTCAAATTTAAGTTAATTCCACAGTGTACTATTCCCTCAACTCTGTGACAAATGAGAAAGAGATGCCACACTTACCACCTTCTGGGCTGGGCCTGGGATTTAGCTCACTTGGTAGAGTGCTTACTAAGGATCTAAGTTTTACTCTCATCACTGCATAAAACAGTGTACATCTCCAACCTCAAAACTCCAGGGGCAGAGGCAGGAGGAGCGGAAGTTCAAGGAATCTTCCGCTATGTATTGAGTTTGAGGATATCCTGGGCTACATAAGACCTTATCTCAAAACCAAAATAAGGACTGTCCTGCAGACAACAGAATAAAAATAGCTCTCAAAAAAGGTCTAATTTAAAAGTGCTTACAGGCGTCTTCTGTTGTGGACAGTGGCTGTCAGTTCATAGGGACATCATCAGGTCATTTGGTCACCACCTGAGATGAATAGTTTCTGGGGACTTTTCTAATCACTGATGTTTAAAGCAGTTTTCCAGGTGAGGGACGGGATTATGACTGGACATTTGGGAAATGGATTCACAGCGATTCCTAAATCTCCTCCTGTCTTCTGGATAGACTACAGAAAAGTTACTGCTGTAAACTCTCACTACACTTGTGGCCTTTCTGATCAAAACCAAAAGGCCGGGCTGTCCTTACAGTTTGAGACCCAGCTACAGTTTCATACTGCTGAGTTATCTTTATGTATCGACGTGAAGAGTTTCAGTCTATTTATAGCAAATCATACAAGTTTTCCATTTACAGTGTGATGTTCTTTTAAGAACAACTACGTTTTTTAAAATTAACTTATTAAGTAGAGAGATTAAGTAAATAATTCAGGTACTATACCAATAGCAACACAGACTACTGGCTTAATGGGTAATGACTGCTTCTCACTGGTGTGTCAGAAACACAAAAGTCTTGGCCAGCTCCTCTCAGAACATGCTCTGGAGTGTGGCCAACAACTCCTATTCAAATATGCAAGGCTTAAAAAACAGGTAACTTACATTCACTTTCTTCCAGAAGAAAATTGACTAAACAGAAAACACTCAGAGATCATGAAAACATTCCAAGATCTAATTTTACCATTTCCCTCATTTCTGATCCTTTATAAATAAGGCATATTAAATTCCATAAATAGTGCTGGGGCAGTAAATTAAAACAACAGATCCCTTTTCTTATTCTTTTCTCAGTAGCACTAACGAATGTAAGAACTAAAATAACCCCTTTTGAAAACATCTATTCTACTTTGCTGCGTCTCCCCACAGCCTTCAGGCCTATAGGAAGGCTGAGGGAAGCTTACTTCTCAGGACAGAGGGAGACGGCTGTCAAAGCTCAGAATGTGGTCCAGCCCTGCTCTGCAGCAGATGCAGAGCCACTGTCGTCTCTGCTGACCTAATTTACAGGGCTGCACATCTCACCTAGGACCTCAGAGAGCAACCAGGTACATCATCATCTCAAAACTCACCAGGGCTGCCACGCTCATCTCCACTTCCCAACTCTTTAGACTGACACGACCTTCAGCAGAGTCTCAGCCATGCAGGCCTAAGTCTGATGTCCACCCCTAACGTGAATGAGCTGTGTGTGTGTGTGGGGGGGGTGGATATTAATGTGGCAAACTGTGCTAAGCACGGTGGATGAAAGTTCGGGTGTACTCTCCAGAGCTGAGAACGGAGAAGCTGTGAGAATGAAGAGCAATCCACGTGGGTGCTGTTGTTGATTGCCCTTTCCGCTTCTCTTCTGACCTCTATGAGCCCATTTTACAGGTCATCACAGTCCTCTTTCCTCAAGTCGGTTACTCATTTTTAAAAACCTATCAATCTCTGCAGAAGCACCATGCTGTCCTCTGGAAGCAGACTTAGAAAACAATGCAAATCCACATTTCCTGTATTCAGTTTTCCTTTGAGCTCCACTGTAAAAGTCCCTATCAGGGCTACACTAGGTTCTCAGCTTGTGTATATCTTGTTTACAACTTTAGCAAGGATAAGATGTTTTAAAATCATGTTACCTATTTCCTAGTAAAAAAGTCCAATGTTTCTCAATAAAAGCACAGATATCTTCTTTCCACCGGAAGTAGCCTTGACGTCCACTTCCTTCCAGAGACAAGTTGTACATAGCCAGCATGACCACCTGAAACACAAACAGAAGACGGCTGGGAAGGTAGCCCGAGGGGGTGCTGGTATCCATGGAGAAAGGCTGTTCTGTTTCAGATTCCAAGTAGGAAGACAGAAGGATGAGCTCTGGCTATAACCCGGGCAGAGTCTTACTTCCTTTGCTGCTTTTGTAAGATATCATAGTTCAGTTATTAGGTACAACTGTTCTGTATGTGTCACACAGGAAGGGCTGGTGTGTGGCTGGGCTGAAAAGGAGGCATTGTCACTAGCACCCTACTATCCCTGTAACTCTAAACAGAGCGGTTACCTGCTAACAGCAGACCTCAGGAGCCGACTCCACGTTCTGACTGATGCTGCAAGCTAGCCTTTGTTCAATGTTCTGAAAATCATTCCTGAATGTACACTTCTCTAAGCGTTTTACCAGGCAAAGACAAGACTCAAAATGTCAGAGTGGGACACTGTTAAGGCATCTATCCACTCAACACAGCCATTTAGAGCTATAGATATGTAGGCAACACTAGACAAGGCACAGGGAAAGAAAAGGCCTGGCTGCCCATCCCACTCACAAAGGACTCCAAGACATTCTGCAGCTCAGTGTAGCAACTCCTATCCAGTCCAAGCCTACTAGCTTTGCAGACAAGGATTCTTGGCCTCCTGTGAAAAGTACGGTTTAGAAATACAAAACCGCAAGCCATAGAAGATTTTAATAACACAGAAGAGTCAAGTAAGAGGAACAGCATCTGAAATCCACCATGAGGGAAAAAGCCCCAGGAGCTGGCTCAGCAGTCAAGAGCCCTTGCTGCTCTTCCACAGGACCAGAGTTCATTTCTCAGCACCCACACCAGAGGCTTACAACTGCCTGTAACTCCAACTGCAGGGGGTCTAACAGTCCTCTGACTTCCATAAAACCTGTACATATTTACACACGCGCACGCACACGCACACACACACATACACACAGACTATATAACACTATATAAAATCTTAATTTGTTTCCATATAAAAAAGCATGCACTTTGCTATGAGTAGTTAGGTACCTATTAGTGTAGTACTCAAGCAGCTGGGATAGGATTGTGAACTTAGGTACGGCCTGTCTCAAAAAAACAAAAGCAAATAAAAACAAACAAATTAAAAAGGCAGGTTTTAGCATTTCAATGGCTATGCTTCCACACAATCCTTGGCACCTGAGTTTATACAGATGTTTTATATATGCAATTTGATAGAAATGGACAAAACTGTAGAAGCTACTGAAAACCATGATGTCTTCTGCTTTTCTGGAAAATCCAAAATCAGTTCCCAGCACCCATGTCAGGTGACTCATAACTGCCTGCATCTCCAGCATAGAGGATACAACACCCTTTTCTGGCCTCTACAGGCCTTAAACACATGTGTACAGACACATACATATACAGAGAAGATAAAATAAATTTTCAAAACATTGAGAGACCAGAGCCTAGAAAAGAATTCTTAACCCTTCTTTCTACAAGAAGGTCTGATAATCTGCAATTATGCCTCTACTGGGTGTGTTCACCACGTTAAGCTCCCAGTGATACTATGAGAAAAGCTACGTCCATATCTACACCTTGCAAGGGGTCCCAAAACTGCACCATCAAGTCTCAACTCCCTGCATGTTGTCATGTGAACAGTATTCAACCCCACAAACAGACCTTTCAAGTATCTTCTACTTAGTAAGTTCAACATCAGCTTCTGATCTCCATCTGTACCTGAAACTAAGGCTGTCCCACAGCCCTCCACATCCAAATTCCACACAGAGAGATCTGGTCTCCCAAGAGTGTTCTCATTCCAAAGATCACAGGTTCACAGGCCCTCAGAAGGGACAAGCTCCAGTCAGAGACAGCAAGACCAACTAACATCAGAGATAACCAGATGGCAAGAGGCAAGGGCAAGAACAAGCAACAGAAACCAAGGATATTTGGCATCATCAGAACCCAGTTCTCCCACCACAGCAAATTCTGGATACTCCAACATACTGGAAAAGCAAGATTTGGATATAAAATCACTTCTCATGATGATGTTAGAGGACATTAAGAAGGACATAAGTAATTCCCTTAAAGAAATACAGGAGAACACAGGTAAGCAAGTAGAAGCCCTTACAGAGAAAACACAAAAATCCCTTAAAGAATTAGAAGAAAACACAACCAAACAGGTAAAGGAGTTGAACAAAACCATCCAGGATTTTAAAATGGAAATAGAATCAATAAAGAAATCACAAAGAGAGACAACCCTGGAGACAGAAAACCTAGGAAAGAAATCAGGAGTCATAGACGCAAGCATCACCAACAGAATACAAGAGTTAGAAGAGAGAATCTTGGGGGCAGAAGATACCATAGAAAACATTGACATAATAGTCAAAAGAAAATGCAAAATGCAAAAAGCTCCTAAACCAAACCATCCAGGAAATCCAGGACAGAATTCCCCAAAATTGACCATATAATCGGTCACAAAACAGGCCTCAACAGATACAAGAAGATTGAAATAATCCCATGCATCCTATCAGATCACCACAGACTAAGACTGGTCTTCAGTAACAACAAAAACAACAGAAAGCCCACATATACATGGAAGCTGAACAACGCTCTACTCAATGATAAGGTCTTGGTCAAGGAATGGTCAATGATTGGTGAAGGAAGAAATAAAGGAAGAAATTAAAGATGTTTTAGAATTTAATCAAAATTAAGGCACAACATACCCAAACTTATGGGACACAATGAAAGGGGTGCTAAGAGAAAAACTCAGCTCTGAATGCCTCAAAAAAAAAAAAATAAATAAATAAAAAAAATAAAAATAAAAATAAAAACAAAAAACCTGGAGAGAGCATATACTAACAGCTTGACAGCACACCTAAAAGCTCTAGAACAAAAAGAAGCAAATACACCTAAGAGGAATAGATGACAGAAAATAATCAAACTCAGGGTTGAAATCAACCAAGTAGAAACAAAGAGAACTATACAAAGAATCAACAAAACCAGGAGCTGGTTCTTTGAGATAATCAACAAGATAGATAAACTCTTAGCCAGATTAACCAGAGGGCAGAGAAACAGTATCCAAATTAATAAAATCAGAAATAAAAAGGGAGACATAACAACAGAAACTGAGAAAATTCAAAAATATCATCAGATCCTACAACAAAAGCCTATACTCAACAAAACTGGAAAATCTGGATAAAATGGACAATTTTCTAGACAGATACCAGGTACCAAAGTTAAATCAGGATCATATGAACCATCTAAACAGTCCCATAGCCCTTAAAGAAATAGAAGCAGTCATTAAAAGTCTCCCAACCAAAAACAAAAACAAAACAAAACAAAACAAAACAAAACAAAAAAAAAACAAAAAAAAACCCCAAGACCAGATGGGTTTAGTTCAGAATTCTATCAGACCTTCAAAGAAAACCTCATACCAACTCTTCAAACTATTCCACAAAATAGAAACAGAAAAAACACTACCCAATTCCTTCTATGAAGCCACAATTACACTTATACCTAAACCACACAAAGACCCTACAAGGAAAGAGAACTTCAGACCAATTTCCCTCATGAATATAGATGCAAAAATACTCAATAAAATTCTCACAAACTGAACCCAAGAACACATTAAAATGATCATTCACCATGATCAAGTAGGCTTCATCCCAGGGATGCAGGGATGGTTCAATATATGGAAACCCATCAACATAATCCATTATATAAACAAACTCAAAGAAAAAAAACCACATGATCATCTCATTAGATGCTGAGAAAGCATTTGACAAAATTCAACACCACTTCATGTTAAAAGGCTTAGGAAGATCAGGAATTCAAGGCCCATACCTAAACGTAGTAAAAGCCATATACAGCAAACCAGTAGCCAACATTAAACTTAATGGAGAGAAACTTGAAGCAACCCCACTAAAATCAGGGACTAGACAAGGCTGCCCACTCTCTCCCTACCTATTCAATATAGTACTCAAAGTCCTAGCCAGAGCAATCAGAAAACAAAAGGTCAAAGGGATACAAATTGAAAAGGAAGAAGTCGGGTTGGAGAGATGGCTCAGAGGTTAAGAGCACTGACTGCTCTTCCAGAGGTCCTGAGTTCAAGTCCCAGAAACCACATGGTGGCTCACAACCATCTGTAATGGGATCTGATGCTCTCTTCTGGTGTATCTGAAGACAGCAACAGTGTACTCACATATAATAAATAAATACATTTAAAAAAAAGGAAGAAGTCAAAATATCACTATTTGCAGATGATATGATAGTATACTTAAGTGACCCCAAAAGTTCCACCAGAGAACTACTAAGCCTGATAAACAGGCTTCAGCAAAGTGTCTGGATATAAAATTAACTCAAATAAATCAGTAGCCTTCCTCTACTCAAAGGATAAAAAGGCTGACAAAGAAATTAGGGAAACGACACCCTCCACAATAGTCACAAATAATATAAAATATCTCAATGTGACTCTAACCAAACAAGTGAAAGATCTGTATGACAAGAACTTCAAGTCTCTGAAGAAAGAAATTGAAATCTCAGAAGGTGGAAAGATCCCCCATGCTCATGGATTGGCAGGATTAATAAAGTGAAAATGGCCATCTTGCTGAAAGCAATCTACAGATTCAATGCTTTCCCCATCAAATTTCAACTCAATTCTTCATAGAGTTAGAAAGAGCAATTTGCAAATTCATTTGGAACAACAAAAAACCCAGGAAAGTGAAAATTATCCTCTACAAGAAAAGAACTTCTGAGGGAATCACCATCCCTGACCTCATGCTTTATTACAGAGCAATGGATGGTATTGGTATAGAGACAGACAAGTAGAGCAATGGAATAGAATTAAAGACCCAGAAATGAACCCACACACCTATGGTCACTTGATCTTTGACAAAGGAGCTAAAACCATCCAGTGGAAAAAAAAACAACATGGTTCAACTGGGGGTCAGCATGTAGTAGAATGCAAATCAATCCATTCTTATCTCTTTCTACCAAGCTCAAGTCCAAGTGGATCAAGGACTCCACATAAAACCAGATACATTGAAATTAACAGAAGAGAAAGTGGGGCACGAGGGCACAGGGGACAATTTCCTGAATAGAACGCCAATGCTCTAAGATCAAGAATTGACAAATGAGATCTCATAAAACTGTAAAGCTTCTGTAAGGCAAAGGACACTGTCCTTGCGACAAGACAGCAATCAATAGATTAGGAAAAGATCTGCACCAATCCTACATCTGACAGAGGGCTATTACCTAATATATACAAAGAACTCAAGAAGTTAAGACTCCAGAGAACCAAATAACCCTATTAAAAAATGAAGTACAGAACTAAACAAAGAATTCTCAACTGAGGAATATCAAATGGCTGAGAAACACCTAAAGAAATGTTCAACATCCTTAGTCATCAGGGAAATGCAAATCAAAACAACCCTGAGATTCCACCTCACACCAGTCAGAATGGCTAAGATCAAAAACTCAGGTGACAGCAGATGCTGGCGAGGAGGTGGAAAAAGAGGAACACTCCTCCATTGTTGCTGGGATTGAAAGCTGGTACAACCACTCTGGAAATCAGTCTGGCGGTTCCTCAGAAAATTGGACATAGTACTTCCTAAGGACCCAGCTATACCTCTCCTGGGCATATACCCAAAAGATGCTCCAACATATAACAAGGACATATGCTCCATTATGTTCATAGCAGCCTTATTTATGATAGCCAGAATCTGGAAAGAACTCAGATGTCCTTCAAGAGAGAAATGGATACAAAACATGTGGTACATTTACACAATGGAGTACTACTCAGCTATTAAAAACAATTACTTCATGAAATTCTGAGGCAAATGGATGGAACTAGAAAATATCATCCTGAGTGAGGTAACCCAGTGACAAAAGAACATACATGGTATGCACTCACTGACAAATGGATATTAGCCCAAAAGCTTGGAATACCCAAGATATAATTCACAGATCATATGAAACTCAAGAAGGAAGACCAAAATGTGGATGCTTCAGTCCTTCTTAGAAGAGGGAACAAAATACTTAAGGGAAGTAGAGATGTACTTGGGAGGAAGAAAGGAGGGGAAGGGGAAAGTGGGGGTGGGGGCAGGTTCAGGTATGAGAGGAGACGGGGATGATATACAAAGGGTCAGGAATTTGAACAGAGGTGTATAGCAATAGGGATGGGGAACTGGGGGTGGCAACGGCAAGTCCCAGATGCCAGGAAAGCAAGAGGCTCCTAGGATCCCAACAGGGATGAGATTAACTGAAATACCCAACAAAGGGGAGGGAAAACCTGTAGAGAACCATATCCAGAGGTTAGGCAAGACCCTCAGTTGGGCGATGGGACCACCCACCCTTCTCAAAATTTTAACCTAGAATCACTCCTGTCTAAAGAAAATACAGGGACAAAGAGTGGAGCAGAGACTGAAGGAAAGGCCATCCAAAGACTGTCCTACCTGGGGATCTATCCCATATGCAGCCACCAAATCCAGTCACTCTTTCTGATGTCAAGAAGTGCTTGCTGACAGGAGCCTGATATGGATGTCTCCTGAGAGGTTCTGCCAGAGCCTTACTGATACAGATGAGGATGCTATAGCTAACCATCAGAATGAGCATGGGGACCCCAATGGAGGAGTTATAGAAAGGACTGAAGGAGATGAAGGGGTTTTCAACCCCATAGGAAGAACAGGATCAACCAACCAGACCCCACAGAGCTCCCAGGGACTAAATCACCAACCAAGGAGTACACATGGAGGGACCTATGGTTCCAGCCACATATGTTGCAGAGAATGGCATTGTCAGGCATCAATAGGAGAAGAGGCCCTTTGTCCCGTGAAGGCTCATTTCCCCCATTGTAGGGAAATGCCAGGGTAGTAAGGTGGCAGTGGGTGATGGGGGAGAAGCTGGGGGAGAGGGGCATGGGAGAGGGGAACTGGGAAAGGGGATAACATTTGAAATGTAAATACATAAAATAACCAAGAAAAAAACGAAGAAAGAAAAGGTCAACATCAGCCAACAAGTGACTTCCTTTAACCAGTTAAAACTCATGGAGAGTCACTTAATGGACATGAAGTTTATTTTCGGAAGATAGTTTTGAACAATGAAAAACAGATATCTTACATCCTATGTCTCTTAATACAAAAGAAAGAGAAAGTTATTCAACAGACACCTTAGTTATAGAATAAGCTTTACTTACTTGAAAGTATCTTTCCTGTGATCATTTAGCATTTGCTGGGCACACGATATACTAATCTGAAAGCATCCACTGCTCCTCCTCTTCCAGAATGTGATCTACAGCTTAAATGTCAGATCAGTTTTCTACTCACAACGCCAGAGCACTCTCACCATGAGGGAGTTGGTCTCCTGGACCAAAGTGTCTCCAGGGCCCAGTTCAGGGCTCTCTGAACTGGGGACACAGCAGACACACACTCAGAGCTGCAGGACCCAGAAAGAGAAAAAAGGCAAGGAAGGCTTCACCCAGGTCAGAAGAATGAAGAAGTTTCAGGACAAGAATGTGCAAATGTCTCTAAACCCCCAAGGTATCTTGAAAAGTTCCTCCTGTGCTGGAAGTGAAGGGTCCTGAGGAGGAAGAGAAGACACAGAGGCACATGAATGGTCTGAAGAATGGGTCTGGACTTAGTATTTTGTAATGCAAAGAAAATGCTGTGTGTTGCAAGCATCTCTCCTTATTAAATCAACGAAGTTTGAGATTAAAAAGATGAAAGCACAAATTACAATACTCTTTAAGTATTTGGACCCATACGAAATTACTGAGGGCTAGCTGATTCTCTTTCAGGTTTCTGGTCAAAGATGGACTTTTCCAGTTGCTGCCAGAAACACGGGTCAGTAGTAGCTTATGAGAATGTATACCTAAGTTGTGTGTGTGTGTGTGTGTGTGTGTGTGTGTGTGTGTGTGTGTGTGTATTCTGAGGAATATAACTAAGAACTAACTTCTCTTTAAAAAGCATCTACAGAAGACATTTCCATAGAAGATTAGTATTCTTGAAAATGGCTGTTTATATTTTCCTCCTCCATTTTAGTTTTTATGAGAAGCTACCTGCAGGCTAAACACAAGTCCACCTCTCCATTTGCAATTCTCTTCACAGCAACACACTTGGCTTACATATAGTATTCCGTCTACAGTGGGAAAGCGCAACTGTAACCCCCACAAGTCAATACCTATGTAGTTTTGGCAAGTCAGAGCAGCCTCCCAAGCTAGTGGACAGGTCTCCAGGGTGATAAATAATAAAGCACTGGGGATAAAGACAACTATTCAGATTATTATGACAACTACAATCTGCAAGAAACACTGGAGTGGTCAACACAGCACATTTAAAATCTCCCCCCTTCCTATTGACTGTTTTCACAGCAAAGAGTGCTAGGCAATTCTCACAGTTATCTGATTGTAGAATGCTAATCATCCCCCAAGGGTTAGGGGTGGAGGCTTCTGACCCACCACAGCCCTCTCAAGGACTCAAATAATGCCTGGTTCCTTGTAGGCACTCTTTATATGTCGCATAAACAAACGTAAATCCATGGGGTCTCAGGTACAGTCTACAAATATAGCACTTAACATAAACAAGGTCATGAGTTTGACCCCAGCATTCCAAACACCAACAAAACCAGTAATTAATGTAAAATCCTTTATTTTTAATTGTTTTTTTCTTTTCTTTTTTTCGGAGCTGGGGACCGAACCCAGGGCCTTGCGCTTGCTAGGCAAGTGCTCTACCACTGAGCTAAATCCCCAACCCCCTTTATTTTTAATTTAAGGACTGGATATACTTTGTCACTTTATATATATATGCATATTAAAATAAAACCCAACAATTTAATATAACCTGGAGATCAGTAAAAAAGTTACTGTCTAGAGTGCTGATACTTGAAACAGTTAAAATTATCTATCCATAAACAAAGACTTGTCTCCAGGTTCCAATGCAGAAAGGCTACAGCAGTTGGTTACACTGTCTTTGTTATTGAGTCAAACTGTTTCAGCCAAATCTACTTCCAGTGTAGCCATCTCTGGCTCTGTTATGCTCGAAATGACTGCCAGACTGATGTGGGCCTGGTTTTCAGTTGAGTGTAAGCGTGGTAGGACATAAATGAAATTGACTAAGAGTCTCAAGAACTCACTAAATTAGCAGCCTTGTTTTAAAACCAAGAAGTGCTCCATCCACACATTCGGTACGCACGTCCACTGTGAACTGTAAAGCACCCTCCCCGCAAACCGCTCTAAAGCGCCTCACTCTGGATAGTCACCCCAGTTTCTCGGGCCACCCGGCCTGATGTGCCTAGAGAAGAGCTCTGTACTCACTTGCTGCCATGTCAGCTTCAGCCTCTCGTACTGCTCCTTGCCGTCTGCCGAGCAATCGGAACAAGTAAACCTGAAAAAGTTATCGCCCTTAAGGTAACTGAGCTGTTCCCTCAGCTGACCTAGGAGAAAAAACAAAAAGTCACATCATGGATTTGCCTGGTGCCGTGGAGATCCAACAGCTCAGTTAACCGACTAGCTCTCCGAGTTTCCCGTGGTGGATCTTTCTTCTTCTGCAGCCATCAGGAGAGTAGTGGAGGAGAGAAAGAGAAAAAGGTTGTTTCCCCTTCTGCAGCCAGGTGCCTGCCTCTCCTAGACCTAAGGCTCCTTAGCTGTTAGGAGGAAGGTCCTAGAAAAGCAGGTATGGTTGCTCTAGCTGGATCTCCCAGCGGTCACATTCCTGACTCCTCTAGGCCAGTAATCTTCATTCTTTCAGGGAATACTCAGCTGGTGCCGCCAGCCACACCAGGCTCGAACTGGATATGCAATGTCTAAGGCAGACATGACCCACACCAGCTCTCATGGGCTCACATGTAAATCTGGAGCCAGCAAAGACCACAAGTAAATAGGACTGTACTGGTTGTAGATTCTCGTGGAGTTTCAGAACCACCCAGGTGGCTGGGCTTTATGTCCTTCCTAAGGTCAGGTCCACCCCCTTATGGAATGCTCCAGTCTCTGGGGTGGGGGCTGGGCTCTGCATTGAAGCTCCCGGGTGATGCTGATGCATTGTGCAACATGAAAACCTCCAGAGCAGAATGTACCGTGCATCCCAGGGCAGAGTAAGGACAAAGAAAGGGATGCTCAACCCCATTTAGGAAGGAATAGGGGTCTACTGGGCCCAGGGGGAACAGCCACTAACTAGAAGAAAGGGCTGCCTGAGGGACAGATGTGCAAGGAAGCCACCCAGGTGCATATTCCAGGGAGAAAACAAAAAGGTACAAAATCCTAGGAATCAAAGAGTTGTAAAGAATGAAAAGTCCACCCTACTTCCCTAAAAACCTTAGTAGGGCCCAACCATGAAAGTCCCCTTAAAAATCTGTCCTGTGAGGACGATGGGAAAACCAGTTTTTACTAGACAGCTGAGAAACAAACACCAGCTAAACAGTCAATTCTAGTGTTCTCTAAGCACTGCTATTATTAACCTATTTACAGTAGCTATTTGAACAATTTAATTCATTTTTAATAAAAGTTTCAACATACCAGAAAATGACCAACTTCATTAAGAGTTACAGCTCCATTTCACTAGCTATGAACTCTTATACAAAGCAACCCTCCAGGGCACATGCCTTTGCTCATCTCTTGCCTAATGGAGAACGCTGTTTAAGAGTCGAGAGGGCCTGGCAAAGCATGCTACGGAGCTGGCAGCTAGAACCACGAGATCTGTGCACTGTGACTCCTGCCAGGATGAACGAGTTCCACGGTGGAAAACAAACCTGGGCTAAAGGCAGCAACCAAACACCACTGGACTGCCGATTCCAACCTTCCCTCAGGAGACAACAGCAGTACTCCACGAATGTCAAATAACTCACAGAACCTGAATTCTATACTGACACCAGAATGTGTCCCCCAACCCACAGCATAATCTTGTTAGAAAAATATGGCCAATGACTTAATACAGGATTCCTAATTTTTCAGGGGGGTGGGGGGCTACCATCCAGAATGTTAACAATGGGATAATGGTAGACAGTTCTTATTAATACAAATGTGGTGGGGTTGGGGATTTAGCTCAGTGGTAGAGTTTGCCTAGGAAGCGCAAGGCCTGGGTTCGGTCCCCAGCTCGAAAAAAAAAAAAAAAAAAAAAAAAAAAAAAACAAAAAAAAAAAAAAACCAAAAACAAATGTGGTTTTATGGGCCTGGAGAGATGGCTCAGCAAGTAAGAGAACTTAATTTGCTTGCAGAGGACACAGGCTCAATACCTAGTGGCCACAGTGGCTCAGGACCATATGTAACTGCAGTTCCAGGATCTGATGTCTCTTTGACATTTGCAGGCACTGCATGCACATGGTGACATACACTCAGGCACACACACATACATATAAAATGAATGACTGTTTTAAAGAACTAAAAAAGTGGTCTGGAATAAATTTACATTTGGTAAACTAGACTACTAATAATAAATATAATAATTATATTTTTATTCAAGTCTATTTTATTAGTGTTTTTCACAGACTGGAAACAAGCCATCACATAGGGATCAACCAAGCAAAGGAATCGAGAAGCTCCTTACTGGCTGGGATCCACTTTTGGCACTTGTCACAGAAGTAAGACAGCTGCTCCTCCATCCATGATATATCTCCTTCATCGCTGTTGAGGGAATCCCCACTCTGGTCGTGAGATAAGTCCACTGATGCCTGATCCTCTGATTCCACAATTAGGAGAGTCTCTCCCTCCACCTCACCTTCCTCCAGCCCTTCCGAGGTGGACGTTCTCGTGGCTTCGTCGTCATGCCGACTTAGGAGCCCACTCAGGTGGATGCTACTATCCATCGCCCCTGCACTCCTAAGCTGACAGGCACTGCTGCAGGGATCCCCCAGACAGACCTTCAGAAGAGCATCTGCCCCCAAGTACTCTCTCCACACACGACAGACTCTTAAAAGAAGCAATTCAGAAGACGGGACCACTGTCCTTCAGTTAATGAAGTGTAACTGGATAGTGATTTTGGGGGGCAGCTCTCACTAGCTACTCTCTACCACACACCACACCCACAGTTACACACACCAACTCAGCGCTGCCCCATCAGCTTCTCAAAGTCAGGTATTTTGAGATCCTTTCTCCAACATCTTCTCTCTTTCTGCTTCAAGTTGCTTAGTCAAAAGAATCTGTTCTCCCAAAAGACGAATGTTTTCTTTTTTCTGATTCTGCCTCTCAATGTCTCTGATCACTCCGTCACGAAGCCTCTAAAAACACAAGAAGCAGATTTTAGTTACCCCCTGAACAGGTGGCTCCCATCCTGTGCCTTCAAATCTAAATAACAGTGCCACCAAAATACACTCGAAATGTTCCAATTCTAAATACCCAATTACTATTTTAACCTTCTGTACAATGTAAATAAAGAAACCACCAAGTAAATCTGGTAACGTGTTATGTTAATACTTAAGTGGCTTCTCATCACATTTTAAGAAATCCCTGAACACAGAAAATTTAAAGGGAATTGATTAAAAAAAAAAAATTTAAAAGGCTGCACTATGTTGAATTTTATAAATTTAATTGGAAAGTGGTACTTTTAAAATCTGATGAATTAGTACAGAAAAACTGTAAACTATAAGCAGTTACCTAAGACAAACAATAAATACCAAGAAAAAGAACAGTAAGGGTGTGAGAAAATACAGGACTTCTATCATGGAAAGGCAGAAATACAAAATCCCCAATTAGACTAGAAAGAAAGAAAAAGGACTATTACCATTAAACGGTAGGTTCCTCAGAAAAACACTAGACGCAGAATCTCGGAATGTGAACCTGGTGCCTAATGTGAATTTAAAAGGTCTGCTCGGTCACTACTGCAAATACTCTATACTTTGTAGCTCAGAGGGGCGTATTTGAAACAGACACTTCATAAGAATATTTTTTTTTTTCGGAGCTGGGGACCGAACCCACGGCCTTGTGCTTGCTAGGTAAGTGCTCTACCACTGAGCTAATCCCCAACCCCTCATAAGAATATTTTTGGGTTGGGGATTTAGCTCAGTGGTAGAGCGCTTGCCTATCAAGTGCAAGACCCTGGGTTCGGTCCCCAGCTCCGAAAAAAAAGAAAAAAAAAAGAATATTTTTATTATTTTTTTAAATTTTATTTTATCTGCATGGGTGTTGTGTCTACAAGTTATGCAGGTACAGTGTTTGTTGAGGCCAGAAGAGAGTGACCTATACCATGGCACTGCAGCTACAGATAGCTCTGGACTGAAACCCAGTTCCTCTGCAAAAGCAACCAGTGCCGTCTCTCCAGTTCATTTTTCTTTTCAGAGACAGCATCTGCATCTTTCTACGTAATCTTGACTGTCCTAGAACTCATTATGTAGACCAGGCTGGCCTCAAACTCACTGAGATCTGACTACCTCTGCTTCCCACCTATCTTTGTTTTTAAAGACTGGCCTAACAAAGAACCAGAATCAACCTAGCTGTTCACCAACAGATGAATGAATGATGAAAATCTGCTGTGTGCACACACACACCCATATATATATGATAGAATACTTCTCAGCTTTAAAAAAATAAAGTTTAAAAATTTGTTGGAAAATGGATAAACTTAGAATGTATAATACTGAACAAGGTCACGTATTCTCAGAAAAAAAGAAATCCCAGTTCTCTCTCATATGCAGAGTCTAATCAATGATACTTGTATATAGAGAAATGAAGGTGCATATGGGTATAGCATAACATGGAGAAAAGAAAACAAGAAAGACTTTATATGAGGGGCTGAGGAAGGACTGAACAGGAATGGACACAAATTATGAAAGGGGATGTAAGCAGATTGTTTCTCTGGGTCTAACTCTGTTGTGGGTTTTTTGGGTTTGGTGGTGGGTTAGGTGTATAGAGCAGATCCATCCATACTGAAAGTTCAGTGTTTAATGTGGAGCTTCACAGCCTCTGCTCTGAACACCTATTCTACCATACAGAAGGGCTGGAGAGATAGCTCAGGGGTTAGGTACTCATTCTTGCACGACCTGGATTCAATTCCCACAGAGGCTCACAAGTGTCTGTAACTCCAAGGGGATGCCTGCCATGCCCTCTTCTGACCTCCGAGGGCACCAGATATGCAGGAGTGTTCGTATGCATATGCAAAGCCTCTCAGATATAAAACAATAAAAATAATTAAAGAAAATGTAAATGCTAATTGCACAGAAGTTCACTGAGTTGTACAGTCTTTGAGTTTCATTAATTTTGATGTGTGATGTCTTTATTTATTTGCATGGGGTTTTATGTTTTTACAATAAAGTTTACTTAAAAATAAAAAATAAGTAAATAAGAAGACTCACCTAGTACTTACTGAGCCCCTTCCGGGCCTACAGCTTCATTTGCTGCACCCGGGGAGTTGGGAAATTTAAGAGTGAGGGGCTCAGGTCCAGCATGGTGGTACACATTAGTTCCAGAATTTAGGAGGATTTAGCAGGCGGATCTCTCTGAGTTCCAAGCCAGCCAAAAGTACACAGAAAGACTTTGTCTTAAAATAAGCCAGCCAGTGAGCAGCTCCTCTCATGGCTCTGCTACAGCTCCTACTTCCAGGTTACTGCCTCAGTTTCTTTCCGTGATGAACTGTAAGTTAAACCTTTTCCACCCCAAGTTACTTTTAGCCATGGTGCTCTGTCATAGCAATAGAAACCCTAATTAACACAGCTCTTTATTAACCTAAATCCTAACATCTGGAGCTGTGATTCCTGTAGAATCATTAACACTCCTCAACTTACCATAAGGCTATACCCTGAAACCTCATGATAAACTGAAAATAATAAAGGTGTTCTGAGTCCACCTAACCTAGCAAATGCCAGGGCTCAGCAAAACAGGATACCCTTAGAGCATCAGCATCCTGGGGGGTCTCTGGCTTGTTTTGCTGCCCAACATCTTGAAAGAATCCTACCATTAATCTGCAGCCTGGGAAAATTGCAAAATTGAAAACTCCAAGAAAGTTTCACCATATACAAACGACATTGCTTTCCTAGCACTAGAGTGAAAACCAGGCTGAGCCATCTGTAAGTTAGGGACTACCCGTAATTGGTGTCTACGAAGTTCCTTTGAGAGTTAAAGACAATGTATGGAAAGTGAAAAACACCATGTCTGGAGCGGGGTAGACAAAAAACAAGCCATTATTCCACTTACTGCTTCCTTGAAGTTTTTAACACACCTACCTTCCTCGATGTCACAGTAAGTCATTAACGAAGAGCTACAGGAGAGGTTATTTTGGTCACTATTTCTTTATCACTAACTTCCAGTAAGAAACTAGGTCTTTCCACACTTCCACTCTCTAACCATGATTCTCAGCTTTTTCCTTAAAGCCTTTGGTGTGCCTTTCGGAACATTAGCTGAGTCTCCAAGCTCCTTGAGATCTGGTTTAATTGGTCTGCTCACAAAACTGATTCCAAACCACTGTCTCCAAAACACATCGGGAGGACAGAGACATCCTGTCCGATCCTCCAAGTTTAATTAGCACCACCATCTTTTCCTTTTCCTAAGAAGGAAGTTTCTTGTTTCTACTCTAAAAGATATCCCTAGGGATCTATACTTTAATCCCAAATCTTGAATTTCAATGTGTACTTCCACATCACTACTTATCGATTCTGCTCCTCAAGATTTTGATGACGCTGCAGAACTCCTCTCCCATTTCTAGTTTGTGAATACTAAGGTCAATGGGCTGTTGACTCTTGAGGCTTTCAGTTACTTTTCATTACTTCTGCCCCAGGCAAATCCGGTTCAAACCAAATACCTGTAAAGGTGTTGCTGGAAAGGGCAAATACCAAAAACTGGCCTGCGCAGTGTGACACCATTATAAAAAGAAAACTCCCGAAAGGTTATAATTAACTAGGTGTTCTCAATGTGCTTAACGTACTAGCTGTTGCAAACTGGAATGAGAGTAGGTTAGTCCCTGATTAATAAACCAGGTATTCCCCGAAATAAAGCCATGAAAGAAAAGAAAAGAAAGTGAAGGGTGCTACCTTTTATCCTTTCCAGAACCTACGTCCTGTAGCAGACTGTTTACAAAAATCTCAAGTTACTTTGGCCAAAGGCACTGGGGGATGTGCTGGGTGTGAGCTGCCAATTACTGGATTCAGCTTTTGTGGGCTGTGATGCCCCCAGGGCCTCGTGCTCATCCTAGCAGTTCTCTAACTCAGGGCTACACCCCTGCCCCGAGGCTTCCGCCCCAGCCTTAGGCCTCGTGGCTGGGGAGAGGAGTCGGAAACCAGAACGCGCCCTAGCAGCCCGCCCGGCCCGCCACGCGCGCAGGGACAGCTGCGGGCTCCGCGCCCCGGAAGACGCGGTCACGTGACACCGACCTGCCGGTCCTGCCGCTGCTTCAGATGCACGCCGGCCACCGTGGCCGCCGTCAGCAGCACCGAAAGGCCCAGCACTGCCTTCGAACTCCTCGACATTCCCGCTCCCCGCAGCGGACTCACTCCCGCGCCCGCCGCTGCCGCAGACGCCTCAACGGGTCAGACTCGACCCCTCGAGTGCAGAGTCGTTGCAAGTGCTATGGTCGCCAGGCTCGAGCAATCGAGCGCCGAGCCTAACCCCTGGCCCGCTTCGCTGCTTCTAGGGGGAGGGGAAAGGGAGAGGGGCTGGGGCCGGGTTTCCCGGTTTGGAGGCTGCGTCCAACAGAAAGTGCTGGGCGTCTTTGGAGGCGCGTGGGTCCGGGATGGGAGTATGTGCAGAGGACACCTGGTCGCTATGGGGCGACTGATCATTCCCTAAATTTTTGTGGAATCTAAAAGGTTGACGGTTGGGTTTTGACAAGGTATTGCTATGCAGCTCAGACTAGTTTCAAAGTCTCAATCAATGCCTCATCCTCAGCCATACCGTGTTGCCTACTCAACTTCCGCTGGGAAATGCACTGGGTCAGGCAAGGATCCGGAAATGTGTAGTTCCTATAATCTTTAAGAGATGTTTTTGATGCCCTTGGAGCCTGCCAGGAATGTGTTATAGAGTAGCTCACACGAGGTTAAGGATGGTGTCCTTTGCACTTACCGCTTAAATTAAAAATGAGAGTTGGCTTTCTAGAACTTTTAAGTATTTGACTGAGCTGCCAATATGAGAAATAAAAAATCACTAAATCACTCTTACCCACAAAAATACACATTCAAAGCTGCTGATGAAAACCAATAGACAACGGTAATAAGGCTCACCAGGCCTTGATTAGCTATTCCCAGTGTTTCTCCAACATTCACTTCGGTTCAATATGCTTTGCTCTTCCGTTCTCTGTTAAGTAAACCCAGGTGGCATGAAGAAAATATTATTTTGAACTGTTACAAAATAAATGAAAGTTACCTTTTTGCAAATGTAAGTCTGACTGACCACAGCATTTTAGCAGCCTGTGTAGGTTGTATCTTTGAACGTGAAAATAGAGTTTGGGCCCAGTGAATTTTGGAATGAAAAGAAATTCAGTTTATTTTTGCATATTTCTTTAAAGAAATAAAAATTATGCCACAATACGTTTTATTTATGATTACACCAGACTTTTCATTCAGTAAATCAGCTCAACACCTATGAATGATCTTAGAATGACACCAGAAACTTAGATGGCCTTTCATTCTATTGTAATTAATTTTCCAATTTGTCTTCTTTTTTGTTTGTTTGGTTTTTTTTTTTTTTTTGTTTTTTTTTTTTTTTTTTTTTTGTTTTTGGTTTTTTTTTTTTTTTTTTTTTTGGAGCTGGGGACCGAACCCAGGGCCTTGCGATTCCTAGGCAAGCGCTCTAACCACTGAGCTAAATCCCCAACCCAATTTGTCTTCTCGAAATGTATTTTGTTTTTAAAAATTTCTTGTGCTAGGCAGTAGTGTCATATACTTTAATCCCCGCCCTGAGGAGGCACAAACAGGCAGATCTCTGAGTTCCAGGCCATCCTAGTCTACAGAGCAAGTTCCAGGAAGACAGAGGGCTACACACAGAAACAATGTCTCAAAAAAAAAAAAAAAAAAAAAAAGGCTTGTAAATGTTGTATCCAAAGTGTAGGCCAATGTTTACAAACCAAAGCAAGATGTTTTGTATAATCATTATTACTTAGTAGCTGAATGACTGCCTGCCATCAGACACTGAAAAGCAACTTATTTATTTTAAAATAGTTGCTAGAACATCTAGTTTGGGTATATTTTTAGGGGTTGGCATTGTGATGGAAGAAAATAGTTTAATGGACAATTTGAAGCTTCTACTAAATAAGTTTTCTTATTTTCCCTCTTTTATGCCAAGATGTTTCAGAGAAAGCATCACTGATGACCACATAGTATTTACCTTGTTCCCCTAACTCTTACCTTTAAATTACACCTGAAATGCTAGGCAGGCTTAGCACACAGCAGGAAGAGGCTGCTCCATCTTGTACTCTCACTGAGGCCATTTTAGTATAACTAGGATTTGATCAGCTTGGTGAAGAATCCTGTGGAAATTTTCCTAACTCCATTCTATAAACATCTGTCTTAGTCAGGGTTTCTATTCCTGCATAAAACATCATGACCAAGAAGCAAGTTGGGAGGAAAGGGTTTATTCAGCTTACACTTTCCACATTGCTGTTCATCACCAAAGGAAGTCAGGACTGGAACTCAAGCAGGTGAGGAAGCAGGAGCAGATGCTGAGGCCATGGAAGGATATTACTTACTGGCTTACTCTCAGCTTGCTTTCTTATAGAACCCAGGACTAACAGCCCAGGGATGGCACCACCCATAATGGTCCCTCTCCCCCCACCCATCCCCCCCCTTTTTTTTAAAGATTTATTTATTTATTATATATAAGTACACTGCAGTTGTCTTCAGATGCACCAGAAGAGGGCATCAGATCTCATTACAGATGGTTGTGAGCCACCATGTGGTTGCTGGGAATTGAACTCAGGACCTCTGGAAGAGCAGTCAATGCTCTTAACCACTGAGCCATCTCTCCAGCCCCCCCCCCATCCGCCTTGATCACTAGTTGAGAAAATGCCTTACAGCTGGATCTCATGGAGGCATTTCCTCAAGGAAGGCTCCTTTCTCTGTGATAACTACAGCTTGTGTCAAGTTGACACACAAAACCAGACAGTACACCATTCTGAAGTCAAGATGTCCCAGCTAATTTATCTTAGCTTCTATTAAACTGTCTGCTTGTGCAAATCCCAGACTTGCAGCTGCCAAGTGAGGTATCAGGATGCGCGTGGTCTTTGTCTTTCAAACCTTTACCCTAAACCTGGGTGCTGCACTTGGGTCCCCAATTCCCAAGTACAGATCCAGCTGGCTGGAATAAAGACTTCCAGTTGCCTATAAACTGAGCGATCATCTCGGGTCGGCTCCCTCTAACAGGCTTATCCCAAGGACCACATCTCTCAAAGAAGGGATAGCAATAGGCAGCAGTGAGCTTCAATTTTACCAACTATGGCCAACAGGAAAGAAGGAGGAGAGACTACCCAAACAGCATTGGGGCTCTCCACCTCAGAGTGACAGGACTCACAGATTTTAAGTACTGACACCCAAGAACAAAATTACAGTTTAAGGAGAAGAAGAGACAGCCTTTCCAACAAATGGGCTGGGAAAAACTGGATATCCACAAGTGGATGAATAAAACCAAGTCCTTATATTTCACTCTGAGTTAGAAACTAGCTCTAAATGGATCGAAGGCTATTTGCTGTTAGTCCTGAAACTCTGACAGTGATAGATGGAGACATGGGGAGTCAACTTCAAAATATAGGCATTGGCAGAAACTATGTGGAAGTCCATGATTCTTGCTGCCTCGGACTGTAAAAGGCAAGAAAGCTTCTTTTGAAGTGGTATCTATCGATGATTACAGACTCACAGTTGAGAATGGGAGACATAGAAGGCTTCAATGACAACCTCTCCCTGCTGCTCACCCAAAAAGAAACAGTCTCAACAGGAAACCATTGAGGAGAAGTCTTTAAAATTGTGATAGAGATCCTAAAGTGTAACTCTCCACAGTGGATGACTTCTGGTGGGGGGTGAGGGTGGAGAAGGACTTGGTTTTCTTCAAGGGGCTGGCCCCTGGGAGTTTGATGGTGCCCCAATGAGTATATGGGCAACACAAATTGGACTTGGGGTTTGTTTTTCCATTTGCTTTTTTTTTTTTTCCCGGAGCTGGGGACCGAACCCAGGGCCTTGTGCTTGCTAGGCAAGCGCTCTACCGCTGAGTTAAATCCCCAACTGTTTTTTGTTTTTTAAGTTTCTCCTTTTTTTTTTTTTTTTCCCCTTTGGGGGATATGACAAGGTGAGAGGTGGACCTGGGAGACTAGGAAATGAGTATGATCAGGGTATATTATGTAAAACTCCCAAATAATCAATAAAAACATTATGTTGGGGGAGGGGAGAGATAGGCATTGGCAAGGACTTCTGAAAAGGGCTCCAGGAATACATCGAACAATACTAAGAACTAAAGCATAGGGGTACATAAAATCAAAGGGCATAGCAAAGGAAGAACTTGTAGTGCCAGCCTGCAAAGTGGCAGGACATCTTTGCTAACTGTACATCTCTCTGAGGACGACCTAGAATATATAGAGCTCAAAACACCATATCCAGAACACTCCCAGTTGACAAATGGGCCAAAGAAATGAGCAGATGCCTCTCAGAAGACGAAATACAACCAACCATTAAGCAAGAAGAAATATTGAGCATCCATGGCCAACAAGGACACGTAAATTAAAACTGCTCTGAGGTCCTATCCTGCCCCCATCAGAGTGGCTATGATAAAGAAAAGCAGTAACAAATGCCAGCAAGGATGTGCAGGTATGGGAATACTTGGACAATGTGAGTTAGTCTCGCCATTATGAAAATCAGTAGGGAGTGTCTGCAAAGTACAAAAACATAACTATTATATGACTTCTGAGTATATATCCAAAGAACTGTAAGTCAACGTAACACAAAGATACTTATACACCTATGTTTATTGCAGTACAATCTACAATAGTCAAGTTATAGAATCAGACTACGTGAACATCAACAGATGTATTTTTAAAAAGCGGGGGGTGAGCTTGGTGGTAGTGATGTGTGCTGTTAATCACAGCGCTCAGGAGACACACACAAAGTGGATCTTTAGTTCAAGGCCAGCATGGTCTACAGAGTGAGTTCCAGAACAGCCAAGGCTACACGGAGAAACTCTATCTTAAAAACAAACAACAACAACAAAAGAAAAATGGTGTGTGGTATGTGTGTGTGTGTGTGGTGTGTGTGTGTGTGGTGTGTGAGTGTGTGTGTGTGTGTGTGTGTGTGTGTGTGGTGTGTGGTGTGGTGTGTGTGTGTGTGTGTGTGTGGTGTGGTGTGTGTGTGTGTGTGTGTGTGTGTGTGTGTGTGTGTGTGTGTGTGTGTGTGTGTGTGTGTGTGTGTGTGTGTGTGTGGTGTGTGTGTGGTGTGTGTGTGGTGTGTGGTGTGTGTGTGGTGTGTGTGGTGTGTGTGTGTGTGTGTGTGTGGTGTGTGTGGTGTGTGTGTGTGTGTGTGTGGTGTGTGTGTGTGTGTGTGTCTGTGTGTGTGGTATGTGTGTGTGTGGTGTGGTGTGTGTGTGTGTGTGTGTGTGTATGTATGTTTCTTTGATTTCTTTCTTTATATTTATTTAGTTTTTTTTTTTTTTTTGGTTCTTTTTTTTTTGGGGCTGGGAACCGAACCCAGGGCCTTTAAGCTTCCTAGGCAAGCGCTCTACCACTGAGCTAAATCCCAACCCCATTTATTTAGTTTTGAGACATTGCTCTACATAGCCCAGACTGTCCAGGAACTTGCTATGCAGTCACCTTAATTACAGCTTTAGGTGTGCAACATCAGGCCCGATTTATGCCCCAGTTCACAGGGATCAAAGTCAAGGCTTCGTGCATGACGTCCAAGCACGCTACCAAATGATCCCCACCCCTGTCACCGCAATGGAGTTGTATCCAGCCATAAAGAAAGATGAAATTATGATGCTTGCTACAAAACTGATAGATCCTGAGATTATGATACCGAACAAAATATATGGCACTAAAGAAAGGAGATTGGGGAAGGAAGGGGATTAGCGGGCAAGAGCCAATATGGAAAGGTCAATATGGCCAATGGACATGGTAAACTTTAGAGACATTTTCTGTACAAAGTCCAACGCTATAAACAGCCCATACATACTACTTTAGAACGAACTTCAGAAAGACTTGCCTTTTAGATCTGTTTTCACATCTTTAATGCCTTTCTTCAAGTGAAACAGCCATTGCAACACTCCAGGCAGATCATATCAGAAGTCAGCTCTGGAGAGCAAGCAAAGATCCAAGGGAGAAAGAGGCAGGAAGTTTTGGGCTTGACACAGCTCATCACTGCTCTGTGATGTGGTGATTATCTTTTGTTTGACTTAGCCTCTGTTTCATCTTCTTCGGTACTATCCAAGGGTAGAGGGGGCTTCTTACTCCTGGGTGGGTTAACTGAAATGTTTTGGGCCCAGTATGACTGCACCAAAGCCAGGCGTCTGGAAATATCACAGCCAGGGAACCACCAAGAGTGCACGCACAGCCACACAAGGAAAGAACGGTTGGCAGCCAAGGGCACCTACCCTGCATGAGGCTCTCTATTCACGGATTCTGCCCAGTCCTAGACATGGGAATCTGAACCACGGGGTCTCCACTCAGGGATACTGGGCAGAAGTGAACCTTAAAATTGAAATTGGGGGCTGGAGAGATGGCTCAGTGGTTAAGAGCACTGACTGCTCTTCCAGAGGTCCTGAGTTCAAATCCCACCAACCACATGGTGGCTCACAACCATCTGTAATGGGATCCGATGCCCTCTTCTGGTGTGTCTGAAGACAGCTACAGTGTACTTATATATAATAAATAAATCTTTAAAAAATTGAAATTGAGCTGGAGGGAGATTGAGGTCTTCCTGCCTGACTCAAGGACATTGACTTCCACACTTAAGCTCTTGTATGCGTCTGTATTCATCTGTCTCTGATTAATGACCGACCCATTCCTGCTTTTCAACCTGCTCTCCAGCTTCAAAACTGTCCTGACATTATATCTGTTGTCACTTCTCTGTGTCCCAAAACTGGTAATTGGTGAGGTGAACTCAGGAGGAATGACAGAGAATGAACACGTGTGTTCAATCCACATGCTTAACTCATCATTTCTTCTGCCCAGTGAGCTTAGAATCCAAGTGAGTTAATCCTTTTCTGAATCCTTACAACATTCCATGGTTTACTTTTGTGGCAAGAAACGACCACTTCAGAGTTTATATACGGATGAAGAAAATGCACAGTGAGGGTGACCAGCACCCAAAGCTCTTTTACTCAGAGCAGAGCTCCTCCCCCTCCCTAACGCTGCAACCCTTTAATAGTTTGTCATGTTGTGCTGACCCCCAGTCACAAAATTATTTTCACTGGTCCTTCATAGCTGTAATTTTACTACTGCTATAAATCATAATGTAAATATCTGCATTTTCCGATGGTCTTAGGAGTCCTTGTGAAGAAAAAAATAATCCATGGTTCACGTCTATCTCATCAAAAGCATCGTTCTAGAGGAGTGCTTCTCAACCTGTGGATCTCGACTCCTTTGGGGCTTGAACGACCCCTTCACAAGGACTCCTTTATGTTGTAAAGGTGTGTGCCACCACACGAACCATTTCTTACCCTTAGAATTCCCTGTAATTCCTATCCTCTGACGTCCCAGAAGCCTTAATGACCACAGCGACTGTCCCTCCCAGAGCTAGCCAGTTTCTAAAGACAAAAAAGGAATAGCAAGTCTTTCTTGCTCAAACCAGTCAATCCAAAGCCCAAACTATCTCCTCTGCGTCTCACACCCAGACCACTCTTCCTGCCCAGTTCACCCCAGGAAGCTAGGCATGGTCCCTTATACCCCAGAACACACTGCAATTTTCCACCCTGGCCAATCCCAGACACTCAGACCCTGCCTCACCTGCTCTATCCCACAGAATCCACAGTAAGGCTCATGTTGACATTCAATCTCTTTATCTTCTGGCCAGATCCCCCTACCCACCCTCACCCCACCCCCACTCCTACCTTCCCATGGGCCCCTGCTTATGCTGTGACCTGTTTCTAAGCACAATAAATTTCATCCTTGTCACAATCATTTCTATGCCTCAGTATGTCACCTGATTAAAACAAATCCTTGGGTACCCTTTAAAACAAACATTGCCCACTCCACAAGGTTTCAGAGCACTTAGGGACAGCTCTTCTCCCATCTGCCCAGTTCTTCATGATGGCCCTTGAATAGTTTCTACCTTGGTTGGTTGAACTTTTTTGCTTTTTGTTTTCTTATTTAGTTCTTTTTTTTCCTTTAACATTTTTTAAAGATTTATTTTTATAAATACACTGTATCTGTCTTCAGGCACACTAGAAGAGGGCATCAGTTTGCATTATAGATGGTTGGGAGCCACCATATGGTTGCTGGGAATTGAACTCAGAACTTCTGGAAGAGCAGTCAGTGCTCTTAACTGCTGAAACTTCTCTCTATTCCCCCAGATTGCTTGCTTTTCAAAAATAAAGATAAACATTTCTAAATTTTCAGCTGGGCATACACCTTTAATTCCAGCACCTGAAAGGCAGAGGCAGAATCTCTCTGAGTTTGAGGCCAGCTTGGTCTACGCAGTGAGTTCCAAGACAGACAGATCTACATAGTGAAACCCCATCTTAAAAAACAAACAAACTTACGAACAACAAAGAAATTCTAAATTCTCATTTTAAAAGACAAAGACTCTTGGTTTCTTGGCTTCTTTCAATGTCACTTATAAACTTCACACAAAGACACATCTGAAATAAAGTGGAACAAAACTCACAGGTCATCTTTCTAGTGACTTGTTGAACTAGGCGTTGAAAAGACCATCTTTTAACTTTATTTGTTTATTATATATAAGTACGCTGTAGCTGTCTTCAGACACACCAGAAGAGGGCATCAGATCTCATTACAGATGGCTGTGAGCCACCATATGGTTGCTGGGAATTGAACTCAGGACCTCTGGAAGAGCAGTCAGTGCTCTTAACCACTGAGCCATCTCTCCAGCCCAAAGACCATCTTTTAAAAATGCCTTAAGGTGGGCCAGGCACGGCAGCACACACCTTCTGCCCTTGGGTTCAGGGCAGAGGCAACTCTCAGACTTCTGAGAGGTGAAGGCCAGGCTGGTCTACATAGAAAGTTCCCGGCCAGCCTGTGCTACATAATGAAACCCTGCGTCAAACAAACAAAAGACTTAATTAAAGAAGGCCAGCTGCCCAGTAGTAAGATCCTTCAGGAATCTGAGAAGTAAATCAAGTTATAAAGCTGATAGAAATTGGTTAGAAGGGGTTGGGGATTTAGCTCAGTGGTAGAGCGCTTGCCTAGCAAGCACAGGCCCTGGGTTCGGTCCCCAGCTCCGAAAAAAAAAGAAAAGAAAAAAAAAAAAAGAAATTGGTTAGAATAAAATAATGAGAAGAGAAATAGGGATAGAGAAATGTTCAATTGTCATAAGCCATGGACTCTCAGACTAAGTCAATACATATTTTGCACATGTGTAAATATAAGTTGCATGGCTTCTCGGCCTTTGGGTAAGACTGAGTGGGGTAAACGTTGAGTCTCTGTTGCAGACTGTATTGGTGGGATTTGTGGATCGAGTCGTTTTCATCCACGCTACTTCAGGAACCATTCTGATTTTTTTGTTTTGTTTTGTTTTAATGTATGTGAGTACACTGTCACTGTCTTCAGACACATTGGAAGAGGGCATCAGATCCCTTAAGAGATATTGTGAGCCACCATGTGTTTGCTGGGAATTGAACTCAGCACCCCTAGGAAGTGCATCCAGTGCTCTTAACTGCCGAGTCATCTCTCCAGCCATACAGAATAACCCTTAATCACCCCTCATTTACTGATATCATTTTTCTCATTGCTATGAAAACTATCTGACAAACGAAATTTCAGGATGGTTGGGGCTGGAAAGATGGTTCAGAGCTTAGGAACTCTGGCTGCAGAGAACCTAAGTTCAATTCCTAGATCCCACATGGTGGCTCCCAACTGTCAGTAACTCCACTTCCTAGGCATCTGACTCTCTCTGCTGGCTTCCCCAGGCACCAAGCATGCATAGAACACATATACCCACATGCAGGTAAAACACCCATACAAATAAAGTAAGTCTAAAAAAAGAAAATGGCTCTGTAGACACATGTACAGGCTAATCTTCGTTCCTCTCCTGAGACCCTGTGGCATCAGGCATCCATGTGACACACAGACGTCCATTTAGGTAAAGTATTCATATGCATGAAACTAAATAAAATAATTTTATAAAGTTGAAAACGGTGACAAGTTTGACTCATGGTGTACTGCTGGTTTTGTGTCAGCTTGACACAAGCTGGAGTCATCACTGAGAAAGGAGCCTCAGATGAGGAAATGCTTCCATGAGACCCAGCTGTAAGGCATTTTCTCAATTAGTGATCAAGGGGAGAGGGTCCAGCCCATTGTAGGTGGTGCCATCCCTGGGCTGGTGGTCTTGGGTTCTATAAGAGGGCAAGCTGAGCAAGCCAGGGGAATCAAGCCAGTAAGTAACATCCCTCCATGGCCTCTGCATCAGCTCCTGCTTCCTGACCTGCCTGAGTTCCAGTCCTGACTTCCTTTGGTGATGAACAGCAATGTGGAAGTGTAGCTGAATCAACCCTTTCCTCCCCAACTTGCTACTTGGTCATGATGTTTTATGCAGGAATAAAACCCTGACTAAGACAAATGGTTTGAGGGAAGGTGTAGCAGCAAGAGAACATAGGGGGCCTGGTCACCTGTGTCACAGGAAGCAGAGAGGTGACTGCTGGTGCTCAGCTGATTTGCCCATTCTTTCCTTTGTATTCATTCCAGAACCCCGGCCTATGGATGGTGCTACTCCCATTCAGAGCGGATCTTCCTTCCTTGATTAAACCTTTCTGTAAATACCCTCATAGACATGCCCAGAAGTGTGTCTCCTGGGTGACTCTAAATCCAGTCAAGTTGACAATGAAAATGGAACCATTATACTTTTATTTTGGTTGTCCATGCAAAAATTAAAAAAAAAATTATATGGCCATGTGTAATTTATTTCATTGTATTATTATTGCCATTATTAATAATAGTAGTAAAGATTTATGTATTTCATGTATATCAGTGTTTTATTTGCATTTACATGCCAGAAGAGGGCATTGGATTCCATTATACATGTTTATGAGCCACCATGTAGTTGCTCAGAACCTATGGAAGGGCAGTCAGTACTCTTAACCACTAGGCCATCTCTCCAATCCCATGTTATTATTTTTTTTTCCTTTTTTTTTTTTTCAGAGCTGGGACCAAACCCAGGGCCTTGACAGGTAGCTGTAGAGTTAGCGATCTACAGCTGAGCTAAATCCCCAACCCCTTATTTTTTTTTTCTAGTGCCTCATTTGTTGATTTCTCCTTCCTGTTACATCCTGCCTGTGTTATCGCAGGCTGATCCTGCCTATGTTCAAACGTTTCATAGCCTTTGACTTGATATTATGTCTATAAGACTCATCTATGCTAGTTTAAAAATACTTCCCCTGTTCAATGAGGCGTTTCATGGTACAAATGTACCTGGTTGGTACCAGTTCTCTTGTTGATGATTATCTGGAAACTACTTAGACTATTACAAAGGAAGCTGCTGTGAGCATTCTTTTAAAATTTATCTATTTTTATTTTATGTGTATCTGTTTTATCTGCATACATATGTGTGTCCTGTGTGTAAGGTGTCCAAGAAGGCTGGAAGAAGAAGTTGGAGCCCCTAGAACTGGAATTACAGATGCTTGTGAGCCACCGTGGCCACTAGGAACCAAATCCAGTTTGTGAGCTGCCAGGTGGGTGCTAAAAGCAAACCCAGGTCCTCAGCAAGGGCAGCAAATGCTGTTAGCTGCCCAACCATCTCTCCAGCCCCACCGTGAACATGGTTATTTATATCTGCTAAAAATTTATTTTTATTTAGATTTATTTATTTTGTGTCTGTGTTTGTGGTGTGTGTGTGTGTGTGTGTGTGTGTGTGTGTGTGTGTGTGTGTTGCTTGCATGGGTGTACCATGTGCATGGCTACTGCCCATGGAGGTCAGAAAAGGTCATTGGATTTATTAGATCTCCCTAGAACTTGCATGAAGAAGAGTTGTGAGCCACCATGTTCCCCTGCAAGTGTACTTTCTAGAGAGCCATCTTTCTAGTCCCTTGATCTTCTTTTAATTATGTGTCTGAATGTATGTGCACATGAGTGCAGGTGCTTACAGAGGCCAAAGGCATCAGATACCCCTGGAGATGGAGCCACCAGACACGGGAACAGAACCCTTGTCCTCTGGAAAAGCAGTACATGCTCTTAAGCACTGAGCCAACTCTCCAGCCCTTTTACTAGTTTTTAATTCTTTAATTCTTTATTAATTAATTTCTTTAAAGAATTGTTTCTTTATTTTATGTTTATAAGTACATTTGTAGCTGTCTTCAAACACATCAGAAGGGAACATCAGACCCCATTACAGATGGTTGGGAGTCACCATGTGGTTGCTGGGATTTGAACTCAGGACCTCTAGACAACCATCTATAACTGTAGTATCATGGGATCAGATGGCCTCTTCTGGTGTACAGATAGATGTACACGCAGATAAAACATCCACATACTGAGCTGGAGAGATGGCTCAGTGGTTAAGAGCACTGGCTGCTTTTCCAGCCCAGCGATCCTGAGTTCAAGTCTCAGCAACTACATGGTGGCTCACAACCACCTGTAATGAGATCTGATGCCCTCTTCTGGCATGCAGGCATACACGCAGGCAAAATGCTGTAAACATAAATAAACACATTTTAAAATATACTTTTAATTTTGAAATAGGGTCTGACCAATTTGTCCAGGTTCCTATTGAACTCCTGATCCTCCAGTACCAGTCTCCCACATTCTAGGATTCTAGGCCTACAGATCCAGGCCCAGCTATGGTATCTTTTGAACAGTTACTTTTACTAGGCAAATTCACAGAGTAGAAGTGCTTTATTGTGGGTCTCCATATATTTAACTTTAGCAAGTTCAGTCAAGTGTTTTTCCAGAGTATATGAGCTAGAAACGTGATTGCTCCGGTAGCTGCCCCCACCCACATTTAGGAAGTTTTCTGACCCACGTGCGCGTGTGTAACACTCCAGCTATTCTTATAGGCGCATATGCAAATCAGATTTTATCATTGTCATAAATCACGGAAAGAATTAGTCATCTTCTGTAGCAGATGCTGCCACTGCCACTGCCACTGTCCTGCCCACGTTCCCAGGGATCTCTTTTACAGTCTCCTTCGTTACAGGTGTGGCCGCACATTTGCACCATAACATGGAGCAGCGATTTTGGTCCTCAACCTGTGGTAACCCTTTGGTAACTTCATGTATATCAGATGTTTGCATTATGATTCATAATTGTAGCATATTTGCAATTATGAAGTAGCAACAAAGTAAGTTTATGACTGGGGTTCAACACGAAGAACTGTATTAAAAGGTCGCAGCATTAAAAGGTTGAGAACCACAGACACAGATTACCTCTAGGCAAGGAAACACAGTGTGACACTGGCCCTAGGAAGCACACATGAGCATGCACACACACACACACACACACACACACACACACACACACACACACACACACACACAAGATGATCAAGAGAAAAGCTGATACAGGATAGAGTTCTCCAGGCTGAACCTGGACTTTCCCGGTAGCGCTTCCCCAAAGGTCTTTCTGTCTCCTACCCTCATTTTCAGGCTTTCCTTTGAGTATTCCCCCACACAGCATTTTCTGCTTCATTACTAAGAACCTGACCCAAGATGCCTTTGTAAGATCCATTTCTCCACCCTTCTTTCTCAAGGTCCTACTCCTTATGTGAGGTCTAGTTAATGAGGGCAACCACTAAAAACCTATTCGTTTTCTACTTTTGTGTAGCAGCTGAAACAATCGTGGAAGATGAGTGTGGAAAGTCAAAAAAGTCAGGGGCAGAGAGATGGCTCAGTTATTAAGAGCACTGACTGGTCTTCCTAGAGGTCCTGAGCTCAATTCCCAGCAACCACAGGGTAGCTCATAATATCTGTTATGGGATCTGATGCCCTTTTCTGGTATGCAGGCCTAATATAGACAGAGCACATAAATACTAAATAAATAAATAAATCTGTAAGAAATAATACAATTTTAGACTTATGGGAAAATGTGGGGGTAGTACAGAGTTTGCTTATATCCTATGCTTAATGTCCCCATTCTTTTTATTTAATCTTTTAACTTTATGGGTATATGTGTGTGCCTGAGTGTAAGAGTATCACACGTGTTCAGCAGCCTGAGAACGCCAGAAGAGGCCGTCAGATCCCTTAGAACTGCAGTTACTGACAGTTGTGAACCACCCTGTGGGGAACTGCATACTGAACCCAGTCTTCTGCAAGAGCAGTAAGCTCTCTTAACAGCCGAGGAGCCATCTCTAGCCCCAATTCCTCTACTCATAATATATTCTAGTAATGAGGTATATCCATCACAACTAGTGGGCCAGTACGGATATGCTGTTGATGGCTAAAGTCTATATTTTGTTCTGTTTTCATCCATTTTCCTCTGTTCTGTGATCCCCCCCAGGGCCAGTGCATTATGGTTAGTTGTGGTGTCTCTGTGAGCTAATGCTTCTGGGGTTTTACTTGTTTGCTTTTAATGACCTAAGCCATTCGAGGAGTGCTGGACAAGTCTTTGGTAAAATTTTCCTCACACCAGGGCTATGGCTTTGAGGGTGGAAGGCTGTAGAGGTAAAGATCTGGTATATTAAGTGCTTACTGTCTGCCATAGCGTGGATCTACAATGTTCTCCAAAGGGCTATGTGCCTCCAGCCTGTGTACTTTTAGGTGCAAGATGCCTTTAGGAGGCTGGACCACTAGAAAGGTTGTTCATTAGAGATGTGCCCATGAAGTGGATGTTGAGGCCCGACTTTCCCCAAGGCCTTTGGTATTTCTCCTGCTTCCCAGCAACCATGAACTAAAGACATTTGAGAATGAAGGATCTCACTCTCAAATCTAGGAGTGTCGGCACCTGCACCGACAGTGTGTGAATATCAGGCGTAGGTCTGAGGGATTGAAATAAATCAAGTACACAGGTCATCCGTTTTCAGCCAGTGCCACCAAGGCTTTACTGAGATCTCCTTATATACCCCAGGCCAAAGCCTTGGAAAACAACAAGGCAGGTGAAAATCCCCAACCAGGAAAAACAGGAAAAGTCTATGTGGTGAAAGTTCCGGCCCAATCAGGGGCATAAACAACTTCTTAACAACAACAAACAGGAAGGCTCAGTAGGGAGGAAGGGTGCCATGGAGAATCCCAGCCCCAAATCAGGGGCTAAGAGTAGCTCCCAGAGCAGCTCCCAAGGGTGTAAACACTTTCTTGCTATAGCAGGCTAAAAGGCTCAGCGAGGGGGGAGGGAAACACCAAGGTAGGGCCCAACATAGGAGCAAGGTCAGGAAGCCTTAAAATTATAGGCCCAAAAGTCTGCTTTCAAGGGGGCTGGAGAGATGGCTCAGGAATTAAGAGCACTGGCTGGCTGCTTTTCCTAGAGGACCTGGGTTCAATTCCCAGCACCCACATGGCAACTCACAACTGTCTGTAACTCTAGTCCCAGGGGACCTGGCACACTCACACAGACATACATTCAGGCCAAGCACCATGCAAGAGTAAATAAATCTTTTTATAAAAATACACTTTTGCGGCTGGAGAGATGGCTGGGTGGTTAAGCATACTCACTGCTCTCCCAGAAGTCCTGAGTTCAATTCCCAGCAACCACACGGTGGCTCACAGCCATCTGTAATGGGATCCGTTTAGTGCCTTCTTCTGGTGTGTCTGAAGACAGCTACGGTGTACTCACACACATTAAATAAATAATAAATAATTTAAAATAAAAAAATACACTTTCGCTTAACCAGCTTAAAGGCAAATTCTCAAATATAAACTTGAATGTAAACGTGTTCACCTTTAAGTGAATTTCAAACATAAAAATGACCTACAGACCATACCAAGGATCAAGACATGTGCTTAGTGGCTTGGAGTCGGTGGCTGACTCCAGTTCCCGGATCAGCCCTGGGTGGTTGTCTGCTCTGACTTAACTGGCTGTTGCAGAATCTCATACAGCCCATTCTTTGCATGGACTTTTAGGGGAGCATGTGTAAAATAGAAAGGGGGTCCTGGTGAACCCTTGAAGTGGAAGAAGAGGCAGAAGGAGAGGGCAAAGTGGTAAGTGTGAGAAAGATAGAATGGACTATTGTACTTTTGAAGAGGAGCCAACCGAAGCCGAAGATTCTACACAGGAAAGGTTATTGATTCTGTCTTAGAGCATCCACATAAAAACCGCCGGGACACCGTGGTGAGAACTGCTAGACTTCTGACCTCCAGAGCTGTTGATCAACCAGAGTTGCATAAAGCCATCTGTCTCCTGCCACAGTGGCTCACACTCGTGATCCCAACAATTGGGAGGCTGGAATGGGAGGATTGCCACAAGTCCGAGGCTAGCCTCACGGGAGGCCTCTACATAGATAGACCCAATCTCAAAATGGAAACGAGCGAACGAACGAACGAACGAACGAACGAACGAACGAACGAACGAACGAACGAACGAACAAAACCCCAGAATATCAACATATTAAAAAGGGAACGAAAGTCCTACCTACCGGAGGGGCAGGGCTCTGAGGTACACACAACACTTACAGTTGGAAGTTACTGGAGTCAAGCTGGAAAGGCGCCTGTTGCTCCTGCAAAGGTTTCAGGGTCCGCCTCTAGCACCCACTTTGAGCAGCCCACAACCACCTGTAACTCCAGCTCCCTCTTCTGGTCTCCGGTGGCAACCACACCCACTGACATCTACTCACATGTACACATAAAATAAATTTAAAATCTTTTAAAAAGCATTGGAAGGCCAATGTCTTTGAAACGGGTCACTAGAGAGGCACTGGAGAAATACACCTACTGCCTCACTCCTTCATACACAGTTTGTCATTCATTTAGAATGAGGGACTGGAATCATCACTCAGTTGGCAGAGGGCTTGACGAAGCATCCTGGAAGCCCTGAGTTCAGTCCTCAGTACCGAGTAAAACTGGATGTGATGTCGCATACCTATAATTCCAACACTGGGAGGAAGGCGGAGACCAGAAGTCCCAGGTCTGCCGGCCGTGATGGTGCACACCTTTAATCCCAGCGCTCGTTGGCAGTGTATCAATGGGGGTAGACTTTGAGGTTTCCATAGTACATGCCGAGCCCAGCGCCTTTCTCACTGAAGGACCCTTGTATTGTGGGTGCTCTCCTCTGGACCCCAGATTAGGCACAAACCATACCCAAACATCAATTTCCAAACACAAAGAGATCCTTTATTAAGTAAGATAAAAAAGACCGGGTAACTGACTCTAAATCAGGCAGAAACAGAAGCAAATAATTCACAGCTATTGATTTTAAGAGGAAAAAGAGGGGAGAAGTCTGCTTAGGATGAGCTAGGATGGGTCGGTGAGTTCTGACTGGCTATTTTAATTAAGGTAGTCAAAACTGTGATGCGCGACCTTGCTGTTTTGATAGTTGGACCTTGGAGATCTATCTCACGAATGAGTGAGGTCTAACAAAGTGGCCCAAGTAAGGGGACTAGACCTTGGTGGCTAGCTTTAGGGATGTGATCTATTTATTTAGAAAGGAAGAAGGAATGTCTCTCCCCATTCTCTTCTCTCCCCCCCCCCATCCTCTTCCCAACTAGCTCCCCTATAGCTGTGGGGGGATGGGGGTGGCAATGAATTTCATTAGCGTTGTCCACACACCAGTGGGCACCTTACCTGTGGCTATGCAATGGAAGAAAACTTCAGGATAAGATCTTTAAAACCAACCAGAAGGGCAAAAGGACACTGGGAAAACAAGAGTAAGACCGGCCGCTTACTTCTCAACAGAACCAGCAGGACCCTCAATGCACTGAGATGTCTCTAAAGAGCCACAAACAATGCTCAACCTATACATTTGTTTAAAGACGCAGGTAAAATAAGTTGTTTCCTTACAATCAAAAGCAGAATTTCTTGCCAATCAGTGTGTAGGAAAAGGGGAAATAAAGTGAGGTTTTTAAGCTTGAAAAAATGCATAAATATTTAGAAACACAGCAAAACATATATACATTTGACACAAAGAAACAAAAATTGGGGTATAATGAAGATATCACACCACAATGTGTGGCCTTCAACTGGAGGAGTGTCTAAGGAAAGTCAGGTATGGCAGTATAGCGGTGCACGCCTGTAACGCCAGCTCTCAGGAGGCAGAGGCAGGAGGTTTGCCACAAGTTCAAGGCCAAGGTTGTGTACAAAGTGAGTTTCAGGTCATCCATGGCTACACAATGGGACCCTGAGTCAAAGTAAATGGAGGCATATTTATATTACAAAGGGGAAATTACACACACACACACACACACACACACACACACACACACACATCCTCTCGTGGCTACACTTTTCTTTTACATTAATATGTATGTATATAACAATTATATATAATGTATAATAAATTTATATTACAAAAGGGAAATTATATATCATATATGTGATATATTAACATGTGTGTTATATATATGCCATATAAAAATATATATGGTATATCATATACATCAATATATAATTAATGTCACATATCATTTTATATTGTATGTCACATATATTATATACATGTGATGCACATGTCATGTCACATATGCCAGATGTGGCGGCAAACATATATGTCACATATATTATATATATATATAGGATATATAACTTATATATATGATATATACATATATACTATATAATATGTCATAAGCATGATATATTGATATATAATATGTATCATATAAATGATGTAGTATGTAATATATACATATCTCTTTTGTCCATATGTAATATATATCATATTTATATATATGTTGTGATATGTATACATATATAATTCCTCTTGTGTAATATAAATATATATAATTATATACATAATATAATTATATCTATGTAAAGGAAAGATGTAGGCTGGGAGGAATGGTGGCATCTGAGTTGAAGCCAACCAGCCAGGGTTTGTGTGAAAAAGCATCTGTAAGAGGCAGTACTGGATATACAAAACACAGTATTGTTTTAGTCTATTTGTTTTACTGAGAGTGTGTGGCTTATAAAGCACAGAAGTCAACTGTTCTAAAGGTCCAAGGTCAGGCTGTTCTCACTGGTGGGTGCTGACTTATCTCACATGTCAGAAGACAGAGATAGGAAAGGCAATCTCTGAGGTTCACTTGTAACAGTGGAACAATCCTAAACTAATCACTCTCTGAAAGGCCCTACCTCTCAGCTGAAGTTTCACCAGGAAAGTTAAGGGGAACTCCACGGTCAAACCTTAGCACCACTCCAACCTTGGCAGAATTGTTCTAATAAAGATCTGCCCTCTCACCCTCCAGCTCTAAGCTTCCTGGGTAGTTTTTTATTGCCTCTGGAGCTGAATGTGAAGGTAAGACTGTGGCGTAGTGGGCTTTACTGACAGATGTGCCAAGGAGGCTCCTCCCCTTCTTCTGGTGTCTGGGATGGAAACTATGGGGGGAACTGAGTCGGGTCAAGAACTCCCCAGCAGTCAAAGGACCCTCACTTCCTCTGTGTTCCCAGGATGGCTGTTCAGGACTTCATACTTCGTGGAGGCCATGTGGACTACAAGGTCTTCCATTCAGCTGTTTTAGCCGAATTCATTGTTATTCCAGGGGATGACCTTGACAAAGTGGCCTTTGAGGGCAAACCTGGCCCCAGCATCAACTGAAGATCGGCTATGTCTGTTAAACTTGCAGGAGACAACATGGTCCTTGGTATAGCCAAAGATGTCGTTCAGGGAGCCTCAGATGCTTGTCACTTTTTTTGAGGGGGGGGTCAGGGTCTCACTACACAGCTCTGGCTACCCTAGAACTCCCAACGGCCTGCCTGTCTTTGCCCTCCAGTGCTGTGATTAAAGGCATATGCCGACACACCTGGCAGTCACTACCTCGTTGATGTCATTATACTTGATTGGCAGCTTTCTCCAGACACGGTAAGAGTAGGAACAGGGAGGCCATGCTGGTGAACGTCCTTTTCAGTTCCGATGGCTTGACAGCTGTAGAACACCAGGTATGATCATCTGGGCGGCCATCTTACCACCTCTCTCAGAGGGTTACTTATGGTCTTCTGGGCGGCAGTGATGGATGGGTGTCCCTCCATGATGCCAAAGTTGTTATGAATGAGCTGGGCTGTGGGGCGGTGTAGGTAGTTGGAGGAGCAAGAGGCAGAGCTGACAATCTTGAGTGTGATGTTCTTTGCTGGTTGATGCCCATCTCTGATTTGAAGGCCCCAGAAGGCTTCATCCAGCCTTCTCTGTGGGAGTTGTCTTAGTGTTCTATTGCTGTGCAGAGACACCATGACCAAGGCAACTCTTTTAAAAGAACACATTTCCTTGGGAGCTGGCTTACAGTTTTAGAGGGTTCGTCTGTGATCATCCCGGCAGGAATCAGACAGACATAGTTGCTGAAGCAGTAGCTGAGAGTTTTACACACTGATCAGCAGACGGAGACACTGGGCCTGTTGTGGGCTTTTGAAATATCAGAGCCTACCTCTAGGAGCACACCCAAGTCTTCTAACTCTTCTAAAATAGTTCATCCACTGAGGACCAAACATTTAAATATTGAGCCCACGGGGCGGGTGAGGGGTGGGGGCATTTTCTGTCAAACCACCACAGTTGGGAAGACACTGAAAGACTCCACAATAGAGTCAGCATCACAACAACATTCTAGACCGGTCTGGTTTTCTCGGTGACAAAGCTGCCTTGGAGTCACCCTGCTCCTGTAAGTAACCCCACTTAGCTTCCTGATTCACTATACTAGATTTGTATGTAATCATTTCTTTAGTTTGCCGTTGGCGCCTTATCTAGGGTAAATAGATGTGTGCTCATGTTTCCCCAAAGAAAGTCACTTAACAAGAGATTAAGGACAGGAGCTACCACATCCAGTCTAGAATCTTCTTTCTTTCTTTTTTTAAGATTTATTTACTTGTTTTCTTCAGACACACCAGAAGAGGGCATCAGATCTCATGACAGATGGTTGTGGGCCACCATGTGGTTGCTGGGAATTGAACTCAGGACCTCTGGAAGAGCAGTCAGTGCTCTTAACTGCTGAGCCATCTCTCCAGCTCCTAGAATCTTTCTCATGTTTAAGGACTTTTACCAAGCTGTGTTTCCTGACTTCTTCTTATCCCTATAGGGGTCAGAGATGACTGGTGACCCTGGAAACTTTGTGCCACTTATCCATCCTATAGCATGGTGTTGTCTCCTGAAGGTGGCTTCGCATCCAAGGGCCCTACACCCATTGCTTTCGTGTCCAGTAATTAATTCTTTAAAATAGCAGGTGAGAATGTATGTCACCTTCTGGTTGGGGTTTCTTTTCCACTCTTTGTTTATTTAACATGTTTGTGTATGAACCTGCATTCATGTGTGTGTGTTTGGAGGGTGTTCAGGAGCCTATGGAAGTCAGATGTTGTCCGATTTGTGGTCCCAGGTAGTTTTGAGATACCATGTGGGTGCCAGGAACCAAACTCAAGTCTTCTGCTGAACACTCACTTTTAACTGCTGAGCCACCTCTCCAGTCCCTGGATTGGGAAGTTTAAAGTGTGAGTGGAAAATCCCAAATCTCGTTATTCTACTGAGTAGAAAGAAAGAACTCTGAGATCCTAATGAGGGCAGAACCACCAAACACCCGTGCCTATCACTCGGTTGACCTTTATGGTTAGTCCCTAGGAAGCAGCAGAGCCCCTCCAAGAGTTGGGAAATGATGTTCTGAGTGCCTGCAGCATGCCGACAGGAACATGAAGAATCCAGGACGGCAGGTGGCTTGCACTGTGTACAGACTGAGAAGGGCCACGCAGGTGCTTCAGGCTCTCACGTGACAGACATCTTCCAGCATAATGAAGCAAAAGAAATGTGGCTCCGAACTGATCTGAGTACAACAGCAGCTCAGCAGTGTTGCTGGGGACTCGGCACAAGCCACATGGTCCCGCTGGTAAAATGCTTGCTGTGTAAACCCAATGGCCTGAGTTCAATCCCTACTTCCCACAGTGGAAGGAGAGAGCAGCTTTCCAAAAGCCATCCTCTGTAAAACTTCCACATGCACACTGGTACTGCCCACTCATGCACATTTGTACACACACACACACACACACACACACACACACACACACACACCACACCAAACACAAACACACAAACAAAAACATACATATACATCACACAGTGATGATGATGATGATGATGATACTTTTAAAAATCTGGCTGGTGTGGTGGCATATACCTTTAATCTCAGCACACTCAGGAAGTAAAGAGCCATATTTCAGTGAGTTTGATGCTAGCCTAAGCTACAGAGTGATCTTGTCTAAAATAAATAAATAAATAAATAAATAAATAAATAAATAAATATTGAGCATGAAGAAAATTTGGTAACCCTGGGAGTTTAAGGCCTAAACTTATAATTTTAGCACCTGACTATCTTGTTATCTCCCTAGACATAGAATTTAGCTTTTTTAAATTTAATCTTATTATTTTTTGCATGTATGGGTATTGCTGCTTGCATGTATGTCTGGGTATCATGTGTGTGCCTGATGTCTTCAGAGGCCAGAAGAGGATGTCAGATCCCCTAGAATTGAAGTTATAGTTGTTTGTGAGCTGCCATGTGGGTGCTGGGAATTGAACCCAGGGCTCCTGAAAGAGTAGTCAGTGCTCTTAGACGCTGAGCCATCTCTCTAGCCCAGCTGTAGGATTTTTGAGGCAAGGTCTCACTATTTGTAGTGTAGGCTAGCCTTGAACTTGGGACTCTCTTGCATCAGCCTCCCAAGTACTAAGATTAGAGGATGAATTTCCAAGCCCAGATAAACTCCCTTTTAGGCATTATACAGCTGAGGAAACATGAAATCCTGTGTCTTTAAGGAAAAAACTTACATAATGAACTTTCTTAATATTTGTATAAATTATAAGATAACTGATAAATATTAGAAATCTGCTAGAAAAAGGAAAGCTCTCTGTTTTAGGGTTTTATTGCTGTGAAGACACCATGACCACGGCAACTCTTATAAAAACAACATTTAGTTGGGGCTGGCTTACAGATTCAGGGGTTCAGTCCATTATCATCAAGGGAGGAGAATGACAGCGTCCAGGCAGGCATGGTGCAGCAGGAGCTGAGAATTCTACATCTTCATCCAAAGGCAAACAGGAAAAGATTAGCTTCCAGGCAGCTAAGGTCTTAAAGACCATGCCCATAGTGCCACTCCTGGGCTAAACATATTCAAACCACTACATTCCCTCTCCAATATTGTCCAAATCAGTCTTTCTCAAGATTAACAAGTTGAAGGCTGGAGGCACTGCTCAACGGTTAGTAACACTGGCCACTCTCCCAGAAGACCTGGGTTCAATTCCCAGCACCCACATGGCAGATCACAACTGTCTGAAACCCTCCCACAGACATACATTCAGGCAAAACACCAATGCACAAAATGACAATAGATGAAAGGATTAAGTGTGCTGGGTACCCATTGCTGCAGAAAGAATCCTGGCTTTAAACACCAGGAAGCACTTTCCTCCATGTCCTTCACAACAGTTGCAGTCTCTGTTCAGCGGCTTGAGCCCTCCCAGGTTCAGGCTCCCTGCTTTGCCTGCTCTGGCATCTAACTTCCTCACTGTTACAAGGTGGCCGAGCACAGCCATACATTACATTGTACCTGAGCAGAGTTTTGTTTGACTCCTGGGATGAAACAGTATCACTTAGAGTGATTGATGGGACTCTGACGCCCTCTTCTGGCCTCTAGGAGGAAGCTGCATACAACTGCACACACACTCTCCAAATAAAACATTTAAAAATTTGTTTAAAGAATTACTTATGGCCTGGAGAGATGGCTCAGCAGTTAAGAGCACTGACTACTCTTCCAGAGATTCGGAGTGCAATTCCCAGCAACCACATGGTGGCTCACAGCCATCTGTAACGGAATCCAATGTCCTCTTCTGGTGTGTCTGAAGGTTGAGATTGATATCATCAACCCCCCTCTCACTTTTTTTTGGGGGGGGGGTAAAGGATTTCGTTATATAGCTCTGACTGTCCTGGAACTCTCTATGTAGACTAAGTTGGCCTCAAATTCACGGAGATCCATTCACCTGCTTCTGCCTCCCAAGTGCTGTCACGGCACTCAGCATCAGACCTCAAAGAAGAACAAATGAAACTAAGAACACAGAGAGAACAAACTTTTCTTATCAAAGAGGCATGAAAAGGGCATTAATTAGCAAGTTAACACTACTTTTGCAGTGTTAGTAAATAGGGCTTGGGGAAAGTATGGGGACATTAGAGAAGCTGTAAAGGAAAGGTAGGGAAGAGCAGGGGGCTATGAGAGCATTGAGCAGGGGGTTATGGGAGCATTGGTTCCCTGTGGCTGCTGGAACATCCACCCATGTAAAAAAGCCTGGAATGGTCCTATGAATGCCTGTAACCCCGCATTGAAAGCCTGGAAACAGAGGATCTCTGAGGTTTGCTGTCTGTCACGAAAGCTCCAGGTTCAGAGAGAGAGAGAGGAACAGAGCAAAGAGAAGGAGGACACCTGAAGCTCTCCCTTGTCCTCTGCATGGGCATTGGTGTACACCTTTGCCTCCCCCTTCCCCACATCACACAAGCACATGAAAACATACGCAGTGGAAATAAATAAACTCACAAGTGCACTCTTACATAGTTCTGGAGGCCAAAAATCTCGTGTGTATCCCTGGGCTGAAGCCAGAGTGTCCACAGAGCACTATACTTTGCCTCTTGCAATTCCTGTGGCCACCAGCATTTTTTGACTGCTGATGTCATTATTCCTACAAGCGCCACCTCCGTGGTCACAAGGCATCCTTTTAATCTGTGTAATCTGCCTATTTTTCCTCTCTCATAAGGACATTTATAATGGTATTTAGTATCCTCCCAGATAATTGAGGATAATCTAATCTCAAATCCTTAATTACATCTGTAAAGACCTTTGTTCCAGGTAAGGTCACACACGTGGCTTCTTCCCTGGCGTCTGTAAAGGGAGACAGAGATACCCTTCTTGTGGGAGGCAGGATTTACATGTTAGTCTGTAACAGTGGGAGAGAGCAAGGAAGAGCAAAACAGGCCCTCCCTCTTAAAGGCTACCCTCCTTTAGACTAGTATTGTCCCCTAACCGTTCCTTCTGATGTCACTGGCCGGATGTTAGTTCTATGCGTGCACCGTACAGCCACTCACAGCGGTAGCTGTAGGAACAGTTAAGAGGCCTAGAACCTCAGCCACTGTCTTCTGAAATCCACTGTGCTTTCACAGCTCAGGGGGGAAAGCCCTGCTTCCAGCTTCACATTTCTTTCTTGGCGTCCTTCTCAGAAGGCTGCCTACCCAGACTTGGTCACTCTCCACATCGTAGAGGAAAGGGCTCGCATCCCTTGCTCATCTTCAGAGCTGGTTCTTTTTGGGTGGCATGTCTGTCACTGACACAGTCACATTGGCAAGTTAACTTAAAGCTCTAATAAGTGGGTGAGATGTCCACCGTCCCTGGGAGGGGTGGGGCTAGCCTGTCTAGAACCACATGGGCTTAGAGCAGGAAGAAGCGGTTTACCACTGAGAAAGATTGCAGGGAAGGCCTGCCCTACAGCAGGTAAGAACACTTTCCTGCTTTTCCCAGACCCCGGTGTGCCTCAGAGGAGACACTGAGGCCTTCTCTCCGCGGAACTTCCACTGCGCTTACAGACAGCATCGAGGGTTCCTTGGGAGTCCTGACTCAGATGGAAAAGCACGCTGTGGTTCCTACTGCAAGCTTTGCACACATTGTTGAATCCTGGATGAGACCCTGGGAGGATTCATCCACTCCTTTCACATTTCTACTGACATCTGATCTACTGGGTCCATAGACCTAACCCTTCAGGAACATGACTCTTCTACACTCACACATGCACATATGCATGCACACACACATGCACACGCACACACACATCTCCAGAGTCTCCAGACAATCCTGGCTGATCTGAAATTCACTAATAGCCCAGGCTGCCCTCAGACTTGGAGCCGTCCTCCCTCCTCTGCTTCCTGAGTGCTGGGACTGCAGATGTGCATCACGACACCGGCTCTCTCAGAACAAGTTCGTCACAAACCAGGAAAAGGCCTTTTTGTTCCAAGTACTCTAAAGGATTCTACTAAATGTATATATGAAGGCTGGAGTGTAGCTCAGTGTCAGGACATTTGCAGGGGACGGATGAGCACCGGGAATGCATCCTGGTACTCCAAATAAATAAAAGTTTAGGAAATCTACAGATGGACTTAGGCTTTCTTCCTGGTTTGGAGTCTCCCAGTTGGTCACATGTTCTATCCGTTTACTAATATCTCCTTTAATGTCTCAGTTTCTCCAAAGCAAACTTGCTCATTTAAAAGGCCTTACTTCCAGGAGCTTCGTGTTCCTGATGCTGCTGTAAGCTTCTCTGCTCCATGGACTTATTGTTCTGACTGCTGCCGGCATTTAGCAGTGCTCTAGTATAGGGCTAAAGAGATGGCTCAGTGGTTAAGAGGACTGGCTGCTCTTGCAGAGGACCTGGGTTCGATTCTCAGTACCCGCATAGCAGCTCACAGTTGTGCGTAACTCCAGGTGCAGGGGATCTGACACCCTCACAGAAACATGCATGCAGGCAAAACACCAATGCACAAAAAATTAAATACATGTTAAAAGTATTATGACTCATACTTATGTCTTCTATACAATGGCCTACCTTGCTAAATTCTCATTCATTTAATAATATGCTCACAGATTCCCTTGGCTGCTCACACAGATAGCCACACGGACTGTAATAAGTGATAGTCGTTTTGTTTTGTTTTTTTCCATTATAATCCTTATACCTTCCCTTTAGACGGTTTCACCGTGCAGCCTTGGCTGTTCTGAAACCTCTTATGTAGACCAGCCTGGCCTTGAAATCACAGAGATCTGCCTGCCTCTGCCTCCTGACTGCTGGGATTAAAGATGTTAAAGGGTGTGCATCCACACCTAACTTTTTTTTTTTTTTATAACATCTGTAGAGAAACTGACAAAATATTGCAGGGGTGAGACTGGCATTAGCCTCTGTTCTCCTGTGCTGCATATGCAGGTGAATTTGGTTCCAGTATACACACACACACACACACACACACACACACACACACACACACACACACGAAAGACAGACAGACAGAGAGAGATGGACACAGAGACACAGGAGAAACAGAGACAGAGACACACAGGAGAGAGACAAACAGACAGACAGACAGACAGACAGAGACGGACACAGAGACACAGGAGAAACAGAGACAGAGACACACAGGAGAGAGAGAGAGAGAAAGAGAGACAGACAGACAGACAGACAGACAGGAGGGGGGAGGGGAGAGCATATTTCCGACTTGTCTGTTGGAAATTGGACTATTTCTCCAGCATCCTTCTATTTTCTATGGCTATGTGTTTTCTGTGTATAAGCAGGTCTGTGCCTGTCCATTTCCAACCTGACAGTAGTTTCTGGAGAGAAGAAGCCTTAACTAAGAATGTGTAAACCGGCTGCCCTGATTTTGAGCTATGGGAAGAGGAGGCAGGGAAGGGAACTCGGGAATAGTCACCCTCAGGACAGAATGAGAGCTGAGATGGAAACACAGCAAAAGATGTGTCCAACTAGAGAGTACATGACTGTTACAGATAGTGAGCATCCCATCCCTGGAAGCATTCAACTGAGCTGGGTGCCGGTTCTAAGGATCCCATGTAAGACTCTCGACCACAGCTTTTCATGAGGGGTGGGCCATGTCCTGTTTCTCACCTCTTGCAACTTCAAGCCTGAGGGTTTTTGTTTTGAATTAGGATTTTTTTCCCCCATACTCCTGTTGAGGCTACAAGAAAGGCAAAGTCTTGCCCTTTGTATGCAGATGATATTGATAAACATATCAAGACTGAATTTTAAAAGTAAGAGAATAAAAACAGATTAGGATTCTCTGTCCCTAAAAATACTTTTAGGGTCTGGCTTCAGGAGTTGGGGGAGGACCCATCATTGGAACATATTGTATGAAAAATATTTTCAGTAAAAAATAAACATCTAGAAACTATCATAGATGTGTACCAACCTCTTCCAATCATAGAATTATGATTATAATTATATTATTATATTATTATTATTATTCATTCTCAGTGTCTGAAGTTTGCAGAGCCCCACAAGTTAATGCGATCTTTTAAAATAACAATAATGACCCAAGTGTTCAGTGATTTGAAATCCGAAAAAGGGGAGGGAGGGAGGGAGGGAGGAAATCGGAGAGGCAGGTTTTATCAATAGAATCGACTTGTTCTTGAATAAAATAAGGAATTTTGAATGAAGTTTTGAAGATTCTTAAAAGATGGAGGATAATTCTGTGGCTTCGTGGTTTTATTTTTACTCTTTCATTCACCACGCTCCTTCTTTCTAGCAAGTCTCCCGTTTGTTGGCAGATAAAAATACATCTGCAGAGTTGCCCAGAAGCTGCGCCATCAACTCCACAGCCAAGAAGCCTCATTTTCTTGTGCCGCTATAGACATCTCTTCCTTCTCCAGTTCACCAAGATCAAAGTCCTTCTCTTTCTTAGACGAGTTTTCTCCGGGGAAACCTAGATAGAATTCAGAGCTGATTCCCCGATGAGGTCAATCCTTGAGGGCGGATCGGTAGTCATGGTGCGCTCGCCTAGTCCTCTCCATAGCCTCGCCAGAGCTGCGCCCCCTCTCTGTGTGCCCTGAAAATACGCCAGCCAGCCAAGCCCAGAAATCCGTTACTAAGCTGCTGTATCCCTAAAGGCCATTCCAAGGCGGAAGAAGGCAGGGACAGCTTCTGTGGATTCCCGGGGCCGCTGTGGCCCGGAACGCATCTAGTCCTTTTGTGGGCAGGTGAGGCTGGCACTTCTCTAAACCGCAGACGCCTGAGCACCCCTGACCAGACGCGCCCCGGCAACCTCCAGCAACTAGCACTCGTCTGCTAAACCCGTGAAGCCTACCACGATAGCTGTACCGGTGTTGAGCAACAAAGCTGTGGCACAGGGACATCAGCGTCCCCAGAGTGAGCAGGCCGCCCCTTGAAACTTAGTATCTTTTAGCAGATCCCTCACCCCCACACACACTTCCCTCCAGGAATGAAGGTAAATAGGAAAAAAATAAAAACAAAAAAACTCAAAGCTCTTCTGCGTTCTTTGCTGGCGCTGGCAGAGGAGGAGAGAGGTTGTATCAATTTTCAATCCCCGACTTCCCTCCGAATTTGAGGGTCCAGTGGTTAGGGGAGGCAATAACGGGAAAGGCTGAAGACAAGAAGTTCGCTTTAAATCTGCACTCACATGATATGCAATTAGCTTTTGTCTTGATTGTGCGTTAATCTTGGGTGAAGGGTCTCCTGGACTGTAAGGTTTCGGGGTGAGAGCTGCTTTGGTAGAACAAGCCTTATTTTCTTAGATTGAGTGGCACAGATCAGTAAAATGACGATGCGGAGCTTTTAGGCTTTATTATTGAGGGGTGTTCCAGATAATAGGAGACTTACGCTCCCAACCCCCCTCCTTTTACCTGACAAGGATACTGAGGACCCTCCCCCATCCGACCACCGAGATTCCAGATAGCCTAGGAACAGCCCCACAAGGTCCAGTGTCAATATCTGGCTTGCTGATGAAGAGAAATTTACTTCGGAGGTGGGGGCCAACTCGCGGGAGAACCCATAGTAGGGGTCCATGGGGCAGAAAACCTGTGGCTCGTTTTAAAGACTTTATCCTATAAAGTGCATGTGATGGGGGTATGAGGTAGACGGTTGATTTGAAAAAAAGTTCTTCCTTTTTTTAAAAAGAGGAGGGGGGAAGAATCAGACGTTAAATTCTTTTGCAAACATTCATGCCTAAGGAAGGGCTGGATCAGGCAGCCCCGGCCGCCGGAACCGGTCGGACAGGTAGCGAGCTTGTTGACACCGTTATGTTGCAGGGCGCATGCTCACTCCCAAGTTTCCTGGTGCCTTTTCTATTCCACCTTATGAAACTTTTTCCCCGGCGTGGTCTCACGCGCGATTTAAGGCATAGGTGTCGCCGAGCCCGGAGGCTGCGAGTAACCGGGAGTGAAGGGAGAGGACCAGGCAGCGCGGCGGGGGGTGCAGGAAGAAGCAGGCGAGGCGGGAAGGTGGGCTCCGGACTCCAGGAGCGGGGGGACCCAGGCGCCACCGCCGCCACTAGCGGGGAGCAGCCGGGAGGAGGGGGCCGCAGTCGGGAGAGAAGATCCCACCATGCCCAAAGTCTTTCTGGTGAAGAGGAGGAGCCCGGGAGCCTCTGTCCGCAGCTGGGATGAGCTCCCGGATGACAAAAGGGCAGACACTTACATCCCAGGTGAGGAGCGCGGGGGCCGGGCCTGGGCGCGGGGCTCCCGGGTGGGGGCAGGGTGGCTGCGGCCCTCCTGCTCGGGACCAAGTCTGCAGCTACCACCCCTACCCCCTCTCGGCCGGGGTCACAGCGGTCTTGCGAGTGGGGAACGAGAATCTAGGCTGGGAAACCTGGGACCCCCGGTGCTCTCTCCCTAGACAGGGCTAATTGCCTGGCGGCAGGACCGTTGGTTGCAGCGCGGGCCAAAAGTGGCCCTGGAAGGGGGTGGAAGGCACTGGGAGTTCCCTTGCCCCCTACGTCCTCTAAACCGCTTGTGAAGGTCCGCTAACCCCTCGGGAGCGAGGCAAGACGTGGGCACACCCGCCTCCACGGGCGCGAGAGGAAACTTGGCGCGCGGGTTTCTCCGCGGCGCCTGGACCCCGGTGCTTCGTGGGCGCCGAGGTGGGCCTGAGAACCGGTCTCACGACACCCTAAGTTAGTTCGAGGGGCGGGTGGCTGGGGCTGACTTGTCTACCCTCGGGACGTCGCCCACTTGGCGAGGTGCCCAGGTCCGGGGCGGGGCGGCGGCACCGCCCGCAGGTCAAACTGCCGTGGGCGCCCGGGCGTGACGCCGCGTGTGGTTGAGTGTCGGGGTGCGGCCCCCTCCCTCCACAGTGAGCCTGGGCTGTCTGCTCCGCGACCCCCCCGAAGACTGCCGCAGCGACGGTGGCAGTAGCAGCGGCTGCAGCAGCAGCGCCGGGGAGCCCGGAGGGGCCGAAAGCAGCTCGTCCCCGCGCGCGCCAGAGCCTGAAACTCCAGAGCTTCACGACGCCGAAGGCACGGATGGACATCTGGCAGCGATGCAGCGCCCGGTTGCCAGGTCAAAAATCAAGGTAGGGTGTCGACTCTGCCCCCGCCGCCACCTGCACCACGCCCTGGCGTCCGGCTCCGGAGCCCCGGCGCCCCTCCCTGCCGCGCCCGCCCGCGCACCGGAGCCCAGGCGCCGCACACTGGCCCGCCACTCCTGCACCTGCCCCTGGGCGGCAGCCAGGCTCCTAGCGACCTGTCCCCTGCGCCACAGTGCCAGCATCTTAAGCGGATCCAGACCCAGGGTGATGGCCCTGTCTGACGCCGCTGGTGGTTTCGGGAACGATTGAAGATCGAGCCCAGCTACCCCGGTTCAACTGCCCAGCCTGTGTCCAGGGCCAGATTATTAACTAGACAGCCTGAGATCTGGGGTAAAGAAGCCGGACCCAGGATCTTAGACAGAATGCCTTCTGTAACATAGTCCTTGGCACATTGAGCTCCTGAGTTTTGTTTCACTCCTGTGTCTTAGGACACAGTGGACCTCGCAGTCACCGCTATTCCCAGCGTCCTGGTGGAGCCTGTTAGATGGGAAGTTTGTTGTGCGGGGCAGTTTAGATTTGCCTTTTCTCTCAAATCTTCAAGAGTTAAATTAGTGGGTAAAAGATAAAAGGGCTCACCTGCAGATTTTTTTTTTTTTTTTTTTTTTTTCTTTCCTACTAGTTGATTGGAATGTCTGTGGCCCCTCAAAAGCCATAGACTTGTAAGCAACATTTATCTGGATGGCCATCAGCACTTTGTTGGGTGGAACTTTCATGACCACCTGTTCAAAGGTATCCGCTACCCCCAGGATTAAGGAATCCTGCCCCGCTGACTCACAGCCAGCTGGAGGGGGAAGGGAGGCGACATGTTTTCTGCAAGCCCGAGGTCCTAGCCTGGCCCGTTATAGCGTCATCTTGTTTAAAGTAGGCCATAATTCTAGGGCGCCCCAGGGTGTCGGCTACCCATGCCCCCAGACCCATGCCGGGAAGGAAGGGTGAACTCAGACGGTAGTTAGTTGGGGCGGGGGGGGGGGAGGATAAAGAAAGCGGTTCCTTCCCCCACCCCAACCCCCCAGGGCTGGGCTCCCGGGTGGGCCGGGGTGGGCCAGGGCGCATTTGGTTCTGAATTAGGATTTGAGGCTATAGTACTGGAAAGACTCAATGCTGTGAGCTGAGGGTGGGGGTGTGGGGGTGTGGTGATGATTCACAGAGCGTGCTGGAGTTTAAAGTGAATAGCTGGGAAGCTTCTGGGCTAGGTGGGGTTAAGTGGGAGGGAAAAGTTTTCCTGAAGCCGATAGCTCTTTCCCTTTGGGAAATTCTACAAAGTGCCCCACTTGCATATTTATCACCAGGCTAGAAAGACAATTGTAAGGTTGTTTTTGGAGGGACAGTAGTTAGTTTGCCCCTCTTCTATCCCCAACTTGGTAAGGAGAGAAAGCCACGTTGTGGGAGATCTCTTTTCTGCCTTAGGCGGACACAGGAATTGGAACTCCGGATTAAGGGAGTCAATAGACTCGTCATTTCCAAGATAAATTGCCTCTGTGGTGGGGGAGGGGCCTGGACATATTTGCAGACCATCAACAAGCAGCCTGCTCCCCACGCTTTCCCATTTCCCAGGGAGTTTTTAGTCCCTGAAGACATTCAGGTTTCTACCCTTCCTCTCTAGGCTAACATTGGAGGCATCTCCTCGGTATTAGGATTGCCAATGCGTCAGGAAATAGCGGCCCTGGCACTGGTAGTTTTTAAATGGCTGATCAAATTGCCCACCTCTTAGCACACTGTGTGACTACTTAATAAGACATACAGAACTCGGGGTTGGGGATTTAGCTCAGCGGTAGAGCGCTTGTCTAGCGAGCACAAGGCCCTGGGTTCAGTCCCCAGCTCCAGAAAAAAGAAAAAAGAAAAAAGAAAAAAAAAAAAAAGACATACAGAACTCAAAGGGTTTCCTCTGGGAATTAGTACCTTTACCTGATGGAGTGCCTCCCCTCCCCCTTAGTCCCAGTACTCAGGAGGCAGAGGCAGTTGGATCTCTGAGAGTTACAGGCCAGCCAGCTCTACATAGTGATGTTCCAAGCCAGAGAGGGCTACACAGAATAACCTTGTTTCAAAAGCAAGCAAACAAACAAACAAACAAACAAACACCCCCAACATTTGGTGGTTTTGCTGGAAGAGGAAGAAAGCCATTCCAGCAAGGATGAGGTCCAGGGCATGGAGTAGCTAACTGTTCACCCCACCTTCCCTGTTGGACAAGCATTCTACAGCCCAGTTGTAGCTCAGCTGTGTGTGCTGTTTTAATGACTTAGTTTTAAAACCTGAAGACACAAATTGGGCAGTGGGGTTTGTGGGACCAAAGAAAAGACAGGATGGAGCCCTGCTCAGCAGAAACAAATATCCTTATTATGTGCAAGGTAGCTATGACATAAAGACAGCTGCTTCTGCTCTAGTGAGTGTGTTCCTTCCGGAACATTCCGGCAGTAGTGGTTAACGAATCTAAGAACTGGCCTTTGTAAGTTCTTAGGAACTCTGCAGCCTTGGGCAGTTCTTTATTGTTCTGGCCTCAGATTCCTTCTCTGCAAAGGGAAGCTATGCACGATATCTCCCTAATACAGTAGGAGAATAAAGGCTGTAGCAGAGTGTGTGCTCACTAACCCTGCCTAGTCTCTGATCTGTTGGAGAGCGAGGACTAGACTAGAAGCACAGCAAAGATAGGATTGCGGAGAGGGAAAGGGCTCTTGATATGGACCAGCAGGCTGTGGAGATGGGGGTGGGGGGATTGGTCTTAGGGTGATGTAGGCTGAGCCTTGTGCTGGAGTAAGGAAAGGAATCAGTGTCCTAGTGAGGAAAGGATTGGAAATGCACCCGTTAGGATCAGGGATAGAGCTGGAAATGACGCCTGAGACAGGGCCAAGCCAAGAAGTGTTTATATCTGGGCAGAGGATCCGCTTTGGAAGGTTTCAGGGGAGGAAAGAGTTGACTGGGGCCATCTTGCTCCTCGAAGCCTCACTCTGAAATACAGTGTGGGTCAAATGAGAACTGTTGGCACTCTTGTGTATGCACACGCTGCCCGACAGGAGGAAGTCAGCTGACAGCCCCATGGTGAAGGTTTTGTTAGTGTGCTCTCCTGAAGTGGGGGGACCTAGAGTTTGACTGCCTGGCTGTGTTGATGTGGGGAGCGGGTCTGGGAAGAAAGCTTGGAACCAGGTTGGGAAGATGTAGTTCATCTCTACCTCTTCTGACCTTTCATTGTGGGCTTTGGGGCAGGTTGCGACGGGATCTCTTTAACACTGAGGATTCTCTAATTTAAAAGAAAATACCTTGTGGCAAGGAGATACTTACATCTGGGTTCAATCAAGGACATTATTTACAGGCCTCTGACTGTGAGAGACAGACCCTGGAACTGCAGGTGTCCTCTGTCTTTTAGTCTTCCCCAAAACAAATATGGCTGGCAGGACCCATGTGCAAGTGGGGACTAGTGGGTGAATCTCTATTCTTTCTCCGTCCTAATGAGTTCTCTTCTCCTTTGGCTCCCCACCCCGCCCCCATATGAGTTCCTCAGAAGTACAGCCAGGCATGGTGGTGCACACCTTTAATTCCAGTACTAGAGGCAGAGACAGTCTGATTTTTGTGAGTTCAAAGGCAGCCTGGTCTCCGTATCCAGTTCTAGGTCCGCCAGGGCTACATAGTGAGACCATGTCTCAATTTAAAAAAAAAAAAAGTTTTCCACCTTTTTTTTTTTTTTTTTTTTTTTTTCGGAGCTGGGGACTGAACCCAGGGCCTTGCCCTTGCTAGGCAAGCGCTCTACCACTGAGCTAAATCCCCAACCCCAGTTTTCCATCTTTCATATGGCCCTCACTTGGGTGATAACAGTATATGCCAAATGTGTGCCCCCTTTTTCTTCTCAATTTTAATTATAAAGAGTTTCAAAGACAGAATAGTAGGTATCTGGCACCTCGTCCCTGTAAGGATGGCCCTTACTGACTTCCCTTTCCCGCCTCCCCACCTGAGCAATTTACAGATATACTACGGTCATGTTTCCCATAACTGCAGGCCATATGAAGAGCTGTGATCCTGTAAGATTGTAACGCTGGGTGATGTCTTAGCCAGCTTGGTTTGTGTAAATACACTCTGTGTTGTCCATGCAATGGTAAAATTGCCTAACAGGGCTTTTCTCGGAATGGATCCATCATTAAGGAGTGGCTGAATGTATTTCAATTATAAGTGGCTCCCAATGTGCCCCGAGCACACCCACTTGAATTATGTGTTCACATTGTTAAATGGCTTGTAAATGCCTACTCTCCTCCAGTCTGTTTAATCAGAGTCCATGTAATGTCCACACACCGTGATTGACGTTTGGCATGGCCTTTGGTTGCTTTCGATTTACGGTCCCCCCCCCCCTTCTCCTTTCTTATGTACTTGCAAGTAAATTGTTGGAGCAATGGGTCATTTGCTTGGTAGAGGTCCCAACAGTGTGGATTTTGCTTAGCCAGTCAGTCACCTTGGGCATTCCTCAGTCTCTGTTAGCTTCAAATGGATTTTAAGGCTAAGGCCTCATCGTCTAGCAGGGTGGTCCCTATCACATGTAGGATAAGTCACATAGGATTAAAAGCAAAAATCCTTAGTGCTGCTGAATTGGCCAATATGGCGTAGCGGTTTCCCTCCCTTAGGAGGGGCACTGCTCTGCCTGTGTGGTCAGTTACTGGGGTTTGGCTTGAATGCCTCTGTGTGTGAGAGACAATGGGGAGGGGTTGTGCTCCTTAAAGAGGCATTGCCTGCTTGTTACGTTTCTGTAATGGTTGGAGCTGTTGATGCTTGGGGCATGAATGTTTTGGTATTATAAGCGATAGGCCAGTTCTGTTCATCTGTTAGCTCTCGTTGATTGGATTAGACTTTCGTTCTTCCTCTTCCTCATATGCCTCCCCCTACAACGGCCTTGAGACCTTGTTCATGCTGATCGAGTACTTTCCTGTTAAACCGCACCCTAAGACCCTAGCAGGCATATTTCTGTAGAGACAGATTTTCCCAAGCATTCGGTTTGGGTTTTGTGGGGATATTTATTAGGGAAGGAGAAGAATGCTTGATTTTTCTGCTTGATGTGATTGTGCAAACCCATAATCCCAGAACCCAGGAGGCTGAGGACAATAGTTCCAAGCAAGCCTAGGCTATATAACCACATACCTCTATTTAAAAAACAAAAAATATAACTGGGTGTAGTGGTTCACACCTTTAATCCCAGTACTTGGGAGGCAGAGGCAGGCAGATAAACGTTTGTGAATTCAAGGCCAGCCTGGTCTACAAATCGAGTTCTAAGACAGCCAGGGCTACCTAGTAAACCCTGTCTTTGAAAACAAAAACAAAAGCAAAAACAAAACCAAAGAAAACCCAACAGAAAGTCTTGGTTATGAATAAAGATTATCGATTAATAAGTCCTTCAGTGATCCTAATTAACTATTTCTTTAAAATTGTTTTGAATTTATTTGTGTGTGTGTGTGTGTGTGTGTGTGTGTGTGTGTGTGTGTGTGTGTGTGTGTGTGCGCTCGTGCCATGGTACACATTGTCAGAGACAGTTCTGCCCTTCAGTTATGTGGGTCCTGATTTGAACGCATGTTCTCAGGTTTGCCAGTAGTTGCTTTTACCAGGTGAGCCATCTTGTGGGCATCAATGCACTCTCCCTTTCTCTCTTTCTCTCTCTCTCTCTCTCTCTCTCTCTCTCTCTCTCTCTCTCTCTCTCTCTCTGCATATTTGGTCCTTTACTCAAAGACATGAGAATCTTTACACCCACATTCACTCCTGAACACAGACACTTACAGCAGCTTTATTCACAGGAGTCCAAATCTGGAACCAGACCAGATATCCTTCCCCAAGTAAATGGGGAAATAAACTACAGAACAGCCATTCCAGACTAACACTCAACAATCAAAGGACTACACTATTGAAATGTTTATAATTTTTTAAAATCTATTTGTGTAGGTTAGAAGTATATGAATAGAGTGATATTCTCTATTCAGTAATTTCCCTCAGCCAATTTCAATGTCCCAAAGTTTAATTAACAGAACAGGGAAGTTGCCCTGAACCGAGCTCAACCCTTTGGAGTTCTTTCTCTCTCTCTCAATTGTTAAGTATTCGTAGTGCTTGGTACTGGGCTTCATGGGTATTGTCATGTTAATTGTTAGTTATTTCCTTTTTCTTTTGGTTTTAGAGACAGTGTTTGTCTGTGTACCCTGACTGTCCTGGAACTTGGTCTGTAGACCAGGCTAGCCTTGAACTCACTGCGCTCCACCTGCCACTGCATTCTGAGTGCTGTGATTAAAGGTGGGAGCCACCAACACCCAGTGAGTCTTGGTTTCTTGTGGCTTATTTATTTACTTATTTTTATTTAAGTGCATGTGTGTGTGCCTGTGTGAGTTGATGTGCACTGTGTGTGTGCAGGTGGCCATGAAGGCCAGAAAAGGCCATCACGTCACCTAGAACTGGAGTTAGAGGCAGTTGTAGGTGCTAGGAACTGAACCTTGGGTTTCTCACAAGAACAGAAAGTGCTCTTAACTGCTGAGCCATTTCTCTAGCTCCACCTCTGGCTAATGAAGCATCCCTTCATCATGTCTTCCTTGGAGGAGGTGCTCCATTCTGTCATGTGAGATGCTGAAGAGCCTTAGGCAATGCTACCTTAGTCCCAAAGGAGTTGGCTGAATGTACTTGGCATGTTTTGAGCAGTTGGATGTAAGTGACTCACATGACAGTAGAAATCTTATCCAAATGGCCACCAGAAAGTACCTGTGGACTTGGGATATCCTGCAGATACAGAAGCATTAATTTAGTGGCCTGGTCTCTAGTGGAAGCATCCCAAGAACATCAAGGGCTGCTTGCTTCTGGGGGACTTTTCCTTCAGAAGTTTGACAGGCAGTGATCTTAGACACCTGGTTAGCTGGTGTCAGATACAGTTCAGGCCCTGGCCCCCCTGAGTGCTGCTAGTTCTGTCAACAGTCCTGACAATGATTGGTTTATTGTGGGGTTGGTTGGTTGGTTTTATTTTGATTTTGGGCCACTAAGGCTTGCTTTTTAGAACTTAGTTGGAATTTGGCTTATTTTATTACATGAAAGCTGAGATCCTACAGGGAACAGGACTGAGGAGAGACCGGCCAAGTCCTAAGCTTGGCGAATCACTCCTCCACTCTTTATCTTGCTCTGAGTTGATTTCCAGGCTGATGTCATTTCCCAGCCTCTGTGGTAGTCTCTCTGCTTCACTAATAAGTCTTGCAAAGTGTTGATTTTAGCTTAAGGTGAGACTAGGAAGCATTTCCAGAAGGTATCATAGTCTAAGTCTCCCTCCTGGAAGATCTGAAACAGTACCCCATGATTAAATGCATTAACAACGTCTGTATCAAACACAAGTTGGGGCTGGCAAGATGGCCTAGTGGTTGAGAGCACTTGTTGCTCTTACTGAGGACCCAGGTTCAGTTCCTAGCATTCATAAAGTGACTTCTAACTATTCCACGACTGCAGTTCCAGCAGATGTGATGCCCTTTCCTGTGCTCTTCAAGAGTACTAGGCACACGTATATGGTGCACATACGTATATGTGGGCAGAACATTTATAGACTAAACATTAAATCTAAAAAATTTTTTTAACTAATTAGATATCTTTTTAAAAAAACAAATGATACTGCTGGGTGGTTGCGGCACACACCTTTAATGCTAACCCTTGGGAGGCAGAAGCAGTCAGATCTCTGTGAGTTAGGGTCAGCTTGGTCTACAGAGAGCTCCAGGACAGCCAAGGCTACACAGAGAAACACTACCTAGAAAAAACAAAACAAAACAAAACAAATAGGGCAGGCTCTATCCCTGGGGTCAGATTCTCCTGGCTGGGAAGACCTGAGAGGAGGTTGGCAGCCACAGCTTTTTGGATTGCAGAATTTTGGGTGAAGGACTGTGACTCAGACTAAAGGTGAATTCCCTCTCTCCCATCAGAGAGAGGAAAATTCAAAAGCAAAGTAAGGAACAAGGAATTTTGACCAATTATCTTTTAATGTATACATTTTTTTTGTTCTGATTAAAGTGTGTGTGGTGGGGGGGGGGGTTTGTCCAGAAATGCCTTGCATGAGTTGGTTTTCTCCTTCGATCATGCACCATACGGATTCCAGGGAGGAGACCATCAGACTTGTCTGAAAGCATCCTCGTCCTCTGAGCCCTCTCACCTGCCCTTAGTTCCTTTTGTCTTAACGTTCTAGAACTTTGGAACTGCTCTAACTGTAATAGCTGTCTTTTGTTGTCTTTTTAATAAAAAATAAGTAGCTTTCTTCTCTTTAATTCTTTAATTTACTCCCAAGAGGCAAATACCATTATTCATAGTTCATGGTGATGAAATTAAGTCTCAGAGAACTTAAATTACTTCCTTGCATTCTCAGACTGTGGGCAGTGAAGCCCTTGTTGAATTTAGGAAGCTGGGAAGCCTGGCTCTGCCCCAGCTTCTCACACTATGGAGGAGACTGGTGCTGGTTACTGTGTTTCCACGTGGAGAAATGGTGATTCGGGACTTTTGGTTTTGTCGGGTTGTTTGTTTGTTTGTTTGTTTGTTTGTTTGTTTTTGAGACAGGGTTTCTCTGTGTAGCCCTGGCTATCCTGGAACTCATTCTATAGGCCAGGCTGGCCTAGAACTCAGAGACCCACCTGCTTCTGCCTTCCAAATGCTGGGGTTAAAGGCATGCGTGCTCCAGGATATTAAATGGCATTTCATATCACAGTCTCTTGGGATTTCTTACCTCTCTGTGTACCATGATTATTTGTTTGTTTATTGTGTCTATGTGTGGGTGGTGCAAGCATGTTCATGTATGTGTGTGTGTGTGTGTGTGTGTGTGTATGCATGCGTGGGTGCGCGCAAACTATAGAGGTCAGAGGAAAACAACCCCATGTGTCATCTTCAGAAACACTGTCTGGGGTTGGAGATTTAGCTCAGTGGTAGAGCACTTGCCTAGCAAGTGCAAGGCCCTGGGTTCAATCCCCAGCTCTGAAAAAAAAAAAAGAAAAAGAAAAAAGAATACCTAGAAGGCATTTTTAAGGGGTTGGGGATTTGGCTCAGTGGTAGAGTGCTTACCTAGGAGCACAAGGTCCTGGTTCGGTCCCCAGCCCCAGAAAAAAAAAAAAAAAAAAAAAAAAAAGAACAGAAACACTGTCTGCCTTCTTTGATACAGGGTCTCCCTGCTCTGGAGGTCACTGGTCAGGCTAGACTGCCTACCCTAGGAATCCTTTCTCCCCCCAGCTTTGGGACTCAACCATAACATCTGCCATTTTTAGGAGTTCTGAGGATCTAACTCAAGTCTTCATACTTGTAAGGCAAGGACCTCACTTACTGAGCTGACTCCCCAGCCCACCACAATCGTTTTATAATTAACATGGTTAGGATGTAATTTTGGTCTAAGTTTCGGTTCATGACGTAATTGTGGTAGGTTCCTGTAGAACCAGGTAAAGGAATGAGACTGGTTACCTCTGTTTCGAACACTGCGGAGAGAGAACGTTAGGTGTGCCTGTGTGAGCCCGGTAAACACCGCCCAGGCAGCAGAGAGACTACCTAGGGAGGGAGAAAAGGTCCAGGAATCAGCCATGTTTTCCATGGCTTACAGCCCATCCTGGGAGAGGGGACCAAGAAACATGGAAGACCAGGGCTGGTGGGTGCAGCTGTTCTTGGTTTTTTGAGACAGGTTTTTTGTGTAGTCTTACCCATCTGGGAACTCAGTCTGTAGATCAGGCTGGCTTCGAACTCACCGAGTTCCACCTGTCTCCACCTCCAGAGTGCTGGCACTAAATGGTAAATACCATGCCCAGCAAGAGTATGTGTTCCAGTTCAAAAGTTAACAAAGAAAAAATGCAAGCAATATGACAGCACTGATGTGCTGGAAAGAATCTGTTTGTTGCTGATTTTTAGAAGTTTGTTTGTTTGTTTGTTTGTTTTTAGAGCTGGGGACTGAACCCAGGGCCTTGCTAAATCCCCAACCCAGAAGTTTGTTTTAAAGATGTATTTATCTTACGTGTATGGATGTTTTGCCTGCATGGGTATCTGTGTACCATGTTGAGTGCCTGGTACCTATGTAGGCCAGAGGAGGGCCTTGGGTCCCCTGAAATTGGAGTTACACACAGTTGTAAGCCATTACAACTGTGGGAATTGAAGGTGGGTTCTCTGGAAAAGCAACCAGTGTTTTTAATGACTGAGTCGTCTCTCAGGCCTTTATTTTCAGTTCTGTGTATATGAGGGTAGTGTGCACGTGAGTGCAGGTGCCCTTAGGCCAGAAGACAGTGTCAGATACCCTGGAGTGGAGTTAGAGGTGGTTGTGAGTGAGCCACCTGTCATGGGACCTGAGCTCAGGTGCTCAGCAAAAGCGGTGTGACCTCTTAACTGCTGAGCCATCTCCAGCTCATTGTTACTGGCTTAGTTACTCTGTTTCTTCTGTGCAAGTAACCCCTAATTTAGTAGGTAAAATAATGTATATTCTATTTTCTATTTCTATGGAATATCTGAATAGTTCTTGCTGTCCCTCTGTGGAGGTTGCAGCTAAAGGTCCTGACTTTTTCCCTTGGCCCCTGCAGGATTGCATGGTCCTCCGGTCATTTTGTTTTTTTCAAACCCATATTAATAGGCATTCGGATGTATCCAGTCTATTGCTATTATAGACCAGATTTTAAAGCACCATGAAAGAAATACACCTACAAACTAAATACCCTTCCCTTCTGAGAAGTGACAGAAACTTCTGAGTCTGACAGAAACTAGTTTGGCTATGATTCTTTGCCAATTGTCTCTGTCTCCTTAAAAGAAAATTTTTAAATATTTATCTTATGTGTGTGAATGTTTTGCTGTATGTTTGTGCATGCACCACGTGTGTGCCTGATGCTTAAGGAGGTCAGAAGGAGGCATTGGATCTCCTAGGACTGGAGTTCCATGTCGATGCCAGGCACTTCCTCTAGAAGAACAACCAATGTTCTTAACTGCTGAGCCATCTCTCCAGCCCTCTCTTTTATTTTTTTCAGACAGGGTGTTACTATGTAGCCTTGACTGGGCTGGCTTCAAGACTTCGGTTGTCTCTGTCTTGGTTGTTGGTTCCTTACACTCTCTCATGTGACCATTGCCCTCTGTAACGTGCCCTTCAGGCAGTTAGAGTGCTCACTGGCCTCGTTTAGTCTTTCTTTGTCTTCCAGAGCTCTCTCTTGCTTTTAGGTCCCACCTATTGGGTCCCCAAGGTAGACACCCAGTGACTGCTCTCTCAGGCCCTGGCAGCTCACATTGAACAAGACAGAATGTCATTTCCCAGCACACTCTGCTTGGCTGAGAGGCTTGGTCCCCTGCAACCCTCTCCCTTGGTGGTCCACATCCCAGCAACTATGGCTGGCTTTGGCCATAGGACCAAGCGGTCAGTCCAGTGCTAATTCAGACAAATCAAGCTAGGAGCCAGTCAGAATGAATTGCAAGAAGCAGCCTGGGAAATAATGTCCTGTCACCCTTCTGTTTGCTCCCAGCTGCCCAGCACACTGACTGTGTACTGCCCTTGGGCATGGAGGAACGGGAGGCAATAGCAGTGTGAGTGGATGTGCTGAGTGTCCAAAGGCCTTGAATGGAGGAGTCCACGTGGACTCTTCAGAAGCATAAAATAAAATCCGCTCTTAGAATGAAGTGGAGTGATGTACCGGCAGCCTCTATACCCGTGGCTTCCACACCCAGTGGATCTAATCCATCCAAAAAGAACATTGTGTCTGTGCTAAACATGCACAGATCTTTTTCTTGTCCCTTGTCCTTATTCCCTAAATAGTACAGCCTACAACTAGTCACATAGAGTTTACATTGGTATAAGGTATTATAGACATCTGTTTAAGTCATGTAGATGTGGATGGGATAATATGTCTAACTGTGCCCGAAGCCATAGTGGGGATTTGTATCGGGGGCCTGAGCACCCACAGCAGGTAGTGTCTGCAAAGGATCCTGCTGCCGATCCTGTGTGCCAAAGGACGACTGTACAGACCGTAAGGCCTACTGCCTAGCCTCATGTCCCTTTCCTCGGACTGCCGTCCCCTCCACTACCACTACCTCCACTTATGTATGTATGTATGTATGAAGGTCCTGGGGTTAGAGCACAGGGCCTGCATGTCTACATGAGAGCCCTGCTTCTGAGCTGCATCTCCAATCTTTGGGCTGCCTACAGACAGTTCTGGCAGAGCCATTGGACCATCTACAGCAGCGGTTCTCAGTCTGTGGGTCTCCACCATTTTGGCGGTTGAATGACCCTTCCCTGGGAGTCACCTAAGTTGATCTGCACATCAGATTATTTCCATTACGATTTGTAACAGTAGCTTAATCACAGTTAAGAAGTAGCAACAAAAATACTTTTATGGTTAGGGGGTCACCACAGCACAAGGGACTAACTGTATTTTTTTTTTTTTTTTTTTTTTTTTTTTTTTTTTGGAGCTGGGGACCGAACCCAGGCCTTACGCTTCCTAGGTAAGCGCTCTACCACTGAGCTAAATCCCCAGCCCGGGACTAACTGTATTAAAGAGTCACAGCTTTAGGAAAGTTGAGAACCACTGATACACAGGGTCTCTGATGTGGTGGCCTTAGAGAGATCTGGTATTTCACATCCTGCGGATAACAGTTCAGTGCTTGTCCACAGAGACAGCAAATGTGGCTGAAAGAGCCCTGAATTCGGAATAGGGGACAGCCTGGAGGCTGGGGTTCAGTTGTGACCTCACTGATTATAAGGCTCTGGAACCGAGGCTTTTATCTGTGCATGATTGGGATGTCTGGACCTCGGGCGTGGTCCAGCTAGGCAGTTTTCAACGGAATGGTGTGATCTGAGGCTACTTGGGTAGGTGGCGGTGACCCTGAGTTAGACTGGAAGGTCAAGAGAGGCTTTGTGCATAGCTTTGTGTCCCTGCACAGAGCTCTGGCTCTCCTTGTGGCTAGGTTAGCGGGGGAGGGAGTGAAGTGACCAGGTGACCTACATCCCAGAATTATTACATCGTATCTGCTCTCCGTTAGTCATGAGCCCTGCCCAGGTTCAGGGGAAGAGAAACCACTTTCATCCTCCCCTACCCCTTCAAGTTTGAATTATGTTTATCTGTTGTGTGTGGGTATACTGTGGCGTGTGACAGCTTGTGGGAGTTGGTTCTCTACTGGGAGTTGGCTCTCTACTGCCGAGTGTGTTGGTGTCCGGAATTAAGGTCATCAGTCTTTGTCATCGAGGTTGGCAGCAAGCGCTTTTACTCACTGAAGCATCTCTGCAGTGCCATTTCTATTTCTTGGTGGCTGGAACCGTACTCAGGAGGCAAAGAAGAAAGGGTTGACTGTGTCTGCCTTTGGGAACCATTGACAAGGACCCAGACCCCTTCTTCTGTTCCTCCACCCTTAGCATTTGCTTCCTCCTCGTAGTCCAGGTGGCTGCTGGGACTCTAACTGGGAACCTCTCCTCTCCCTTAAGGGTCTGTCTTTTTCATCAGTCCCATGCCCATGTCTTGTTAAAAGGCTGCTGCAAGACTGTTCAGAGATAGGAATCAGAGATCTGCTAGAGGGAGACAGGAACAATGCTGCGCAAAGCCGAGCCCACATGCACCTTAGAGGGGGCAGAAGCATAGCCAGGCTCAGCCCAGCAAGAAAAGATGTCCGGATTCCCAAGTGAGCCCCCGCGATCTCACGCTTCCTCTCTCTACTCCCAGTTTACCACTGGCACGTGCAACGACTCCGTGATTCACAACTGTGACCTGTGCGGCAAGAGTTTCCGTCTGCAGCGCATGCTCAACCGTCACCTTAAGTGCCACAACCAGGTAAAGAGGCACCTGTGCACCTTCTGCGGCAAGGGCTTCAACGACACCTTCGACCTGAAGAGGCATGTACGCACACACACAGGTGAGGCTGCTAGTGTGCTTTGCTCACTTCCTGTTCCTGTGTCATCCCCGATCCCCACCCCAGCCCCCTCAGACAAGTTAGGAGTGTGGAGCAGGATGATATTTCTTTAAAGGACACAGAATGAGGCATTTTGGGCTATCCCTGGCTCTGCTACCTGCTAGCCTTGTCACCTGGAGCACGCAGGCCAACTCACACTGTCTGAGTTTGCTCCTGTAAAGACGGGCATGGTGTACAGGTTCAAGTGAGGCTAACACAGAATCTCTGCGTTAATACGGCCACCCTTACTCGGGCTGCAGGGTGGGATGCTTAAGGCCGACTTCAAATATGTTGTGCCTCTTTCCTGACTCTTATTGTCATTGGTTTGCTTTTGCATTTGCTTTCTTAAGAAAAGGCCCGGGGCTGGAGAGATGGCTCAGTGGTTAAGAGCACTGACTGCTCTTCCAGAGGTCCTGAGTTCAATTCCCAGCAACCACATGGTGGCTTGCAACCATCTGTAATGGGATCTGATGCCTTCTTCTGGTGTGTCTGAAGACAGCTACAGGGTACTCACATACATAAAATAAATAAATTAAAAAAAAAAAAAGAAAAAAGAAAAAGGAAAAGGCCCAGGCTGGCCTTGAACCCTCTATCCTTTTTTTCTCTGCCTCCCAAGGGCAGGGATTGCGGATGTGCACCACTGTGCAGGAAGCCCGACTCGGGACTCATGATCCTCTTAAGACAGCAGAACAGCTGAGCTGTTCGTGCATCTTCCTGTAGGCCTCTTCCCTGACTTCCCAACTTTCCTTCTTTCTCTTTTTTTGTTAAATGCTAGGGGTAGAATCTAAGGTCCACCGCTAACGTTGACCCTGAGCCCATTTTCTGACTTAGGCAGCGTGGATCTGAGACTTCCTCCTGTGTGTTCCAGAGAGGCGGTGGTGGGAGATGACCTTTTGCCTCAATCCCAAACCTGCTGATTGGTCACAGGCTTCATTAGTTTTATCTTAGGTACATCTGGCCTCTAGGCCTCTCTATTTGAGGCCCAGTCCACACCTTTGGTCCAGTAAGCCCTGGAGGAAAATTGTAAGGATGCCACTTCTCTGCTCAGAATTCTGCAACTCCTGGTAAAATACAGACACCTCCTTCCAGTTCGCATGAGGCCTCTCACAGTGTGGGGTCACTCCATGAAGCCTCCAGTGATCTCATCCCACTCCATTTCAACATGACTTATCCTAAACTATTAAGTCCTGCCCTGACCACCGCCCACCCTCCCAGCAGCCTCTCGCTGTGTGCATCGGCCCCGTCCCTCAAATTCTTTGAGAATGTAGGGTTCCCCCGGGGTGTTAGAAAAAGGGGAAATGCCCAGAGCTCTTTCCAGATGAAGCCTTCAGCTCTGTCAGTCTCCCCCCACCCTAGACCTTCCTAGGTCCTGCGTATTCCATTTTCTTTCCTAGTTTTTATCATGGTTTATTTTTCCTGAGTGTGGTGGCATGAGCCGCCTCCCCGGCCTGGCAAAGGTGTCCTCACATTAAAAAAGTGGACTGGTCTACAAAAGACACCTTTTTGTGGGGTTTTGGGGAGGTAGGGGGTGGGACGAGGGCTGAGATAGGATTTCTCCCTGTAGCCCTGGTTATCCTGGATCTCAGCAAACTGGCCTTGAGCTCAGGGATCTGCCCGCCTCTGCCTCTCAAGGGCTGAGGTTAAAAGGCGTGTGCCACCACACCTGGCCATACCTTTCCTTAAAAAAATAAACAAAAACTATTTTTTCACTAAACTGAGCTTTGCATTGAAATTATATTATCCCACGCCCCAATGACTAGTCCTAGAGTCCTGCAACTAAAACCACATTAAAATCAGAATACCTCTAGCCTTAGAGGTCATTATCTTCTCTCAGTTAACCTGCTTTCCTCCAAGGGAAGTCACTATCATGACTTCTAATGAAAATGAGTGTCTTTTAACTTGGTGATATAAATGAGATTTGTATTTCCTTTGAATCTGACTACAAAGTTTTTGTCTTTTTGTTTTTTGGTTTTTTGTTTTGTTTTGTTTTGTTTTGTTTTTTGTCTCTAAAGATTAATTAACCAAGGAAGTTATTAATACAGGAAATTGAATCCAGGGCCTTGGACACACTGAACAAGTGTTCTAACATTAACCTATATCTCAGGCCTGTTTTAATTTTATATTCTGAGAATGGCCTCACTATGTTGTTCAGACTGGCCTTGAACTCACAGAGTAACCCTGGCCAGCCTTGAATCAGCCGTTCTAGTGATTGAGAGGCACTTCCAGAGTCTGACTGGACCACAGCCACTGGCTGGATGTGGCTGCTAAGCTCCTACCTTGGGATTAGCAGCAGTTAGATGTGGTTAGATGTGCTGAGTTAAGACTAGATTTTGAAGACTTAATAAAAAAAAAACCTCAAATTTTAATGTAGATTCCACTTTGAATTGCTAATGTTTAAAAGAAGTTTAAAATGTTAGCGTTGAAGATAATCTCTTTAATCGCTCAGGGTGCAGAGGCAGGAGGATCTCTGTGAGTTCTAGACAACCTGGTCTATATGGAGTCCTAAGCTATCCAGGGAAATACAGTGAGACCCTGTCAAAGAATCTCATCGTTTCTGTTTGTTTACTTCTGTTTTGAGAGAGGGTCCCCTGTAGTCTAGCCTGGCCTTGAACTCTACCTTCCGCTTTAGCCTCCTGAGTACTGGAATTGTAGGTATGTGCCACTGTACCTGGCTCCTTTTAGAAATTTACATTAGTAAATTTAGAAATTTAAAGTAGTTTGCCCCTTAATTGCTGTTGGACAGCACTATAATAGTTGAAATTGTTGGCTGGACATTTTTAGAGATTTGATGATAACTTTTGCTTTCAAAGTAATGAACAATCTGCACTGTGGGGATGGCTTGAACCCGACTCCACGCCCAGACTCCTGTGCTAGTGGAGGATTCCTCCAAAGATTACTGGATCATAAGAGAAGCTGGGGGCTACATTTATCTTATCTGGTGACAAACATGTGGAGTCAGTGACCTGAGCAGGCCATGGGGCTAGGGGCTATGATTGTCTCCTGGTCTTTACCATAGACATGATTGTACTACAGAAAACGTTTGAGAGGTCTTGGATGTGTTAGTTCGTGCTACCCGACCTCGCTGGTTCCAAAAGACCATCTTAGACTTTAGCGGAAACTTACTCTTTGCTTTTGGTCTAGCTGTGAGCATTGGGGTTTCTCTACTGACTATTCTAAGTGTTATATTTAGGTCAGAAACAAAGATATAGACACTCAACACAAAGATGGGAGACAGCTGGGTGAGGGATATGTTTGCACAGAGTCCAAAAAGACCAAGCCGTACTTAGCATTTTAAATACCTGGCAAAAGAATCCTAGGGACCGCCATTATAGAAGGGTTAGCAGTGTTGGTAAATTCTGCAAAGACGAATGGACAGACAATCCGGCTAATTTTGCCTCTCACCCTTAGCACCAACAACATCTCTTCGCATCCCGGCAACTGCGGAGGACATTATCTAATTAGAGACCCAAAATTCAAAGAAAAATTCTTGAAAAAGATTCAGGGAAACCAGAGCCTGAGTGTGTCTTACATTAATATCTAAACAGATGAAAGAAAAGATTAGGAATCCTTTTTTGGGTATGACTTCACCAAGAAAAAAGTAACCACAGGATTCTTTGTCCCTGTGCCTGTTTCTGCTGTTTCTGGCTCTCTGTGGTGTGTGTCTGTCTGTCTGTCTGTCTGTCTCCATGTGTGTCTGTGTGTCTGTCTGTCTCCGTGTGTGTCTGTGTCTGTGTGACTGTGTCTGTCTGTCTCCGTGTATGTGTGTGTGTTTGTCTGTGTGTCTGTCTGTCTCCGTGTGTGTGTGTATCTGTGTATGTGTGTCTGTGTGTGTCTGTGTCTGTGTGTGTCTGTGTCTGTGTGACTGTGTCTGTGTGTCTGTCTGTCTCCAGGCAAGGGTTCAGCCAGGCTAGGGGGCAAGGGCGTGATCCAGATGGTGGTTCATTAAATATCTGAATAAACACACTGGTGTGGAGGAAAAGCCCGTAGCATTTTTAAACTGTATTTATTGGTCGCTGGTCATGGTGGTACACGCCTGTAATCTCTAGGGAGGAGAAGCCTGGAGCATCATGAGTTCCAGGACAGACTGTGTTAAACAGGGAATTCTAGACAAGCAACAAACACCCCCGCCCACCACAAACACCCGAAACCAAACAAGCCAGAATCAACAACGCCATGAAAGCAATCTGTAAATGAGTAGCAAGCGGTTTTGTTCTAAATGGTCTCAGGCCCTGCACGCCGGAAGCAGTTCCTTGTTAGGATGATTTATGGAGGCGAGCTCCTGGGACAAACTTGTCAAGCAGTGAAGGCAACTGGGGTCTGAGGGTTTTCCTTTGATGCTGTCCTGTCCACCGTTTGTCAGTTACCTTTCTAGACCCGTTTCAATCTGACGTGGCTGAGGATAGTTTTCACACCCGTCACTGGGAAAGTTAATTGCTGGTGTCCAATCCTAGGAGAAGGGGATGACTAGGAGCTCTTAGCTGTCAGCCTTCATGCGCACTGGGGCTGTGCATTAGCCTAAGAAGTGGGTCTACCTTCCATATACGTCACAGAGATGTTTCTCTAGTCCACTGTCAGGGACAGGATCACAGAGGCCGGACTCACCCACGTGGAAAGAGAGAGGGGAGCACTGAGCATCAGAAAACCAAAACATGTATGCTAAGTTCACAGACCGAGAGAAGCACCACGCATCTGTGCTTACAGAACATTCTTTTGGATTTGGGCTTTTTTTTTTTTTTTACTAAGGCCAGCTAGGTTTCCTGCCTAAGAATGGCTGCCTGTTGACAGAAATGATTTGATTTTGAGAGGGAGCTGTGTGTTTCAGTGAAAAGTACTGAGTAGGCTGAAGCCTGTGCTAGGTGTAAGAGGTGTGGCTATTGGCAGCTGGAACACTTGGAGAAGGCAGGGGAGTGCGGTATAGACATTAAAAAAAATGCTGACCCACCCTCACACATGCTGGACTCCACCCCACGTGTCCACACTACTCAGTATGGCTTGAGGACCCCTGGCAGCACCTAGGAGTTGGTGGGCGTGCACAGTCACACATTTCGATGCCCCAAAGGTGCCAACCTCGTTGAGATGCAGCATTCATTGAAAGTATTTTGTTTTCCTGTTTGGTAAAATGAATGCTTATGCTGTGGAAGGTTTTAGATGACATAAAAAACGAAAGCAAGTGTCAGTCACCATAATGACTGGTTAGGCCTGGAAAGATGACCTGCAGCTCTGACGGTGTGGTGGCTCGTGCGCCTAATCCCATCACACAGAGGTTGAGGCAGGGGGATTACTGAAGTTCAAGGTCAGCCTGAGCACTTGGTTTTTCTTGCAGAGGACCTGGGTTCGATTACCAACACCCACGTGGTAGCGTGCCATCATCTGTAGGGAATTTGATGCCACCTTCTGACTTCTGCAGGCATTGCGCTCACGTGATATACATGTAGGCTCATACACATAAAATAGAAATAAATGTTTTATGAGGTTATTATCATCATCATCATCATCATCATCAATATTATTTCTTTTGAGGCAGGGTCTCACCATGAAACTCTGGCTGATCTAGAACTTCATAGCTAGGCCAGGCTAGCCTCAAACTCCCAAGTGCTGAGATGGCCACCATGCCTGACTAAAAATAAATAAATCTTAAAAAAAAAAATAAAAATGAAAAGACTGGCTCAAACAGTAAGTGCCTGTGGTTTGGTCCCAAGAACCCATGGGAAAAATCGGGTGTGGCTGAGGCACTCACAGGGGTGAAGAGTGCAAAGCGATGAATTAAATCTCTAGGACCATATACAACCAGGGCGGAGGCCCACTCCTGTAGTTCCATCGTCTGGGAAGTGGAGGCAGGATATTCAAGGTTAGGCTCAGCGACACAGTTAGTTTGAGGCCAGCCTGGGCTATAGGAAAACATTAAAAAAAACAACCTTATACCTCTGGTTGAAGAAGGCTCTCGCCTTTCCTGTGGCTTTCGTTCCATAGAGAGAACCTGAGGAATTCCAATTTGAGGTGAGGGCTGGGGAGGGGCTTCCCACAGGACTAGGGGCTTTCTTGCCTTATCTTCTATCAGGGGCCACATTGAGTGAGACCAGAAGGCAAACAAACCCCAGCCTGACTAAAGCAGAGAGGACAATGGTGTCTTTGTTTGGGGCCTGAGGAGAAAGATTGACTGGATTGGGAAAAATGCAGATCAGAAGTTTAAGGCAGGGCTGCTAGCTGAAGAAGTCCTCAGCAGCCCCAGCTCTCCTGTGACACTGCCTCAGCCTGGTCGTTTAGATTTTAACTTAAAATATACATTTGCTTTTACCTAAATAAAGATAACGTATTTGCATGTGAGGCCAGTGAAAAATGAGATTTAAAAAAAAAACCCACCAAGTTTCTTGTACAGCCCCAGTTCACTTCTGAAAACGATATGCCATTTGTGTTGTTGTTGTTGTTTTGTTTTGTTTTGTTTGTCCTGGAAGCTTCTAAGGCCTGTGGCTGCTCGGGGGAAGACCTTGGGGGCTCTTTGGTGTCGGCATGGTGGATGAGCCTTACTCCTTTTCATCATAGTCCATTTAATATGAAACCATGACCATTTCTATCACAGGCCTTTCCTAATTCCCAGAAGCACTTGCTTCCATTTTCTGATTGCTTTTCTGTCTTGTTTAATTCTGGCAATGCCACCATGAATTTTCTCGTTTATCCTTTGCCCACATGTGAGTCTGTCTCTAACGGAACCTCGAGCAAGTGAACTTACTAGGCCAAAGGGCGGGAACATTCCGGGTTTCACGGGCATCACCTACTTGCCTACCCAGAGGCTCCGGCCAGGAGGCCAGTGTTGGAGCTTCTTGTTGGAGTTCTCAATTGGAGCAAAGTCAGGAAAGGAACATTTGACCTAGAGGAAGGAGAGCAAACAGAAAATTCCAGGGGGATTTACCTGGAGATGTGGGATATGAAACTTAGTGTTAAGGATAAACAAACAGAAAGAATGAAAAACTCAAGCCTTTGTTGACAGCTCCCCAAAAGATCGTGTGTGTGTGTGTGTGTGTGTGTGTGTACATATATAGACATATGTATATATGAATGTGTGTATATGTGTATGTATGAATGCACACGTGTGTATGTATGTATGTAGTATGTATGTTTGTGTGTGTACATATATAGACATATGTATATATGAATGTGTGTATATGTGTATGTATGAATGCACACATGTGTATGTATGTATGTAGTATGTATGTTTGTGTGTGTGTGTGTGTGTGTGTGTGTGTGTGTGTGTGTATGAACTAGGTAATAAAGTCCTAGGGTAGAGAATTCAAAAGAGCAGGCAGTGAGGGATGACTCCGCCAGCCACCTAGGGACCACATTTTTTTTTTTTTAGAATTATTTATTTAGGGGTTGGGGATTTAGCTCAGCGGTAGAGCACTTGCCTAGCAAGCGCAAGGCCCTGGGTTTGGTCCCCAGCTCCGAAAAAAAGAAAAAAGAAAAAAAAAAGATTTATTTATTTATTTAATGTATACGAGTACACTGTAGCTGTCTTCAGACACACCAGATCTTATTACAGATGATTGTGAGCCACCATGTGGTTGCTGGGAATTGAACTCAGGACCTCTGGAAAAGCAGAGCTCTTAACCACTGAGCCATTTCTCCAGCCCGGGACCACATCTTTTTAAAATCATTTTTGGTGGGAAATACAGAATCCATAACTAAAGGTGTGGTTGAAAGACAAATAAGTACTTAGGGATGCAGCAGGTAGCTGACGCCTGCACGGCGTGCTGCATGGCGAGCTTTCCTCGTGTTGAGCGGGATGCTAAACACTGACATCCTATCACCCTAAGTGCTCAGTGTTTGCCGGGTCTTGTGCCTGTGATAACTCAGTTAGTCCTCAGAGCAGCCATGCTGGGTGTGAGAACCATCTGCATTTTGTGGGTGAGGTGACTGAGCTGTGGCGAGGGTTAACAGATCGACCACAGACTCCGTTAATGAGTGGCAGATGTTCAGCGCCTGGCTTTCCAGTGGCCTTGGACTTTGGAACACAGGTAGGTTAATTATGTCTGGTAGCAGATGGTGCTTTTGGTTCCCAACCAACCTTTTCTTCTCTTTTTTTTCTTTTTTCAAGATTTATTTTATTGTATTTATGTGAGTACACTGTCACTGACTTCAGACACACCAGAAGAGGGCATCGGATCCCATTTCAGATGGTTGTGAGCCACCATGTGGTTGCTGGGAATTGAACTCCCGACCCCTGGAGCAGCAGCCAGTGCTCTCTCCAGCCCCAACCTTTTCTTTTTCTTTCTTTTTTTTTTAAATTTTTTATTAACTTGAGTATTTCTTATTTACATTTCGAGTGTTATTCCTTTTCCCGGTTTCGGCCAACATCCCCATAACCCTCCCTCCCCCTTCTCTATGGTGTTCCCCTCCCATCCTCCCCCATTGCCGCCCTCCCCCAACAATCACGTTCACTGGGGGTTCAGTCTTAGTGGGACCAAGGGCTTCCCCTTCCACTGGTGCTCTTACTAGGATATTCATTGCTACCTATGAGGTTGAAGCTCAGGGTCAGTCCATGTATAGTCTTTGGGTAGTGGCTTAGTCTCTGGAAGCTCTGATTGGTTGGCATTGTTGTTCATATGGGGTCTCGAGCCCCTTCAAGCTCTTCCTTCAACGGGGTCCCGTTCTCAGTTCAGTGGTTTGCTGCTAGCATTTGCTGTATTCTGGCTGTGTCTCTCAGGAGAGATCTACATCCGGTTCCTGTCGGCCTGCACTTCTTTGCTTCATCCATCTTGTCTAATTGGGTGGCTGTATATGTATGGGCCACATGTGGGGCAGGCTCTGAATGGGTGTTCCTTCTGCCTCTGTTTTAATCTTTGCCTCCCTATTCCCTCCCAAGGGTATTCTTGTCCCCCCCCCTTTTTTTTTAAAGATTTATTTATTTATTATATATAAGTACACTGTAGCTGTCTTCAGACACACCAGAAGAGGGCATCAGATCTCTTTACAGATGGTTGTGAGCCACCATGTGGTTGCTGGGAATTGAACTCAGGACCTCTGGAAGAGTAGTCGGGTGCTCTTAACCACTGAGCCATCTCTCCAGCCCTCTTGTTCCCCTTTTAAAGAAGGAGTGAAGCATTCGCATTTTGATCATCCGTCTTGACTTTCATGTGTTCTGTGCATCTAGGGTAATTCAAGCATTTGGGCTAATAGCCACTTATCAATAAGTGCAAACCATGTGTTTTTTCTGTGATTGGGTTACCCCTCAGGATGATATTTTCCAGTTCCTCCATTTGCCTATGAATTTCATAAAGTCATTGTTTTTGATAGCTGAGTAATATTCCATTGTGTAGATGTACCACATTTTCTGTATCCATTCCTCTGTTGAAGGGCATCTGGGTTCTTTCCAGCTTCTGGCTATTATAAATAAGGCCACTATGAACATAGTGGAGCACGTGTCTTTTTTATATGGTGGGGCATCTTTTGGGTATATGCCCAAGAGAGGTATAGTTGGGTCCTCAGGTAGTTCAATGTCCAATTTTCTGAGGAACCTCCAGACTGATTTCCAGAATGGTTTTACCAGTCTGCAATCCCACCAACAATGGAGGAGTGTTCCTCTTTCTCCACATCCTCGCCAACATCTGCTGTCACCTGAGTTTTTGATCTTAGCCATTCTCACTGGTGTGAGGTGAAATCTCAGGGTTGTTTTGATTTGCATTTCCCTGATGACTAAAGATGTTGAACATTTCTTTAGGTGTTTCTCAGCCATATGGCATTCCTCAGCTGTGAATTCTTTGTTTAGCTCTGAACCCCATTTTTTAATAGGGTTATTTGTCTCCCTGCGGTCTAACTTCTTGAGTTCTTTGTATATTTTGGATATAAGGCCTCTATCTGTTGTAGGATTGGTAAGGATCTTTTCCCAATCTGGCCCCAACCTTTTCTTTTGACTAGGACAAGATTGGTTTTTGCTAGAGAGGGAGATGATGGGCATGGCCTCAGTGTTGTGGGAGGGGCTTAGATCCCCTTTACAGGAGTCCACCTCCATTCCCTTGAAGGTGTGGAAAACAGGAGCTCCTGGAGACCAGAGTTTAGTCAAGCCCAGGAAGGAGGTTTTTTTTTTTTTTTTTTTTTTTTTTTGACAAAACATCTGTCTGCCAGCAGTGAGATTATAGAGTCAGAAGAGAAGCAGGAACACTGGGCAGGGAACAGGTTTATAAGTTAGAAATGTCATAACTAGAGCTTTTATGGTACGTCTCCTTCTCTGTCTATATCACAAAGCACCCAGCCTCAAAACCAAACTCGGCAACCTCTACTGTATCCTCCTAGGGAAAGAAACTCTGTCAGCCCCTTTCTCTCCTGGCCAGGTGATGCAGGGCCCCTGAAATCTCCTGACCTTCTCAGACCTTGCTGGGTGCTCTGCCCATAGAAGATATGTGCAGACTGTGCATTCGAGACTACAGGGAAGGTGATAAGGTCTTCACGGGCCAGGCTGAGTGTGGCCCTGCCTGTTTCTGAGTCACCCTAGCACTAGGAAGCTCCGTGTCAAGCGCCAGAAGTGTTCATTTCTTGGAGATGCAGTGGAGTATCATATAGCCATAAACAGTGAAATTATGTCATGTCATTTGAAGTAAGGCAAGTGACTCACACATATTGTTTGCTTCTCTCGTGCAGAAAGTAGAAAGAGAAGAGGAAGTGGGGGGGTGAGTTCAGGTGAGCAGGCCTTGATCCTCATTTGCCATGGGGTGGGCGAGAGAGAAATGCCCTCCCCCTCCTCGCCCTTGATGCCTGCAGAATGCCCAGGGTAGGCCTTGCACCTCACGGGACAGCAGAGTAGAGTTGACCCTGGAGGTAAAGGCAAAAATGAGCTTCCCCAAGGGCATGAGAGAGGAAGGACTGACCTCCACCCCTTGCCAGCTTTGGCATTGGGGGAGCAGGGACGGTGCAGGACAGCTTGGCTTGGAGGTGCAGGCGCAGGAGAGCTGGAGAGGTGACCAGCTTAGTTACCTCCGAGGCCCAAATCCAGGCCTTTGAGTCCACCCCAACACCTGTCTCATCTATGACCTGCACAAATCCAAAGCTACAGGGTCTCCATGACACAGGGCAACAACAGGGTATCCAAGAGGAGTCCTGTGAGCATCCGGTATTGATGGTGTAGCAGAAGCCAGAGGCCTTGAACCGGAACAATGGCTCGTTGCAATGAACATGGAGAGTAAAGATGTGTGGACAAACGTGTATACTGTGGGACACACTGTGACAGCCTCTGTGGCAAGATGTTTTTTGATTTTCTGTTTTTTCCCTTTTTGGGGTGCTGTAAGGGCAGAGGGCGGACACAAAGCTACTGGGAGATGAGTGGGGTTGGAGTGAGCAATATAAAATTCACGAAGAACAAATTAAAAGGTTAAGGAAAAAGAAAAATCCTGTTAGTTTCCAAAACTTTCTGGGAAAAAAAGAAGTAGGTAATAGTGTGAATAGGGTCAAAGTAAGTCTTACGCACGTGTGGAAAGACCATCTATTTGTGCATATGGGCTTCTTGTCTGAACGTATGTCTGTAGTACGCAGTACAGGTCTGGAGGCTAGGAAGAGGCATCAGATCTCCTGTGTGTACGGATGGTGGGAGCAGAACCTGGCTCCTCACTCAGTTCTCTTAGCTCCTTAGCTACCTCTCCAGCACCTGAAAAGGTCTCAGTGAAGCCAAGGATGGTTCTTGCCTTTAGTTCTAGGACTCAGGAGGCAGAGGCAGGGATCTTATGTGAGTTCCATCCAGAATGACAAGGTCAAGCCCTATCTCAACAACAAAGCACAAATTCTCAGCTTTGGTTTTGAGACAGCATCTTACTCCGGCCCAGACTGACTTCAGACTTGTGGCAATCCTTTTCTTTTTAAGATTTATTTATTGTATGTAGGTGAGTACACTGTCTCTGTCTTCAGACACACCAGAAGAGGGTATAAGATCCCATTACAGATGGTTGTGAGCCACCACGTGGTTGCTGGGACTTGAACTCAGGACCTCTGGAAGAGCAGTCAGTGCTCTTAACCACTGAGCCATCTCTCCAGCCCCTTGTGGCAATCCTTCTAAGTCAGCCTCCCAAATGCTAGCATGGCAGGCTTGTCGCCTCGCTGGCTCACAACATTCTTTCTGGCGATTGGGTGATTGGTGAGGATTTTTGCTGCAGTGCTCTGAGTACCTTTCTTACCTCAGACTAAGCACGGCCCAACCTAGGTCTAAAGAGACTAGGCGGCAGCGTATAAACTCACTTGCTTAATCTTGGCTGCCGAGTAGAATCTTTCAAGGAGACTTTGAGAAATCCTCCTTCGGACCATGTCCTGAGCAATTAAATACACGTTAAAACAGATTTAATAACATATACATGTTATTAACACATGTTCATAATTTTGCATGAATTGTAAACAATCCCAAGAAACTCTTTGATGACTGGGCTGGGGGAAGAGACATGTATGAAGTGAGAAAGGGACCTTTTTAGTTTTATTTTTAAATTTATTATTTATCGTTCAGACCTGTCTTATGTAGTCACATGACTCAAGTTGGCCTTGAACACCTGATCCTTCTACCTCCATCTCCCTCGGGTGATATAACAGACTTGGCTTTGATTTTAAATTTAAATATCCCCCTACTGCCTTCTGATGGACTCCCCCTGCACTGGGTAGCCCAGGAGGCTCTCACACTCTAACTGAAATTACGGATTACCATTGCTTACAACATTTCATTTAAAAAACAAAATGACACAGTAAAGTCATCTCTGTGTGTGCGTGCATGTGTGATCGCAAGCATGTGGTAGACAGAGGTGAGCCAATGATGTCAAGTGTCCTCTGTCACTCACCCCCGTATGTTCTCTCTCAACATTTATTTCCTGCACATAAAGTATAAGGTGTGTGGGGGTATGTCTGCCTATGCATGTCATGTGTGATTTTGGAGATCAGAGGACAATTTATGGGAGCCAATTCTTTATGTCCTTCCACCATGTAGGAGTTCTGGTGTCCAAGCTCAGAGGGGTCAGCCTTGGTGGCTAACTCCTTCAGTCAGCCATTGGGTTGTCTTATTGTGCCCCCTGTCTCCCACGGCACCTTTTTCTGAGAAAGGGTCTCTCACTTGGCCCGTTAGTACCAGGGATCCACCTGCCATTGATTCCCAGAAACCAGAGACATGGTTTCGTGGTGTAGCCCAGGCTGGCCTTGAACTCACAGAGATCTGTTTGCTTCTGCCTCCGAGTGCTGGGATTAAAGGCACGTGTTACTACAGTAAATGAATTACTTAGCATGACTTCATGCATAGTTCTGAAATGTTTCAGATTTCTTCCCCTTTCACTATGCTATTGTATTAAGACTTGTAAAGGTCATAGTTTTAACATTAATCAAGGGGAGTGTTTTGGGACCTAGCAGCCACCACTTCCATGCCTTGGGCATGTAAAGCAAGCACTTTTACCAGCTTAGCTGTCGCCCCAGCCAGCTACCCGGTGGTCTTTCATTTCATCTCGTCTCTGCAGTGCTTAGCATAGTGTGAGTGAACGCTGCCCTGCCTCCCACGATGCCCAGACGGAGGCTGGGTTAGTATCCCTGCTCTCTGCCTGCCTCCCTTCCCCGTTTCTGTCCTTCGTTGCCTAACCCTTGCTTCCTCAGACGGCCTCTCCAATAAACTTATTCTAGGATCTTTGTCTCAGAGTCTGTTTCCTGAGACACTGACAGTACACACATTGAAAACAGTGTTGACCTGGCCGCTAAAAGGGAGACGGTTAAGTCAGATGAGAGTTTGTTCATGTCTCTCCCAGAGCCAAGTGGTGGGTTCTGGCTCATTGGCGCCCACGTGTGTTAGGTTTGTTCAAGTACCTTGTAGATGGTTCCGGCCCCACTTTCCCCACATCATCAAAGGTCTTTTCATGGGAGACTTTTATGGCTTCCTAGAAGAGAGGCTGGGGTTTGGCTATGACCAACAAGTGACCGTCTGCCCCTCCTCCTTGCAGGCATTCGCCCCTACAAATGCGAGGTGTGTTACAAAGCCTTCACCCAGCGATGTTCCTTGGAGTCCCACCTGAAGAAGATCCATGGGGTACAGCAGCAGTATGCCTACAAGCAACGTCGGGACAAACTCTATGTGTGTGAGGATTGCGGCTACACGGGCCCCACCCAGGAGGACCTGTACCTGCATGTGAACAGTGCCCATCCAGGTAGCACGTTTCTCAAAAAGACTTCCAAAAAGTTGGCGGCCCTTATGCAGAACAAGCTGACATCCCCGCTGCAGGAGAATTCCACCCTGAGCGAAGAGGAGGAAAAGAAGTGAAGCTCAAGGAAAGACAGAGGAGAGACGAGACGCCAGTGCCACATTTACTTGGACTTTTGGTCTGAGGCGTGCCCCTCTGCTCCCCTGGATCTTTTTATAGTGACGAGTATTCAGTCCACCTCTCTTTTCTTTTGCAACAGTAAGAAGCACCCCAAAGTTGTCAGTCATTCTGCCAAACGGGCCCTGTACCCTGTGTTATTGTTTTCTTGGTGGTTGAGGTCACATACGGGTTCGTGAGTGTGAGTGTGTGTGTGTGTGTGTGTGTGTGTGTGTGTGTGTGTGTGTGTGTGTGTGTGTGTGTGTGTGTTTCTGTGTGTTTTTTTCCTAATAGAATTTTCACATATGAATAGAGAGAGGGGTGTTCTTAAAGAGACAGTCATCTTATGGTGCCTTGAAACACTTCCCGAGCAAGGAAAATGTATATTCTTTCTGAAAGAGTTTACAGAAATTATTTTAATAAATGAAATGTTCGTGTGAAACCTCTCTTTTTTTTAAATTTTTATTTATTTCCCTTTATTTTATGTGCATTGATGTTTTGCTTGCATGCATGTATGTCAGTGTGAAACTGTCAGATCTTGGAGTTACAGACAGTTGTGAGCTGCCATGTGGGTGCTGGGATTTGAGCCCAGGTCGTTTGGAAGAGCAGTCAGTGTCCCCAACCACTGAACCATCTCTTCAGCCCTAAAACAAAATAGGGTTTGAGTTTTAGTTGTCCTGTTGAGGGCTTGTGTGACAAAACACTGGACTCAGTTACTTGGAGGATGGTTGATGGTTCTGTCCTGGTAGACAGGATTTGAAGAGGCAAATCTCGTCAGGTGGGTAGAGCAGTGGTTGGTGAGAGAAACCGAGCACTGAGAGGCTTGGGTTAGATACGCCTTGGGGCACAGCCTTGAGAACTCATTGCTTTCTTCTTTTGGTGACCCTGGGGTTCCTGTGGTTTTTGGCTTCACAAGCTAGGACTTGCTGGATGAAGGGCCCTGCTTCCTCCCTGGAAGCTGGCCCTGGGTGAAGCCTATGACAAACCCTGGAGCAAGAGAAGCTAGCCCAGGCATGACGTACCCCAGTTGAGGCAGCTCTGCTGGGAGGCTGGGCAGCAGACAGGTTTCCTTCAGGGCACTGGACTGGGAATGCAGTGACCTTGAGCAATAGCCCCCTCCCTCCTCACTGTGGAGCTCCATTCCTAGATGTCGGAGAGATTAACAATCGAGTCTACCTTTGGACACAACAGGGAAAGGGGAAGGCACAAGCTGAGTGGGTGAGAGGTGGTTTCTGTGGTACTCCCATGACTACTGGGCAGGAGGAAGAGCCTAGACCCTCCCTTGGGAAGCCCCTTAGCCATGAAAGCCTTGACACAAGTTATGTGCTGCTGTCTAAACTGACTGGGAAGTGGCGGGCTTGTCCTTGCCTTTCACTGCCTAGGCCTGTCTTATCTGGAGGACTCCTGGCTGGGCTCCTTGGTCTAGGGGAAATTTTGAGTGGCATGGCCATTGTCTTGTTTCCTCTCTGTATTTCCATCCTTCCCCTTCCAGCCCTCTTTCTTCATTTCCTCTTCTCTCAGTTCTGTCTTCTCCCCTTCTCTCCTTACTCTGACCAGGCCTTACACCATGGGCTGGACACTTGAGATGTGTTACTGTTTCTCTTCTAACCATGGCTTTGCTTCTAGGAGAGAGGACAAAAGATCTGTGTACTAGCGATCTGCCATGGAGGAACCTGGGCACCCCTCACTGTGCGGGTGTCATTTGGAACACCGGTAAAACACCCCAGGGACCAGCAGCCCTGTCTTCTGTGCAGAGACTTTCAAATCTAGTCCAAACCACCTCTTTTCCTCATTCTTCCTTCAAAATGGAGAAAAGGTTTCAGGTTCGACTGGGCCCCTGCAGAGAAAGGCACAAGAGTCAGGATGCCTTTGACCAGCATCACCCCTCAGATCCTGGCCATCTGTAGACACCACAGGTGTCTGTCCCACCTCTCCTGAGGCACCAGGTGAGTGGAATACAACCTCAGAGCTATAGTTAGACACCCATGGTCAAGACGGCAGTGGTGGCAAGGGCTGAACTTGGGACTCACTGGTGCAGCCACCCTTAAGGGCTCTACCCTGACTTCGAAAGACAAACTGCTGACATGCATTATCTCAGAGTCTCTAAGTCTTGCTTTCTGCCCTGTTATTCAGCTGGTGGAGACAAAAGTGAGCTGCCCCGGCTGGGAGCGTGTAGCTGGCTGCGTCTGGTGTCACATAGGTACTGTGACTAAGGTAATGTTCTCCTTAGGTTAGTTTTTTATTAAACAGCTTATACAGTTGCAGGTGACAGAAACCCAGCTTTAAAAGGCCTTAGTGATTTGCATACTCCTTCATGACCAGGAGCTGACAGGAAGCCTCCCTTGGAATCAGGGCTGAAAACTGAAGGTTCTGGACCTCTGAGGTGGCTCGGGAGACAGAAAGTGCCTGTTGCTGAACCAGACACCGAAGTTTACCCTCAACGACCCACATAGTAGACAACTGACTCCAACAAGCTGTCCTTGAGTCTCCATATGTACTGTGCGCTGTGGCACCTACACACCCCCGCCCCCATACACACAACGTTTTTAAAAAGCTTCAGTTTCTAGATGGCCAGATACAATGTACAAGAAACGGCATTGTCTCATCTTTCTCTCCATCTTTATTGTGTTTTTATAAACTGGAATGGGATCTTGCTGTGCACTCGTGAATTTGTAATCCATCTGCCTTAGTGTCCCAAGCAACTGTGTTCATAGCCACGAAGCACCAGGCACTATCCTCTCTTGTTAAGCATCTGAGCTGCTTTTCCTCCTGTTGTGGCTTTGTAAGCAGGTTCGGGTGGAGCTCTCATGGCCATCCACAACCTGAGACCTTCGTGCCGCCAGTGTAGTAGCGGAGATCATGGTAAATTTGGCCCCAGAGCGTGTGCTGCTCTTTGGGACTGAGGCATATGCTCCCACTGCCCCCAAATCAGGTGTAATGATGGATTGGCGTCGTTCCTAAGAAAGTGGATACAGAAGAAAACCAGGGTGACAGGACCCAGGGGAAAAATAGATGTCAGGCAGGTGTAGTGGTTAAGATCACCACACTTGGGGGCTGGAGAGATGGTTCAGTGGTTAAGAGCACTGACTGCTCTTCCAGAGGTCCTGAGTTCAAATCCCAGCAACCACATGGTGGCTCACAACCATCTGTAATGGGATCGGATACCCTCTTCTGGTGTGTCTGAAGGCAACTACAGTGTACTTATATATAATAAATAAATAAATCTTTAAAAAAAGGAAAAGGAAAGATCAGCATGCTTGGAGCTGGAGAGATGGCTTGGCAGTTAAGCGCACTAGCTGCTCTTGCAAAGGCCCAGAGTTCAGCCCCGGGCACCCACAATGCTAGCCAGCATCCACTCTCATGCTACTCTCACAAAGATGCACGCACACATGCATGCGCCTTTTTTAAAAAAATAAAAAAAAATTTTTTTTTTGGTTTTTTGAGAGACATGGTTTCTTTGTGTAGCACTAGCTATCCTGGAACTCACTCTAGACCAGTCTGGCCTCGAACTCACAGAGATCCCTCTGCCTCTGCGTCCCTAGCATTAGGATTAAAGGTAAGTGCTGCTACCACCCCTGGGCTCTTTTTTTCCTTTTTTTTTTTTTTAAATCAAACAACTCTGTAACAAAGATGCCCAGTTAATTATGTGGCTTCTCAGGGACCCAGGTTCCTCTTCTGTCACTCAGCCGTCTTTGGATGTTGCTAATACATTCCAGCTGAGGCCAGTCCAACAGTGGGAAGCCATCCTGGGTTTGGTTTTATCAGAAACCAAATCTGAAGCAAGTGTTCAAATTCTAGGGGATTAGGAGGGAGTTCCAGGACGAATCTACAGGGACTGGGCTAGGATGACAAGAAGAAAAGAGTCGGTAAAGGGACCAGAAGCAGGAAAGTTCCTGCCTGGTTGTCTCTAGAGGGGTAGGGAGCGGAAACGCCATGAACTCCTCATCTGTTATTGGTTGAGGACTTCTGCCATGGAAAGTGTCTGTTTCTGGAGCCTTCCAACTTGTCCATGCTTACACTGACCAGGAAGCCCCTTCTCTGCCACAGGCAGTCGCAGGGGTCAGTCAGAACCAGCCCTCAGGGCATAGGCCCGGAAGCTGATGCACTACAGGCAAGGGATAGCTGTGTCTGTTCATGTCTGGAAAAGGTCTCACTCACTGTGAAGACGTTGCCATATGGGGTATGTGACTCTTATACTCCGTGGGAGGGACCTTAGGGAGCATGAAGCTACATCAGCTAGGGGTGAGGTGTGTAGCTCTCAACAAAGCTTGTGTGTTACAAATGGAAAAAAATTGGGGTTGGGGATTTAGCTCAGTGGTAGAGCGCTTGCCTAGCAAGCGCAAGGCCCTGGGTTCAGTCCCCAGCTCCAAAAAAAAGGAAAAAAAAAATGGAAAAAATTGATCTGAGTTATGATAGACCACTTGCAGTCCCTACAAGATAGGCAAAATTGAGTCTTGACCCTTTTTGGTTTGTTTGAACTAACAAGGAGCATGAGAACTTTCAGTTCTAATGCTTGGAAGACAGAGGCAGGCAGATCTCTGTGAGTCTGAGGGCAGCCTGGTCTACCTAACTAGTTCTAAGACAGTTAAGATTATACGGAGAGACGCTGTCTCAAAAAAATTGAGGGTAGGGGTACTGGAGAGGTGACTCAGTGGTCAAGAGCATTGGCTGCTCTTCCAGAGGGTCTGGGTTCAAGTCCCAGAGCCCACACGGCAGCTCACAAGTGCCTGGAACTCAAGCACAGGGGAATCCAACACTCACACAGAAACATGCAGGCAAAGTACCAGTGCATAAAATAAAGATGAATGAATTGGGACTGGAGAGATGGCTCGGTGGTTAAGAGCACTGCCCTTCCAGAGGTCCCGAGTTCAACTCCCAGCAACCACATAGTGGCTCACAACCATCTATAATGGGATCTGATACCCTCTTCTGGTGTGTCTGAAGAGAGCAACAGTGTACTCACATAAAATAAATAAATCTTAAATAAATAAGTCGTTTTAAAAATGATTTTTAAAATCAGAGTTGAGTGTTTTGGAGGTATGCATATCTAGGTCAGGGTGAACCTCAGACATTGTTCTTTAAGTGTCTTGCTTTTAAAGATAAATTCTCTCATTGGGACTTGCGGCTCTCCAGTTAGGCTAGCAAGCTGTGGTGCTCCATCTGACTTTGTGTCCCCAATGATAGGATTTTTACTACATCACCATGCCCAGCATGCTACATGGAAGCCGGGGATTGAACTCGGGTCCTCACGCTTGTTCAACAAGCTATCTTCCCAGTTCCCTGTCTTAGTTACTTTTCTATAGCATGAATGGCACTTAGAAGTGCTTCCTGGAGCAAGGGGCCAGTTATCACGTGACTGACACGGGAGGAATGACTTCTGGACATTTTCAGTAACAGCAGCTGGGAGCTCTTATAACCAATGCACAAAGCACATAGGGACTGGTTCACTCAAAGGTCTCAAAGGTGGGGTAGGACCAGACTGATGGATCTCAGAGGTTATTAAAAAAAAAGGAGGAAGTTCACAGGCTCTGACCCTCCTCGGAATGCATGCATTTTGAGAAAGGATCTGCCTTTAGAACTAAAGGAGTGTTCCAGTTATTGCAAATTATGTGGTATTCCAGCAAGAGGTTTTACAAATATTTATAATAATATATGTAGAGAAATGTGGTGCCTCTGAACGGCTGTCTCGTCTTCCCAGCTCTTCTCCACAGTTGGTCAGCGTTGTTAGTCTCTTCCTCACAAGATAGAGGGAAGTCCAACAGGATGCAAGTGTTATTGGCTTTTTGTATAACTTTTATGATTTTTTTTTTTGTAAACATTAAGGTGTGTATTCTTTAAAAAAAAGTTTGTGTGTGTGTGTGTGTGCGTGCGTGCGTGTGTGTGTGTGTGTGTGACATGTGTGTGGGCAGGTGCCTGGAGAGGCCAGAGAGAGTCTTGCATCCCCTGGAGCAGAGTAATAGATGAGAGCCATTTTCCATGTGTGAGGGAACCAACCTCGGGTCCTGAACAAGAGCAGAACACATTCTTAGCTGCTGGACCACCTGACTTTATCTTCTAACATTACAGACCTGGGCCAGCAAGATGGCCTGGTCCATGAATCACTTTGTACCAAATCTGACGAGCTGAGCTCAGTTCCTGGAAGCCATGTGGTAGAAGAGAACTGGCTCTTACAACTTGTTCTCTGACCTCCACAGACATGGTGTAGCTCATGAGTGCTCGCACACACGCTCGCACACAGGCGCGCACGCGCACACACACACACACACACACACACACACACACACACTTGAATGAGAGGATGGATATAATAAAAATTTAAAACTGTATCTAGTGTCGTGTTGTGTGGATGCATTGTATTTTAGGTTATCGGCCTTCCAGTAATAGACATTATGTAGCTCCCAATGCTTTGCTACTATAGAGAATGCTAGAGTAAGTAACTTTACCTATGTGTCGTTTCACATAAATGCAATCCTGTCTTCGGAATAAATTCCCAGAAATGCAATTGTCAGTGTTGACAGTTTCACATGTCAAGGGCAAATTTGTAGTTCCCTTTTCTGTGAACTGGCCTAAACGCCCATATTCCCACAGGCTGTTGGTCTGTTTTTCTGCATTACCACCGCCTCCTCCTCTTCCTCTTCATCCTCCTTCCCTCCCCCTCCTCCTCCTTCTCCATTTCCCGTGCTGGGGATAGAACCCAGGGCCTTCACAAGACAGGCAAACACTATCATTGTGCTACACCCTTAGCCTCTCTGCTGAACGTCTAAGAATTGTACAGATCTTGTAAACACACACACACACACACACACACACACACACACACACACACACACACCCCACTGTGAATGCTGGCCCCTAGTCGTGTAAGTTGTTGGATGTTGTAAAGTTGGTGGATAGGGCTCAATTACCCTACAAGGAGATGGTGCCAATTTGTGCTTTGAGTGCACCTATGTCCTTGCCACTGTGCCAACATTGTATTGCTGTGGTTTTGGCTGTCGGCCCATCTGATAGGAGAGAAATAGTTTTTTCAGTGTCGTTTGATTTGACATTTGTCTCACTGGGTGTGTGAGGAAGGCTGGATGTACCTGTATGTATGACATTCAGGTACCGCCTAATTTCTTGGTCTTTTCTCTGTCTGATTTCTGAGAGTGTTTCCCTACTCACATGCTTGCTGTACCCGGAAGTTCAACCCTTTGTGATTTAAGTTGCTGTTTTTCTTCCTGGACTGTCATTCAGCTTTGACTTTCATTCATGCTGAATGTGTCCCCCACCACCACCATGCAGAAGCTTTATGTAGCGTGAGAGGACCCATCTTTTTCTTCTCTGGCTGCTGCCGAAGGTCAAGCCGCAGGTAGAAAGGCCTTCGGACTCCAAAGTTACATCGGGATTGTGCCGTGCATTTTTCTAGGGCTCTAACGGCTTCATTTTATCGCATCTAAATCTTTGATCTGTTTGGACTATTTCCTGGGCTGTAGTGGGAGGTATGGATCCAACTTTATCATTTTCCAGATGGCTGACAAGAGATATTTTTTAGCAGGGAGCTAGTCCAAAACACACCAGAGAACACTTTCTTCAGGAAAAGGTCACATGCCTTAGCAGAAGGTGTGCGAATTATAGTAAGGAGCGGTTTTCTTTAATTAGCAAGGATTCATTTGTTCAACAAATATTTTTCAAGTGCCCATGGTATGCTAGGGACTTTTCTAGATACTAAGGCTAGGAAAAAATAGATCAGTGTCCTTTCTTTTATTTTGTTCTGTATGCTTGGTTGGAGGTATAGTCTCGGTTCCTCTCCACCCCCACCCCCGCCCCCATGCTAGCCTGGAAGTCACTACATAGCTAAGGTGGCCTGAACTTGTGCCAATCCTGCTGTCTCAGCCTCCCAGTCATTGGAATGGAAGACACGAGCCACCATGCTGGGCTAATCCCTGCTTCTGTAGGGTGGAGACAGACAACAGATAAACAAGTGGATCCATATAGCTCACACCGGAAGCTATAGAGGAAGCTGAACAAGATGGCCAGTTCCTATAACTGGGTAGCTAGCTGAGCCAGACATAGACTCTGTGGGTCTGTGTTTGGACAGGACATAGTACATGTGCACAGGGGATGGTTTTCTCTATCCTTCAGAAGTCTGGGGTCTCAGCTAGAAGACTCTAAGGCTGAACCCTGGAGCTGTCTGAAGACTCTATCAGTCACCCATCTGGTGGTCGGTCAATGCCAGATGGGGATGGGGATGGCATCTCCCATTTTTTAAAAATTTCATTTATTTAATTATTTATTATGTGTTCTGTCTGCATAAATGAGTGCACATCAGAAGGTAGTGCCAGATCTCATTATAGGTGAGCCACCAGGCTGGAGAGATGGCTCAGTGGTTAAGAGCTCCGACTGCTCTTCCAGAGGTCCTGAGTTCAATTCCCAGCAACCACGTGGTGGCTCACAACCATCTGTAATGAGATCTGATGCCCTCTTCTAGTGTACTTATATGTAATAAATGAATAAATCTTTAAAAAAAATATCCTTTATAGGTGAACCACCATGTGGTTGCTGGGACTTGAACTCAGGACCTCTGGAAGAACAGCCAGTGCTCTCAGCCTCTGAGTCATCTCTCCAGCGCCCCTCCCCCAACACACACACACACACACACACACACACACACACACACACACACACACACACACACACACACTAGCGCTCCCTGGTGGTTTGTGTGATTTGTGAGGGCATCAGTGAAATGGTAAACCTTTCTGTCTCTTACTAGTCAGCCCAGGTTGGCCTTGAGTTCATATTCCTGCCTTAGCCTAGTGCTGGGATCACAAATGTGTGCTACCACACCCAGCTTACAGATTACTGTAGTGCTCCAGTCCAGGTGCCACTGCCGATGTCTTTTTTGAGTCAGGGTCTTGCTCTGTTGCTCTCTCTGGATGGCCTGGAACTCACAGAGATCTGCCTGCCACTGGCTTTGAGTGCTAAGCGCTGGGAGTAAAGGTACATTCTGAGACCTTCTGTAAGAGCTACGATACCATGTCCAGCCCATACTCTAGGAAAGGAAGCTCGCCCCTTCTGAATGGGGGAATGGTTCTTGGTGAGCTTATGAGACTATGTGTGTTGTAGTAGCCATTTTTATAAAACATAATTTGTTCTCCTTAAGCAGAAGAGGGTCTGACATAAAGTGGAAATAGTGATGGGGACTGGAGACATTCGACCTGAAGGAAATGAAGAAGCCCTGGGGCTACCCTAGGAACTCCTGTTTCTGTCAGAGGGGACAGCAAAGACACAGGCCAGGAAGGCTGAGCTATAGTGTGTGGGATGAGAAGCCATGTAGATAGAAGCAGATTACTGCCATGGACAGACTTCAGTCTTCCTTCTGAATGAATCAAACTATTAACAACCTTCACATTACCATAAGGAAATTCCCAAGACACTTAATTTACGAAGTAGACAGGCTTTGCCAAGCCTGGTGGTTCATTGCTGCAACCTTAGCTCTTGGGAGGCTGAGGCAGTCATACAAGGCTTGCCTGGGCCATATAGTCAATTTCAGGGTTGGGAGCAGGTGATGGCGCAGGTAGGCAGGGTATAGCGATTTAGGTCGTGCTCCAAGATAAGGTGGGCCCATTTAGCCGGGCCTTGGGTGGAGTATTGTTTGGGAAGTATGATCAACACAGCAGAGCAAATAGTTCACCTCACAGCCAGAAGCTAGGAGAGAAAGAAGACCAACAGGGTCCTACAAGTCCCCTCAGGGCACAGCTTCAAGGACCTAAGGATCTCCCACAATGTTCTACCTCATAAAGTTCGTACCATGTTGGGGACCAAGTCTTTTTCCTATGTGAGGGAACACTGATTCAAACCAGAGCCCAAACCATGGAATGCTCTGAGCAGAGGGCTAACATGTTCTTGTTTATGTTTTAGGGAACTTGCTCTGGATGCTGAGAGAACAGATTTGGGGGTGGGAGGCAAGGGTGGAAGTGGGGAGACCAATTAAAGAGCCTTTGCAAAAAATAAAGCAGGAACAATGGGTGCTTGGACTGGACGGATGCTGGAGGAGGTGAGAAATGGCCGGATGCTGGCTGTGTTCTAAAAATAGGACCAACTGGGTTTGCTGATGGGTTGAATATGGGTTAATGGATAGACCATACATTGTCTGGGGGTAGTTCTGGTTTATGTAACTGTGCGGTTACCCTGGTTATGAGAACAAGAACTCCAGAGCTTTGGCCTTCCACTGGAAGCTATCCTAGGAACGAAGGCAACATGAATTGAGAGAGAATGATCATGAGAGGAGGCAGGTTAGCTGAGGTCAGGAGGATTTCTGAGTTCCAGGCCAGCCTGGTCTGTCGAATGAGTTCCAGGACAGAGAGGCCTACACGGAGAGACCCTGTCTCAAAACAAAAACAAAAACAAGGGCGAAAAATCCCTTAACTTACATAAAGTCATTTTCTTAGCTCTCCTGTTTCTAGGTAACTCCAGTTTGTGTCAAGTTGACCAAAAAAACCCAACCAGGACAAGAACATGCTTTGTCCAACGATGTCTGCTGCAACAGAGCGCGCACCTGTGCACAGAGCTACTATCTCTTCCTTTTGAATAATTTTTTCTTAAACGTGTGAGAACCCGGAACATAGTTTGCTCTTTTAAATGTGTAACGGAGGCTATAGAATGGCTCAGCTGTTGAAAGACTCGCTGCTCTTGAAGAAGACCAGGGCTCAGTTCCCAGCTTTCCCACTGGGTGGCTTGCAAAGCCACCTGGAACTCCAATTTCACAGGATCTGACACCCTCTTCCGGCCTCCAGAAGCACCAGGCACACAGATGGTGCTCCTGCCTAGGTGCAGGCGCTCCACATACACGTGAAAATTTTCAGATGCACTATTTTATGTGTGATTGTGAGTAAGGTAAGGAACCCAGGTGGTAGCACGCACTTCAAGCTTGACAGAGGCTGAGGCAGGAAGATTTGAGGCCAGACTGGGTTACCTGATAAGATCCAGTCTAAAAAACAAACAAACAACAAACAAACAAACCGTGTGATGATGGACACAGATGCAAAGTTTGCAGGTCCGACCCCTGAGGTCCCCTGCTGGCTCGCCTCACCTTGTGGCTCTAGATCAGTTGGCTTGGATGCAGAGTCTCCTGCTCCCATTTTTGGTTTCTGTTTTTCACTTGCAGGCTGTGCTCCTCGCCCTGGCCCCTCCTTCTCCAGCCAGGGCTTTCCAGGTTATGCTGGATGTTAGCTATTCCTTGCCAGCTTATCAAGTGTACCCGAATCATGTGAATGAGGGTTTGTCCTGTGACCTTTAGACACTGTTTGGATGGCTTCCAAGGCCTTCTCTCTCTTTCTTTTGCCCTGCATAATTGCTTACTGGTCAGTGCCTTCTGTACAAGCCGAGCAGAACTATAAAAGTCACCCTTTTGCCGCTGAGCTAATTCAGACTGATTCAGTATTGGCTGAGGCCCTTGTGCACACCAAACATTGTGACAGGCTCAGCTAGGCTGACGGAGGTGGACTGGTCAGCTCAGCAGTTCGTCATTTGTTGTGGGCCCACAGCCGAAGCAGACAAAGGTCCTTGCCCACTTAGCATTTACACTCTAGAGGGGATAGGCAGACAATCAACAAGATAGACCCTTAGACTATGTAGCATGTACCCTGTGCAGTAGAGAACGCTTCAAGCAGAGGTATAAGGAAAATCGCAAGAGTAGGCTGCAGGGTGGTCTCGGGAGGTCTACATGACAGCATCGAGGGTGAGGACAGTGGGTTAAGCTCCCTACTGCTTCCTGCCACACTAACAGTAGCATCTCCTTCCATGGCTTATAGGATCGAATAGTGGATTAAGGCTCACCCACTTCCTGCCACACTGACAGTAACTCCAGCATCCTTTTCCATGGCTTGCAGGACCAAAGTGGCCCAGCTCCTGGCTGCCTGCTGACCTCATCGCCAGCTTCTCTGTAGCCTTTGCTCACTCAGCTGGATGAGCATCCTAAGTACATCCTAATCTCAGGCCCTCTTCATACCGTCTTACCGGCTTTTCTCTTTATTCTGACCTCTGGATACACAGCAAAGCTTGCTGGATGGTGATCCAGAGTAAGTCATGGCTTCTAGTGCTCCCTGCCCTGTATGGCTGTCCCCATACAAACTGTAAGGTAGCCCTGTAACTCAATTCAGCCAACGGAATACTGCAGAAGGCAATTCCAGGCGCAGTCTCCAGATGTCTCAGGAGCTCTGACTTGGGAACTCTGAGCTGCTAGGTAAGAAGTCTAGCCACTGCCAGATGTGGCTACGCGTGCCTACAATCCCAGCACTTGGGAGGAGAGGCAGGAAGATTGTGAGTGTGAGGCCAGCCTGGTCTAGTGAGATTCCGCCTGTACACACACACACACACCTGCACACACACGCACACACGCACACACATGCACTCACATGGAAGTCTGCCTACCGTCATAGAAAGTCCCCATTGACTGGCCCTGCAAACACGGAAGGCAGCAGGCAGCACAGGGGTCCCCAGTCCCAGCTGAGCTACTTACCAAACATCTCTGCCAATACCTCAGAGGTGAGTGAACCACCAATTAAGATCCAGGTGACACCAGCCCTCAAGGAGCCAAGGAGCCACCTGAGCCCAGTTATTCTGTGGCATCCCGAGATGAGGAGACAGCAGGTTCCCAGACGGTTTATCAGAGAGCACACCAGGGAGTCGGCCCTCTCTGACCACTTCTCCAGATCTAGGCTTCCTCTCCACTTCCTTCCTTATCCTCTTCTTCCATCCTTCCCCCTCTACCTTCCCCTTCTTCCTTTTCTTCTAAAGCAAGACACCATCTCACATCTTGGTCTCAAACTTGCTGGGTAGGTGAAGATACTTGATTTTAGGTCATGCTGGGGGTTGAACCCAGGGCTGTACGCAGACTAGTCAAGCGCTCTCCCAACTGAGTCACGTGCCCAGCCTGTTTGGCTTTTCTTCACAGCATGTTCAATACCCTTACATCTATAGCTGTACTTGTTAACTCCCGTCTCCTTGCTGGACTGGATGCTCCCTGGGGACGGGGAGCTTAGCCCTGCTTAACCTTGCTGGAGCCCTGGACAATATGTAGTTCAAACTCCAGTAAATATTTGGTGGATGAAAAAAAATGTGTAACTATCTAGTCTAAGATCCAAACAGCTGTGTGTTTAGAATGACCTTTCCCTGGGAGAGAAAACACCAGATTTCTAGTCCTCAGAGTGGGCATACATTGACCTAGGGGGCACCTCCTACAACTGGCCTCAAGTTGAGAATTCACACATTTTTACTCAACTAATACAAGAAAGGCTGGCAGAACACCGACAGGGGAACAAATAGCAACTGGTTATTTAATTTTGGGGCAATAAGGTCTTGATATGTAATACAATCTAGTTTTGAATTCACCATCCTCCTGCCTCTGCCTCCCTGTCAATATCAATCTACAAAACAAAGCAAAGCAAGCGCTGCTCTTGCAGAGGGGCAGGAAGCAGTACCTGAGGTAAACAGTTAGTCCTGGGGAAGGACTAAGTTCCCAGGTGCCCCCGAGGAGATGGTGGGAAGGCCCTGAGCCAGCAGCTAGATTCCCAAAGCTCCCTCCAAGTCTCTCCACACAGGCCCAGGAGAGGCCTCCTGTGCTCCCTCCACGCTCTCCAGAAGGGTAGATTTGTGTTACCACCACTGTCCACACAATTGCTATTTTGGTTTTCTTCTCTCTTCTGCCGGCCTGACATTTCCTCAGCCAGTTCCAAGCCCAGCGTACCGTTTTAGCTGACGTGGGTGAGTGTTCCTCAGGGACAGCAGATGGATGGAATGACAAATAGCAGGATGGTGGGGACAGCTGAGAAATGCTTTTTCCTGTGCTAGGACTGTTGGCTGTGCACGTGCTCCTACGTAGTCTAGACACGCTGTGGGAGCAGCCGTGTGTGGTAGGGGACAGCCGGTGGGTTGGCTTGTTCTTTACTGTGAGGCATACTCATCGACATGTTGAGGCAATAGGCAACCCATTGTATTAGTTTGAGGTTTCCCCAAAGCTGACAGAGTACAGTCATTTGTTCGGTCCCAGGCACTGTTAAGGGAAGATTAAGCCACAACAGGTGGCCAATGAGTGGGTCATTGCTGTTGGCACCCTTGGGTGACTACGGAAAGAACATGGCCCAAAGCTGGTCTGGTCTGGGTCACTGGCTTTCAGTTTTTATTGGTTGAACTTTTGTCTATGTGGGCAGGAGAGGTAGCTCAGCGGTTAAGAACACTGACTGAGCCGGGTGTGGTGGTACACGCCTTTAATCTCAGCACTCGGGAAGCAGATGGATCTCTGTGAGTCTGAGGCCAACCTGGTCTGCAAAGTGAGTTGCAGGACAGACCAAAAAAACCATTGATTGATCTTCCAGGGGACCTGGGTTTGATTCCCAGTTCCCTATAGTGGTTCATAACTGTTTGTAACTACAGTTCCAGAGGATCCAATTCCTTCTGGTCTCCTTGGACATTACATGCATACATACGTACGGGCAAAACACTCATACTCGTACAATAATGAAATAAAAATAAAAAGATGGGGGAAATGGGGCTGGAGAGATGGCTCAGTGGTTCAGAGAACTTACTGCTCTTCCAGAGGACCCAGGTTCAACTCCCAGCACCCACATGACAGTTCACAGCTGTCTAGTGCCAGAGGATCCAGTATCCTCTTCTAGCCTTCGAGGCCACTAGGCACATATGTGGTATATAGACATGTAAGCAGGCAGAACTCCTGTATCAGTGAAATAGAAAAGATTAAAAAGAAAATAAAGACCTGGGTGTTGTTGCACACCTGGCACTTCAGAGGCTGAGGCAGGCAGATCTCTGTGACTTCAAGACCAGCCCTGTTTACCTAACAGGCTTTAGGACAGCCAGGATGGTGTAGAGAACATAACAGACAACATAACCATATGTCTGGGGGTTCTGATTCCGTGGAACCGTGGTCTTATCTGTACCCAACAGAAGCCCTTCAGTGGAAATTCTTGGGTGCATGGTAAGAGGCTGACATTTGGATTGGTGATTGTTGGTAAAGCATTGTTTTACGTAGGGATGTGTGTGGGGTGCAGCATTTGAATCAGTGGACTAAGGATAATCCACCTTTACTGTGTGTGTGTGTGTGTGTGTGTATAGAGAGAGAGACAGAGACAGAGAGAGACAGAGAGACAGAGAGACAGAGAGACAGAGAGAGGGAGTATAGAATGTGGGGTGGGGTGGGGCTGGTGGATGTAGGGAAGCACTGTCCAGTTGTCTGGATGGCCAGCACAGAGTCAAAGGCTGAGGAAAGCAAGCTCTCTGTCTATCCTGGAGCTGGGAGCTCTGTCCTGCACCATCGCTCTAGGCTCTCTGGCCTTGGGACTGTAGGCTGAGTTTCCATGGCCCTGAGTTTCCTCAGCCTCAGACTGAGTTTCCCTGGCTCTGAGGACTTTGAACTTAAGACTGAGCCACAGTTCTGCCTTGGTTCTCTGGCTCACGGATGGCATAGTGTGAGCTTTCTTAACCTCCCACATCATGTGAGCCAGTTCCCCTAACCGATCCTCTCATGTGTCTACGTGTCCTGTTGCTCTGTCACTCGAGCCAATCATGACTAATTTCCTATGTAACTCACAAGACTGTGACGTCCAGCATCGTGTCCCTCTGATAGCTCTAGTCCGGCACGTACCTTCTAAATCATTGTGTTCACAAGTGATTCATCCGCAGCCTCTCCTACGCACTGACCAGCACCAATCACATGACCCCTGGTTTGTTTGTTTCCTTCCTTCCTTGCTCCCTCCCTCGCTCCCCTTCCTTTCCCCTTCCTTCCTCCTTCCCTCCTTCCTTCCTTCCTTCCCATCTGCACCACACACATTCCCGGTGCCCTCACAGGCCAGAAGGGGGCATCTGATCATCTGCGCCTGGAGTTACAGATGGCTGTGAGCTGCCACAGGGATGAAGGGAATGGAAGCTGAGTCCTCTGGAAGAGAAGCCAGTGCTCGAAACTCCTGAGCCTCCTCCAGCCACTTTCATTTTTCTCTTAAGATCCTGTTCTATGTCGCTTTTGGTCATGCCAATCCTTCGCTTGACTCTGAACTCAGAAGGCACCCAGGTCTTTCATTCATTTATTTATGTATTTATTTATTTATTTTTAAATTGTCTTTTAAAAAAAAGATTTATTTATTCTATATAAGTACACTGTAGCTGTCTTCAGACACACCAGAAGAGGGCACCAGATCTCATTACAGATGGTTGTGAGCCACCATGTAGTTGCTGGGATTTGAACTCAAGACCTCTGGAAGAGCAGTCAGTGCTCTTAACCACTGAGCCGTCTCTCCAGCCCCCAAGTCTTTCATTTATGAGCACCTGTTTCCTGTGACACATTCTGTAGTTATTCAACTATATTTTATTTTTAGTTTCATTTTATTGTTTACACTTGTTTACTTATTTATTTAGGGTAGCGAGTGCACCCTGCCGCAGTTCATGCGTGGAGATCAGAGGGTGATTTTGTGGAGTCGGTATTCTCTTATCTTGTGAATGGTTCTGGAGGTTGAACCCTTCACACACTGAGCCCTCTCAGTTGCCCATTATTCAAGTTTTAGATCATGAGCACACGGACACAGGTACATGTACACACAGACAGACAGACAGACACACACAGAGACAGACAGACACAGACAGACACACACACACATACACACGCTGATTATACGATAGAAAACGACACACGTGCACACACACACACAGACTGATTATAGAATAGAAAACGATACACAGGCACACACACACAGGCACACACGCATACACACACATGCTGATTATACAATAGAAAACGAAGCGTGCACGTTGGGTAGTGCATGCAGCAAACAGTGCATGTGCTGATGAAGCAGTGCATTTACCCAGCCCTGTAGACATTTCCCATGCTCTGGGAGGCCTCGTACACACCTGCAACGGTGAAGGGGCAGAGGGTAGAACACAGAAACAGTGTAAAAGCACTGGCACCAGTAGAGTTCAGTGAAGGTCCAGCCAGTTCCAAGAAGAAAGGAACGCATCTTTTCCCAGTGCCATTCATCCTCCCGTGTTAAATAGATCTCAGCAGCGCTGAGGTCAGAGTCTTCCTAACTCAGCAGTGGGAAAACAGGTACTGAGAGATGAAGTAACCCGGCATCACGGGGCTGGGGTTTGAGCCCCTGCTTCTGCAGCTCCTGCTTTCTGTCCTCCACCATTTTGTTTCCAGATTTGGGGCAGACATAGCAGGTAAGGCTCACTCACATCTTACATGGTCAAGAGGTGAATGAGGGGTTGGGGATTTAGCTCAGTGGTAGAGCGCTTGCCTAGGAAGCACAAGGCCCTGGGTTCGGTCCCCAGCTCCAAAAAAAAAAAAAGAACCAGAAAAAAAAAAAAAAAAAAAAAAAAGAAGGTGAATGAACAAAAGGAGGCGGGAAGGGAAGGTATTCTAGGCAAAGGCACCAGCACGTGGGGTGGAAGGCCAGCTCGGTGGTTAAGAGCGCTCGCTGCTCTTGCACGGGACCTGTGCCTGGTTCCCAGAACCCACATGGCAGTTAACAACCTCGATACCAATGGCCCCAAACTACTGCTTATTTTTCTTTCCTTTACTCAGCCTTTTAGTGTCCCATTTAGTCGCAGGACTTAAAGCTTTGTTACGTGAATTTTGGCCACATCACTTTTGACGTCTTACTTTCCATCAATATTTTTGTACAAATCTTTAAACATGTATTTATGGGCCAGCAGGACATCTCAGTGGGGAAAAGTGACTGACTCCTCCATGTATACTATGTCACGCAGGTTCATACAGACACTGAACACATAAATGTCAAGTGCGTCTGTGCCTCTGATTGGCACCTACCATTTAAGCACTCTTGGATACGTTCAGACTACGATACGGAAGGCTTTGCAGCGATAGGCTTGGGCCAATTTGGAAGGGTGTGAGCCGAGCTTCCCTGAGAACACAGCTCCTGCCTCTCCACAGCACTCTTGGCTGTGCCCTACTGGTAGTCTCCCATTTGCAGGTTAGTCGTGCTCAGTGACAGTCCACCCTGGTGGGAGCGGCAGACTCCTGCTGGTTAGGTAAACAGCCTCATACCTAATTTGTTCCTGGTCTGAGCTGTGACCCAGATGCATTCACTGAAAGAGGTCTCACCGGATATGCAGACAAAACTTCCCTCATCTGAGACTTAGAGGAAAGGCTTCACGTCACCATGGTAGAAAAATGAGAAGTACAGCTTTTTTAAAAACAGAAAAGAGATGACAGAAAACTCATTTAGTTCCTCTTATGCCAATCAGAGAACTAACTGGTCCTTGTGGTGGATTCAGATGTTTGACACAGAAAGATTAGTAGTTTGAGACTAACCTGAAATATTCTATGAAACAAAACAAAAAGGTAAATAAAACCAAACCAGACCTACATTATCCACCCAGTTACCCAGAAATATCCAAGATCTGCCCATGTCTGGCTCCTGCATCATAATTGCAGTGCAATTTGGCACCACTAGATGGCACCACTATCTAAAGCGGATTTCATCCAAGCAATTCTGTATTCTTCCAAGCAGTTTGTATTTCACATGGATTGTTCTCAACCCATAAGGTTAGCAACTTTTCTGTTAATGAGGATGTGGAAAGTCAGAAAGCACTAGACTCTGCTTGTGGGTGTTTAGGTTGATAATGCTATTTGAAGAGAACTATTTTAATTATTTCTTTTATTTTTGAGATTATAATGTATTTATAACATTTCTCCCCTTTCCCCTCCAAATAGTTTCTTTTTTTCTTTCTTTCTCTCTCTCTCTCTTTCTTTCTTTCTTTCTTTTTTTTTTTTTTTTGGAGCTGAGGACCGAACTCAGGGCCTTGCGCTTTCCAGGCAAGCGCTCTACCACTGAGCTAAATCCCCAACCCCCCAAATATTTTCATATGTCCCTCCTTGCTCCCTTTCAAATTCATGGCCTCTTTTTTCTTTTCTTTTTTTTTTTTTTTTTCGGAGCTGGGGACCGAACCCAGGGCCTTGCGCTTGCTAGGCAAGTGCTCTACCACTGAGCTAAATCCCAACCCCCTCTTTTTTCATTAATTATTGTTACACACACACACACACACACACACACACACACACACACACACACACACACACATGATATCGATTTGTAAATAACCTCAGTATATCTAATGTTACGGGAATGTTTTCAGGACTGTTTTGGATATCTGGCTGGTTATTTCCCTGGGGAAGACTGTTTCTCCTACTCTCAGCATTCCTTAGTTGCCTGTAGTTCTTTGTGGAGGGTTGAGGCCTTGTGATCTTTTCTCCCTTGGGAAGAAATTTGACAGTAATGTTCAGTTCGCTTGAGCAAAAACAGGTTTGGCCACTGGAGGCTGATGACATTTGTTCCCACTGTGTGGCACTCTGCCCTAAGGGCTTACCTCACCTCATCCTCACAATGGTTCAGTAGTAGTAGTTTCCTTCAGCTCACAAATGAGAACCCTGACTGGTCTAGGCTGGGAAACTCGTCCACGGTTACAGAGCTAGGATTGGACAGAGCCATGACTACACTCCACCTTCCACCGTTCTGCATGTGCTTTGCATGTACTGGAAAGCAAGTACAGTGTGCTCGCCGAAGCACTGTCGACACGGTCAGAGATAACCAATACTTCATTAGTATGGCAGTAAATCATGAGGGATCACAGAGTGGCACTAAAGATGTGACATGCACCTTTAATCCCAGCACTCGGGAGACAGAGGCAGACAAATCTCTGTGAGTTCGAGGCCAGCCTGGTTTATGCAGTGACTTCCAGGATAGTCAGGGCTGTGTACAGAGACTGTGTTTCAAAAACAAACAAACAAAACAAAACAAAAAATATGCATTATATCCAGATGTAGTAATCCTGGATAGATCTCAAATTGCTAAGGGGTAGGTACTTATGCAGAACACACAAGGCCCCCAGTTTAATTCCCAACACTGAGAAAAGATTTTTAAAAAATCTAAAATTGGGGTTGGGGATTTAGCTCAGCGGTAGAGTGCTTGCCTAGCGAGCGCAAGGCCCTGGGTTCGGTCCCCAGCTCCGAAAAAAAGAAAAAAGAAGAAAAAAAAAATCTAAAATTGAAATAAAAGCACAGCAAAACTTCCTTATTCACAGGGACCAGGACATGCCATAAATCTATAAAAGTATATGCTAGAAAGATCCAAGCATGCTGGCTGGCGTTTGTGTCCTTGAGAAGGGAGCGGGGTCAGGGGAGCACACTGGACTCACTGCTACTGTTCTTACTTGACACTTCTCACTTATTATATAAAGACAGCTCTTAAGCAAACGGGAGAACCAACTCAGAATGTCGTTTATCGGATGCGTCGGGAGCAGGGCAGAAAGAAGTCAGTTCTGCCCTATACTTAGGGTCGACTGCTTTAGAATGGTTTCCTGTAGGTACCAGCTCATAGCACCTTAAGGGGTTTTTTTTTGGTTTTTTTTTTTAAGTAGACATTTGGGTGTTCCTTGCTTCACCTTTCTGTGTCTTGGGGAGGGCAGGGTAAGCTGTAATCAAATGTTAATTGCTCAGGAGGAAAACAGCGGCGTTTAGAACAAATTACCCCCCTCTAGTGCCTCTTACAGCGGGTAGGCAAATTGGTTACCTAGAAACAGTCTCACTAACCAACCCTCTTCCTGTATCTGCCAAGGTCAACACATAAAACCACAGGGTCATGTGCTGACAAGTTTCCCTACAATTTAAAATAGGTTCATAGAGGTTAATGTTCTCAGATCATCACGGGCTAATGGCTGCCACGGAGGGGTCAGGTCTGCAGTGGGGGAGAAGTGATTTTGTGTTTAATTAAGCTTGTTTTTTTAATTCAGTGCCTCTCCTAACGCAATGACTAAGAATGAGTAGAGTTACATCAGGTTGTTTTTGTCGTGCTGGGGACCAAGTCTTTACAGGCTGGGTAAATGCTCTACTATTGAGCTGTGTCACCAACCCTGAATTACATTGGAAAAGGGAATGTAGTGAACTTTGTCTCGAAAGCTGAGGACTCCAAAAGCAGCATTCTTGTATTCCTGTAAGGAAGCCGAGATGGCTCAATGAGCAAAGACACTTGCTTTCAAGCCAGACAACCTGAGTTAAATAAGAGTCCCAGAAGTGGGGCTGGAGAGATGGCTCAGTGGTTAAGGGCACTTTCTGCTCTTGTAGAGGACCCAGGTTCAGAACCCACACTGGGTTTACAACCACCTACAACTTCAGATTCAAGACATCCTTTTCTAGTCTCAGTACACTCCTGTGGGTGCAAGTGTGTGACTTGAGTGCGTGTGTGTGTGTGTGTGTGTGTGTGTGTGTGTGCGCACGATTAAATGCAAAATCTTTATATTTTTATTATATTTTTCTATGTGTTTGGCCTGCACATTTGTATGTACACCACATGTGTGCTTGATGCCCGTGGAGCTCAGAAGAGGGCATCAGATCCCCCAGAACTGGTGTTACAGGTGATTGTGAAACACCATGTGGGATGATATCTGCCACCTCCTTCTACCTGCTCCTGAGACCATGAGGCTACAGGCGACGAGGACACAATTGTAACTGGCTATGAGGTGCAGAAGGGAGGATCTGGAATCTCAGATAGGAGTCAAGTGACTCTCCCCATTCCTTCCTTGACTGAAGTTGATGGCTGATCCACCCACCACAACACCCATGCAGGGCTATTCTCACCGCAGAGCCTGCAGCTAGGGGAGGAGCCTGTAGTCTCTGAGGCCTGCCTGACTTGTTGTTGAGCTCCTTTGCCAGGCAGGTAGCTGCTTCCACAGCACTCACGGGAGCTGCTTGAAAAACGCCTTGATCTATGGCGTGAAGCCGGTGGATGGTGTATCCAGCACATCTGTCCGCAGCTGGGCTGGGTGCTTCCCTTCCTGCTGCAGCATTTTGGCTGCCCCCAGCAGGATCCGAGCAGCAAAGTAGTCTTGTCTAGGTAAGACTCAGGAACCGCTACGCATTGCCCACAGGTTTCCAGCAAGTTCTATAGGAGCCTAGCGTCATCATTCCCAACATGGTGGCCCCGTGTTATCACCATAGCCCCCTCCTGAACTACGCAGGGTAGATTGAGAGAGACTCGCAATACTTGTGTTTGGGGGTGGGGGAAATAGATCCTCCATAGAGCTCAGAGAGATCCCAGCATCCACAGGTACGATGATGTGCTCAGTGGTGACTACAGGGGCCACTTCTGCCAGAACGGCTGGCAGGACTTGGGGTTTGGTGGCAAAGATGACAAGTGGGCAGTTTTGCAGCACCTCGTGGTTGGAGTGACAACCCAGAGCCCTTAAGTGGCAGAGGTTCTTGTGCACTGGCCAGCACTTGATTAGCTTCTACTTTGCCTGCGCGGCTGAGGTCTTGGGCAATGGCCTCCATCACGCAACCTACACCCACAAAGCCCACACGCCGAGGTTCAGACATCGTAGCCGCCATCGCTTGGAGCTGGCCTTCTCTCCAGTTTTATGTTATTTTGAGACAGGGTCTGGTCTCCCTGTATAGCCAGACCAGCCTTACTTTGAATATTCTATATAGCCATAACTAGTTGAGTCATGGCAATCCTCCTGTTTCAGCTTCCTGAGGACTACCATTGCAGGTGTGTACTACCATTCCACACTTGTGAAAGTTTTAAAGAAAAACGTGCTATCTTTTAAAACACTGTGTGTGGGATGATGTCACAGGGGAGGCAGGTACAAGATAGAAGGAGGCCTGCCATTGGACGAGAAGGAAGGATGGGCGGGAGAAAAGTTTGAGGGAAGGGGAGGAGACTGGAACAGAAAGGAGGATTAGAGGAGGAGAGAGAGTAGCCTTGGGACAACATGGAGGCTGATGCTAAGATTCCACGCTGTACCTTTACAGGTTGTTATGAATGTTCTTAAGGGATGGATGTGTACCGAGCTTTGTATGTATAGGTGGGCAATTGTATCTTATCAACTGGATTAGAAGTTATTGTGTTGTATGGTCTTTCATGTAGCAATTTAAGTGAAAGAAAGTGTGGGGCAGCTAGAAACACTGGGCCACCACGCAATTGGGATGTGTGTATCTGGCATGGAAACCTGCCTTGGGAACTAGATAGGCAGAGAGATTGCTGCCAGGCTCAAAGAGAGGTCTTTGGCAGTGTGATATGGGATGGAGCAAAGTAGGTGAGAGGCTTTGCTGACTGAGACTTAAGATATCCAGCAGATATCTTGGGGCACTGTGGTGCCGGACCTAGTGGGAGATAAAAGACAGCCTTTTATTTTTTATATTTTTACAACAACGACTGTGTTGTATATGTGTGGATGCACAGACGAAATGGCACACACAGAAGGACAACTTTGTAGCGCTGACTCTCCATGTGGGTCCTGGGACTTGTTTTCCTTTTGAAAATTGTCGTAAGCTGACAGTATCTAAATGACAGCTTACAACTGTCTGCAACTCCAGTTCCAGGGGATCTCACACCCCCACACATACATACAAGCAGGCAGAACACCAATGTACATAAAATAAAAATAAATGAATCATTAAAAATTAAAACCTATTTTACTGGATTTTAATATATGCTATTCTTAGAGTAGTAGTTCTCAACTGGTGGGTTGTGACCCCTTTGGGGCCACCTATTTGATATCCTGCATCTCAGACATTTACAATTCATAACAGTAGCAAAATTAGTCATGAAGAAGCAACAAAATAATTTTATGTTTGGGGCTCACCACATATGAGGAGCTGTGTTAAGAGATGCAGCACTAGGAGGCTTGAGAACCACTGATTTAGAGGGAAAGGAGGCATCAAAAAACTTGTAATATTAGTTATTCAAGTTTGGCTTTATTGTTCTACGCCTTTAATAGTGATCGTTCTTTTTGAGCATCTCACTGTTTCCCAGGCTGGCCCCCACCTTTTGGGTTCAAGAGCCTCAGCCTTCAGAGCAGCAGGGACTGCATCAGGCGGTACTATGTGCCACGGTGTCTGTTTTTCAAGATGGGATTTCTCTATATGCTAGAGCCATGGCTGTCCTGGAACTCCCTCTGTAGACCAGGCTGGCCTTGAAGACACGGAGATCTGCCTGCTTTCTCTGAGCGCTGGGCTTAAAGACTTGCACCACCATCACCACCCAGCAGATTAAAAAATTTTAAAAAAGTTATGCTTTTGTGCGTGGGTATATACATGTGCGTGCAGGTGCCCTGAGAGGCCAGAAAAGTGCCTCAGACTCTCTAAAACTGGAGTTAGATTAAGGTTAGGTGCCAAGCGTGTGCTGGGAAGCAACCCTGGGTCCTCCTGAGGGGCAGCCACTGCTCTTAACCAACGAGCACTCTCCAGCCCCTCTCCTTGTCTCCTAAACATGTGTATTTTGGGGCTGGAGAGATGATTCAGTGGTTAAATGCTTCCTGCTTTCAGAGGGCCAGAGTTTGACTTCCAGCACACATGTCTGGTAACTCCTGCTGCCTGTAATTGCAGGTCCAGGGGACCTGATGTCCTCTTCTGGCCTCTGCAAACCTACGGCATACACTCTCAGAGACATACGTCCATCAGATAAATAAAAATTAAAGAAAAGGTCTTTAAAAGGTCTATTTCCCTCCTGTGAGATTGAGATGGTGACTGGTGTGGTACAAGTCATCAGTACTGTGGATAAGCTGCGGCCTGTACAGAAGGAAGCCTGCCTGGAGTTGTGCTCTCACAGTACTAATTACCAGCACTAGCATTTTCCTAGCTGGCCTTCAAACCGGGACTCAACACCAGAACTTTCCAGGGAGCACTGAGACTGTCGGCTCTGACAGGAACCGTGGAGGTGTCAGCTTTTGAGTGAGCAGCTACTGTGCCCTCTGGCCCTCCGGCATGGATCTCTGTTGGGCTACCGAGCCCTGGATTTAAGTCAATCCAGGAAATCTTCTAATACATTTTCTTGTCTCGCTTCCTCTAGAGAACCCTGTAGATAGATCTCTCTATCTACATCCTGCTGACTTTGTCAGGTTAACTATGGTTGAATTCACTTAGGACGCCTTCTTCGATGCATAAAACTCAGCAAACTACTGGGTCTGCAATAAGATTTTGGATTTAAAATCAAAGTGCAATGATCAAGGGGTTGGGGATTTAGCTCAGTGGTAGAGCGCTTGCCTAGCAAGCACAAGGCCCTGGGTTCAGTCCCCAGTTCCAAAAAAAAAAAAAAAGAAAAGAAAAAAAGAAAGTGCAATGATCAGACACAAAGCATGTGCCAAGGGTTTGATCCCCAGCACCACAGGAAATATATAAGCAAGTGAAAATCAAGTCCAGCTCTCTCCTCCAGCCGAGCAAGATGCCCCAAAGAAAGAAGGCCAAAGGAAGAAGGTGGCCCTGCCCCTGCTGTCTTCAAGAAACAGGTCCAAGTTGCCTGGTCCACAGGAAGACAGGCCTCACTGTTGCCTTCACACAGGTTAACTGGGAAGACAAGGGTGCTCTGGCTAAGCTGGTGGAAGCTATTAGGACCAATTATGACAAATAAGATGAGATCCCCTGCCACTGGGGAGGCAACATTCTGGGTCCTAGGTCTGTGGCTCAAATTACCAAGCTGGAGAAGGGAAAGTCTACAGAACTCTCCACTAAACTGGGTTAAATGTACACTAAGTTTTCTGTACATAAATATAATTACAAAATTAAAAAAATAAAGTCCAAACAATTTTCAGGTCCATGAGATTATCCTGTAAGCATTTAAATAAAAACAAATACAACACTTTATTACTTTTTCTTTTAAATAAGCTCATTATTGCTCGAAGCATACTGTAGAAGAGGGGGAGAGACTATGGTAGGAGCCAGAGGGGTATGAACACCACAAAACAGCCCAGAGAATCAACTAACCAGGACTCATAGAGGTTCACAGAGACAGAATGGACAATCAGGGAGCCTGTACCCCTACTAGGTCTCCTGCATATGTTTATGGTTGTGTAACTCAGTCTTCTTGTAAGACCCCCTAACAGTGGTAGCAGGGGTCCCTGACTCTCTTGCCTGCTTGTGGGACCCTTTCCTCCTATTGGGTCGCCTCCTCCAGCCTTATTATGAGGGGAGGTGCCTAGTCTTATTGGAACTTGATATGACATGCTTGGTTGATGTCTCTGGGAGGCCAGCCCTTTTCTGAAGGGAAACTGAGGAGTGGACCTGAGGGAGAAAGGAGGTGGGAGGGGGGACTGGGAGGAAAAGAGGGATGGGAAACTGTGGTTGGAGTGTAATATGTGAGAAAATAATTGAAGATGAGAGAAGTCAGGGGAAAAGCTTGTTATTCATGAGTCTGTCTGCTGTCCATGTGAGTACAGGTGTCTTCAGAGTCCAGAAGAGGGTGCTGGATCCCCTGGACCTGGCATTATAGACAGTTATGAGCTGTCAGACACACGCACCGGGACAAAACTCTAGTCCGCTGAAAGACGAGGAAGCATGAACTGCTGAGTCAGTTAAGCAGCTTTGATATTTTTAATAACTAATGAAAACTGAATGTGATTGTAGACTTACAATCTTAAGTCAGTAGCTGTAACTTAAATGCTACTAGATTTACTTTATACAATAGAAAACCCTCTCCCAAACCCAAGAACAGCCAATGGTTTTTATTACCTATCAAACACAGAAAAAAACAATGGGTTATATCAATGTTCCTCAGTGAAAAAGTTCCACAACAGTATTTTTTGTAGTGCATGACCTGCTGACACCAGAAACAGATACCCAAACCTTAATGGTGGTGACTTCCACACTCAGGCTTCCTACTGCTGGGGCTTCTCTGGTAAGGAAAGGGACCCAGCCAGTGATGTGGTGAGTGCCCCAGCTCTCTTGGCAGCCAGCTTTCCTCAGGCCAAATAACAATACCAATGAATTTAAGGCATTTCCCCTTAGACACAGAGTCCCAGTGTATAAAACACGTAGGAAACTGCAGTGGTGATCCCTGATGTGCTTGCTTTCCCTCTGTACACCCTGGGGGTGCAGGACCCTCCCATCCCTGAGAACCCAGGAACACTAGTGGCACATGATGCTTCATTGGCCTTCTGATCTCAATTCAAAGACTGGGCATCCTGCCAGGGACACGAAAGTTCTGCAAGGGAGTCCAGGAGTCCCTGGGCAGCTGCCAATCTGAGTGCCCTCCTCTCAGGTAAGAAACAGCCAGAGGTCGTGCAGCTGGTGAGTCAAGGGCTGACCTCCAGACTCTCTGGCTTCTCAGTAGGTACGTCCCAACCCACTACACCTTCAGCTTGTGTTAGTGTAAACCTCAGATTCTTGGTGCTCCTCTCTAAAAACTCGGTGGGCAGCAGTGCATCTCCCAAACAGAGGGGCATGCTCATCATTTCCAAGTCATCCTGGCTCTACTCTGGCTTTGGAATGCTCTGGTTCTTCTGCTTTTCTGTGTATTCTTCTAGTCGAAGAAGCCACTTGGCCCAATACTTGGAACAGAGCTCTTCATCCATGAAATGAGGGTGGGCAGGGGACCCGTCCTTATAGGCCACCACAATTAATCCACACTGAACCTAGAAAGAAACACAGTACAGTTCCAGTATTTCCTCTCGTTCCAGGGCAAATTAGCCAGTGTTAAGCATGCTACAGTAGTATCTGCAAATCCATTTCTAAGATGAGCTGGTTAAAGACTGCACCAGGACACAGGAGAGAGAGCACAAAGATGGCAGATAAACACTGAAGAATGGGCTGTGTCATTAAGCAACAAAACAAGGCAGAAACAAAAACCTAACAGCAGCACAGCTCAGGGAGGAGAGTGCTCTGTAGTGAGAGAAGGCTAAAGAGCAGGAAGCCGTGCTTTAAATCAGAGGAAAACCCAAAGCACCAAAACAAGCTCAGCATGCAGGAGCTCAGTGTTCTGACCTGAAAACTGTAGTTGGCATCATGGTTCACAGCACCCATGTACGCCACAACTTGTAGTGGGTTGTCATATGTATTTCGAATGAAAGGTTTTGGTTTTTCTGATGTCTTCCAATCGATCACACACAGCTTGCCCCTAAGGAGAATCCAGAGGACTTCTTTGTAAGAGTTCAAATTGAAAAACTCGGGTCAGCAAGATGGCTCCACGGGTAAAGGCACCCTGCTGCCAAGCCTGACAACCCAAGCACAGTGCCTGGGACTCACATGCAAACTCCCAAGGTTGTTCTCCAATCTCTACTTGCAAACCATGGTGTGAGAATCTACACATATATACACACGTACACACCCAGTAAATAAATAGATAGATGTATGCATGTATGTAATTTAAAAATCCTCTGAAACAGAAAAACTCCTAAGTTAACTCTTGTCTTATGTACTGTAGTTCTGGTTCCTCCCACTTTCCAAAACAGGCTTTACCTCTCATGGTTAGGAAGCACGGCAGGCGCAGTCTTCATGCCTATAATTTAGCCGCTAGGATGTGGAGGCAGGACAGTAACCATGAGTTCAAAGCCAGCCCAGGCTAGAGTGGGCTCTTGCCTTAGGAGAAAAGGCAGGACAGATGGGACTGGGTGTGGCTGAGCAACAGAGAATCCACTACACACAAGGTACTCAGGAGGGGCAGGAAGCACATTGTTGGTTCAAACAATTCTCTTTATTCCTTGTGACTCCTTTGAAGCTAACAGTAACTGACAGAGATTACACTGCTCATGGTTTTGGGTAATTTTTTGGAAGCAGAATATCTCAGTAGTCAAGAACTCCTTATGGATTGATGCATGTTATGGCTTCAACACAGAAGCTGAGTTCCATCAGCAGGAACCTATGATATGCAGACATGTAAGTAAGGAAATCTGGACCCTTGACTAAAGGTTTATATGTACTCAGACTCTACCATTCTCATGACGCTATACCCACTAACTTTATTATTATTTTTTTCTTTTCTTTTTTTCGGAGCTGGGGACCGAACCCAGGGCCTTGCGCTTGCTAGGCAAGCGCTCTACCACTGAGCTAAATCCCCAACTCCACCCACTAACTTTATATATTTAGAAGATCAGAGTGTATAGCCAGGCTTGGTGGTGTAAGCCTTTAATCCAGGCACTCGGGAGGCAGAAGCTCGCATAGCTCCGTGATTTTGAGGTCAGCCTGATATGCACAGTGAGTTCTAGGCCAGCCAAGGATATGCAGTGTGACCCTGTCTTTAAAAAAACTAAAAAGTGTTGGCAGGAGGAAGAGGGAGGGGGAGACTGAGTGGGGGGGGGAGAGGAGATAAGGGGGGCAGGATCAGGTACTGGAGGGGACAAGAGAGAGGTACAGAGAGTCAGGAAATCAAATAAAAACATGTATCAGGGGGATGAGGAAATGGGGATAGCCACTGGAAGGTCCCAGACATCAGGGAAACAAGAGGCTCCCAGGACCCAACTGGGACGCTTTTAGCAGAGAAGGGGAGAGAGAACCTGTAGATAGGCACGGTCCCCGTTCAAGGGATGGGGCCATACACCAATCTCTAAGTTTTTAACCAAAGGAAGAACAGGGACAAAATGAAGTGGGGACTGAGAAAGGGCCATCCAGGGACCATCCCACCTGGGGGGTCCATTCTGTCTGCAGACACCAAACCCCAACACTGTTGCTGCTGCCAAGAGGTGCTGGCTGACAGGAACCCCTGGTGTGGCTGCTCCTTGGGAGGTTCAGCCAACCACTGACCTCAGAAATGACCTCAGTACATGGGCATCCACAAAAGTTAAGTTCAGAACTGGGCATGTGGCACTTGCTTTTAACCCCAGCACTTGGGTGGCAGTGGCAGGTGGATCTCTAGGAATTTGAGGTCAGCCTGGTCTATGTAGTAGTTCCAGGACAGTCAGAGTTACATAGTGAGACTGTTGTCTCAAAAATCTTACTACCAACCAGAGGTTCAAATGTCACAGATTCCGTAGTCTTCCCCACATCCTGTTATTGCTCACATGCTTTGGAATGGAGTATCTGCAGACGATAGCAGCTCTCGGGATCTGGGGTGACTAGGACGAACAATAGCAGCTGCATCTTAGAAGCCACAGGAGGCTTTGGTTCAGGGTCCTTATCATATCAGCCACTGCCTGGAAGCCAGGAAGAGAGCTGATGCTCAGGGCCAACAGATTACTGTACAATCTTTGGGAAAACAGGAAAAAGGCAGGGAGGTGGGGAGAAGAAAGCCAAAAACACAACAGTGAACAAAGAGGAACCAGAGAACAGCATTCAGGAATCACATCAGGTCTTAGACAAGAAAAGGACAGGCTGGAAGATAAGCTGCACCTCTGGTCCCTTTGATTTCCGTATTGGCACAGAGTAGGTGGCTTTCCTCCATATGTCTCTCCTACCTCCTGCTCTGTTCTCACATTTTTGCCTTAAAAAGGTGGAGGCCACAATTCCTTAGGCATGCCTTGAAGCAGGAGTTAGGAGAAACCACCCCACAGATATCCCTGCACCCCCCACGGTGGAGGAAGTGCCTGTACTTACTGGTACTCAGCCACACAGTCCAGTAGCCCCACGTACTGCAAGGCCTCATGTTGGACAGCACTTTCCAGAGCTTGCACACTACCGATTTCTTTCAGAATATGCTGGACGCTTTTGATGTAGCCACACTGGGGGTGCTCCTCTCTTCCTTTTAAGTTCTCCTGGGGTGAAAGTATGCTTTCCAAGGCTTCATGGAACTGTTTGCCTTGTAAAAACACATCTAAGAAGAAAATAGAGGAAAAAAAAAATGAACCAACCAAAACCAAACCAAAATTTAAAACTGAGTACTAAATGTTATATAGAATATAACTTAAATTATACAAAATTATCTTTAATTGGAAACCCCTTAGACATAAAATTTCATCTTTTTTTTTTTTTTTTTATTTTGTAGGTAGGGTTTTGTTTGTATTATAGGTTAGCCTTGAACATGAGATCCTCTTACTTAAATTAAGCCTTATGTGCTGGTATGGACAACTATGCCCAGCAACATTCAGTTTCCTGTGAAACCCAAGAATTTAAAAAATTTTTTTTTTTTTTTTTTTTTTTTTTTTTTTTTTTTTTTTTTTCGAGCTGGGGACCAACCCAGGGCCTTATGCCTTCCTAGGCAAGTGCTCTACCACTGAGCTAAATCCCAACCCAAAAAAAATTTTTTAAAGGCCTCTCATTATGTAGTTCTGGCTCTCCTAGAACTCACTATGTAGACTGGGTTGGTTTTGAACTCACAGAGAACTCTGCTTCCTGAGTGCCGGGATCAAAGGTCTGCACCACTATGCCCTGGCTAATCTTTTAAAAAAATTTTTTTTGAAAGAGTTTAGAAGAAAAAGCATAGGACAGGAAGGCTGTATTTTTTTTTTAAATGTGTAAGAGTATTTTGTCTAAATTTATATCCATGTACCACATGTGTGTACTGTTGCCCAAGTAGACCAGAAGAGGACATCAGAACCCCTGGGACGGGTTACTGATGGTTGTGAGCCACATGGGTGCTGGGAATCCAACCTGGGTCCTCTGGAAGAGCAACACACGCTCTAAAACACTGAACATCTATCTCTCCTGTACCCAAGTTCTAAATCTTGGCCGCTGGCCAGAGGAGAAGATGGAGAGGAAGAGGGAGGGACAGACATTTCTGAGACAGCCATGGAGGTTTGGCAAGCAGACACGTGGAAAGAGTGAAAAAGCCAAAAGTACCAGAAAAAAACTTACATAGGCTATAGTCAGAGTCCAAAACAGACCAAAAAACAAGTTTAAAAAAAAAGGGAAATTTATGCCTTTAGTCAGGACTCTGAAGGGTGTCAGACCTAACAAAGCCTTATGCTGCTTCAATCCTAATTCTGAGGAGCCCTTGGGCTTCTGGGAAGGAAAAGCAGATCATTTCATTAAAAGGATACTTATTTCTCTCATCTCTTAAGTAGCTAGGTGACTATACCTTCCCGAGGAGCAGTCTCAGGCAGCTCAACTGGACCAACTCTTAGCGTTTTGGCATAGGCTGTAATATTAGGTCTCCACCCAAGCTGGAGGGTAGAGGTCATTCTCTTGAGCAGAAGGAAGTAAGTTCCACTTAGTAGGCCTTAATGGAGCCCTGACCAAGACTGCAACGACAATGTTGGTGAGGTACTCACTTAACCAACTAAGCCATCTCCTTAGGCCTCCTTACATTCTTTAAGGAAACCTAAACACACTCAATAAACACAAGAAATGCTGTATAGCAGAGAGGAAGAGGGCAGTGTTAGGCTAGGTAGTGGCCTTGGTACTTTCAAGCATTACTTAGTTGTCAAACAGTTCAGCAAGGTGATGAATGTGGCTCCTCCAGCAGCCTTGGCTGTCCTGTTAGTTTACCCAAAGCACAGGCACTCTGGCTCAGGTCGCATAGCAGCTCAAGGAGTATTATCTAGACACACACAGAAACAGGCTTGCAGACAAACCCACAGGAAAGAGGAAACCAATCTCATCTGAATGGGGTGATATAAAACCATATTATGTTTGTCAAATTTACAAACACTTGAAAACTCAGTTCTACATTAGCAAAAATTAAAACTGCTTCTGGAAAGTTACTTGGGAATTAAATGGGATTCAAGTTAGGAGGAAAATTGTTCTACTTCCTATATTCTTGGCCCTGTTGAAATTATCTGCATGTGAAAGGCTTAACAGAAATTTAACCGTGCTGGAATGAAAATTTAGAGATGCATGTTAGCCTACAGACTACTTAATGAATCAGAAGACAAAAACTTGTTAAAAATAGGAAGGGGTAGTTAAGTAGCAGAGTACGTATGTGCCTAGCATACACAAGGCTGAGCGCTATCAAATAATAAAAAATTACTTCACCTGCTGCCATGCAATTTAATTCCCAGCTATAGAGCCATCCTGGCTAGATTCTTCACATGTATGTAACTATGAACATCTAGATTTGAGGACCCCATGTAATTAGGAACAGAGGCAGGCAGATCTCTCAGTTAGAGTCCATCCTCGTTTATAGAGTGCCAGGACAGCCAGGGCAACAAAGAGAAACCCTATCTCAAAAAACTAAAAAGGAAAGCAGAGACTAACTTAATACACCTCATGTTAGAGTGACCCCAATGAAATTATTTTCATTGCTACTTTATAATTCTAACTTTGCCACTGTTATGATTCGTAATGCAAATTCTCCACTGGTCTTAGGGGACTCTGTGAAAGGGTTGTTGGACTGCCAATATGATCAAAACACACTGTACCAGTAAGAACTGGTAAAAATTTTAAAAATAAGGGCGTTGAAGGTTGAAGGTTATTTAACCAGTTTCTAGTCAAGAACATTTGATCAGTTTAATTTACCAAAATATAAGCAGGGAGTGTTATGGATTGTGGCTAGTCAATTGATATTGATTAGTAGAACAATGGGTAATTATTAAATTCTGAGCAAAAAAACTTTAAAAACTAGACTTTTGTCAAGAGATGGAAAAGAATTGATAGGTTGTTTATAAATTATGTGAGTTTGTCAAATAAATTGATCTCTGTATTTCCATTTCTTTAAATGTACACTACAGTTAACGGTATCCATGAGGAGGACTGAGCAAGTTGGCAGACATGAAATGCTGTTTAATGCTATTTGAAAGTACTTCCTCAGTGAGTTTTTTTTTTTTTTTTTTAAAGCCCCATTCTTTTGGCAGGCACACTCATCTCCTAAAAACCCATGACCACATATAACCAGAAGTAAGAGAATTACTTGAAGTATATTCTGCAAATCCATCTTCTCCCAGCTCCAGAACCATGCGCTGTTTCCACCTCTCCAAAAAGAAACTCTGTTCAGATGGCATGGTCTGCTGAAGGATGCGGGTCACACTGGGTATCATGTTTCTTTGCAAAGGGATCTTCAAAGGACTTGAAGAACCATTTGTGTGTGGTTTCACGTTTTTCTCTTCATTGAAGATAGGAAACCAATGTTGTGGAACTCTTGCCTGCTGCTCTTGCTCTGGAACCTTACACTTACTCACAGGACCATAGAGTACATCATCTTCCTTGAACAATGACTCTGGAGTCTGGACTGGGCCTCTGGACAGGACAGAACGTACTAAACGACAGTACTTTGCTTGGTCTACTGCTTCGTAAGAGCTTTTTTTCTTTTGGCTACACAAATAAGAGGAAGTGGAGAAACTCACAGGAGGGCTTGGTTTTACAGGAAATCTGTTTAAAAGTCTAAGCAGCCTGCAGATGGGCAGAAGCGATTTCATTTTTAGACTTCGCCCCTCTTACTTTTCTCTAGTCTGTACTGTTTAAAAGTGTGTTGTTCTTATCTAAAAAAAAAAAAAAAAAGGTGGTGTTAGGTTTAAGACGTTAGATATATCAGAACCATCAAATTGCAAACCACACAAGAACAAACATTTAAAGTGCAGACACTAAACTTTTGACGTTTCAAAATAAAAAAAATTCATTCCCAAGAAAGATTCATCAAAATCAGAAGCAGCAGCATTTGTTAAACGTTAATGTGTTGGCTGTTTTGGACGTGATACCCTAAATCTTTAATTTAAAATACGTGACAAGACCTGGAGGCATAGACCAGGAAATTTAGTACTTGGGAGGCTGAGGCAGTATGAATTTGAGTCTTAAGGTTAGCTTGGCTTTGTCTGTAGAAACAAACCAACTACAAAACCCCCCAAACAAAACTCACAAGTCTCAATTGACAGTTTACCAACATCTATATACCAAACTCTTTACTAAATATTCTGAATGGGCATCTCTCATCTATTCCTCACACTCTTTAAAATGGGTGCTTCTGTGACCCCGTGTCGCAGGTGTCTGTAAGGCCCATCACCATGGATTCCGGAAAGTTGATCTCTCTGCAGGTTTCTCCCATGGCTGGGACAGAACAACCGTGGCTCTTCGTGCGGGAATTTGGACAGAAAAGAGACTATTTAAATACAAGCTCGGCCTGCTGCAGGGTTCTATCTGTACCTGAGATGCCACCACGCTTTTACCCACACCGCAAACAACCTCTCGGGATCCGTACTTTTATCGGTCCCGCGCTTTCCCAAAGCGAGGCGGCCCCAGCATGCACCGCGGCGTTCACGTCTCACCCGAGAGGCGCTCTTCCTCTGAAGCAGAAGCGTGAGCACCGTCAAGCCGCGCGTTTTCGCTCTCACGAGATCTTGTGTACGTCACCGCTGGTCGCCATCTTGGACTCTGGCTGAGCAATAAATTCCCCCTGCCGCTGTGCGCGCTCTTTCTCGAGGCGTGCCTCGCTGGGAGAGGGTTCGGACCCTGCGTCCCCGTCCCGGCCCTACAGTGCTGGTGTCCGCGTGGCACGGAGCGAGGGTAGGCCCCGCGTTGCTTCTTTGCCCGGCTCCAAGATGGACGGAGCGGGGACGGGGGAGGCCGCTCTGGGGGAGCACGTGGCGTGCTACTGGCCTGCGCCCGGGGCTGCTGGGATGGTGGCGGAGTCCAGCGGCCCCCAGCCTCCGTCCGGCAGGGAGGCCGGCGGAGGCGGGGCCGCGGCCGCCCCTGAAAGGCGCCCCGGCGGCGGCCCAGCCTCTTCTTTCCTCGCACAGCCAGACGGCCCCTGCTCGAGGCCCGCGTCGCCATGGCCGCGGTTCCCGAGTTACTGGAGCAGCAGGAGGAGGATCGCAGCAAGGTGAGATCCTCCCTTCCTGGCTAACTGGGCTGGAGGTCCTGCTGGCCTCCCAGGGCTGGTTGTCCCTTTTCTGGGGTTCGGGCTGTTGGCGGTCCACAGCAAGGGAAGGGTTTGCAAGACCTGGAGGTTTTCCCCCACCCCTTTATAAATGCTTTCCAGTAGTGTCTCAGTGCACCCTCATTCTCTGACCAAGGAGAACTAGACGAGTGGGACCCCACTTCTTGAGCGCTTGACAGACGCTCTGCCAGTCATTCTACTGAGGCTAATGCTCTGAAATCCTTAGTGTGTTTTTTAAAGGCTCCTAAAACTTAAATCGACTTGGTAATTGCAAAATGGATCGGAGTTTTGTTTGCGGTTCCTGTCTCCTTTTAAGAAAATGGTTTTTCCGTTTAAAATAGTGGGGAAATTTCAATCGACAATCTGTAGCTTGTTTTTTTGCAACTTAGAAAACCTAAATGTGTCTTCGTGGAAGTTGTAATTTTTAGTAAATCCTGTCTGTTGATGTAACCCTCAGGCTGCAGATATCTCGAGGACTAATGCAATAAACGGAGATTGCTATATAGGTAATAAAGGATTCTACTTTTATTGGCCCTTAAAATTTGAATTTTCCCATCCGTACAGGTAGGTTATGGGTCAGTTTGTGGGCAAAATTGTCAGTAATGCGGGAGTTCTTAGGTTTTTCATAAGGACTGAATTTAGATTTTTAAAAAGTATCTTTGAATGAGCAAACTTTTTATCTAGTAAGCAAATTCGGGTCTGGAGCACCGGTTGGATTGTTCCAACAAGGGTATTGTATTGAAATAGAGCTTTGTGCGAGGTGTTTTATTTCTTTACACTAGAATTTTCTTTCCCCTGGCGTGTATAATAGGTACTGGGGAGAGGCCCTGATGGCTGTTTTTTTTCCTCCTTTTCTGGTACCCCTGTTTGTGTAGCTTGGAGCAGAATCAGTCAGCTATGTAAAATCACTTATCTCTACATTAACTGCCAGTAGATTTTTTTTTTTTAAAGTTCATCACCGATCAGCAAAAATGGACATTATTACAGGGGAGAAAAATACAACTTTCGCTTTTTCCTTTTGAGTTAAATATTGAGATAAATTACTGGTTTTAGCACATGGTTTCAAATTTGTTATCTGGTCTCTACTAGACTGGCAGATCATGTCTAGATGGCAGAAGTTATTTGAAGGAAATTTGGTATGTGTCAAAAGGGAACTGGAGTCCAACTTGGACAAATTTGTCAACTAATATATTTTGCAATTTTATTTAAATGCTCAGATAGATTATTTAGCTTGGCAGTTTTATGAAGATTGGATTCTTGAAGTTGCTCTAGTGACCAGAATCTAGTCCCTGGAGTTAGTGATTCTAAAGACTTTGGGGTGGGAGTGGTGGTGAGAATAAAACTCCCTTTATCTCTGAGCTAGCACTGAGGATTTTGAATGCTAGTAATGTGCTTTGGCAAAGTAGGAAGGCCTAGGAGTAGAGAGTTGAGTCTGATCTAGACATTTGAATTACTGTAAAATCTTTTACCCCAAGGTGTCCTCTCTTTATAAGCAGACTTTAGAGGCCCTATCGTGCTGGCGTATGTGTCTTACATAGAAAGCCTGTGCACTGTCAGCTCTTTAATTTGGTTCTTAGTTTTCCTTTAGTGTGGTATACAGAAGTAGAGATTTACCAAGTCTAGCTGGGATGAGGTATGTGTGTAGGTAGGGTCTCCATAGATAGACTAGGTTGAGCATTCTCTGACAGTGTGTGTCTTAGGGTTTTTTGAGATCAATTAGTCTAATGACTCTAATTTAGGGTAAAGCAAGTGTAACAGCATTGTTTTGTGTTGGTATTCTGATTGTTCTGGATTTTCTTTCTTTTAAGTTTGAAAAGCTTGAAACTTTTTTTGACTAGATGGAATCCAGCATTTGGAGGGTGGATTTCTGGAGACCATCGTGGTTGTATGATCCCAGGACAGCCAGTGAGAGACCCTATTAAAAAAAATCCTCTGAAAATAAATTTTCTGAAAGTTGAGCCTATTTTATAGCCCTTGTTTAGGTCTACATAACTCTACTCTCTAGTTTCTTTTTAAACTAGGGATTCTTGTTAGAGGGTTGGGAGGGTGTAGGAGTGGTAGCTGGTTTGTCCAACAGGAGCCAGACCTTGAACTCAGTCCTCAGTAACTGGTCATTTGACTTTTAACTTTCACTAGGTGGTTACATGGACTTAGTGAAGGATATTTGCTCAGATTTAGCGACAGACATTTATAAATGTAACTGCTGCTGTTTTGCCGTAGATGCTGCCTTTAAGAGTTTAGACAACAGCCTTGGACTTTGATCAGTACTGTAGAAAGTCTAAGTTTATCTTTTTTGTGTGTGCAGTGAAGTTTTTCACTGTAGTCATATGACTCAGGAAGTGTGGCTTCTCAAAGCTGCCCACGCCTTAGTTCTGGATCAGCAACTTGCACATGGTGTCTTAGTGTCTGTCCCATTTGTGAATACTCTAGCAGGTTATGATGTGTTCAGTTTTTGGCTGCTGAAACTAGCCTACCCACTTAGAGGATTTTCTGGGTTTGATTTACTGTGATCTAAGTTTACTTGTTGAGATTTTGTAAGTGACAAACTCAGGCTTTCTGGCAAACCCAAGCACTGGTGTTTTGGAAGCCTGTCCTTTCCATACTAGACCTCTAACAGTTTTACTGGAGGTGGCAGTAGCCACCTCTCCTATCTGTAAACATTGTCAAATGTTGTTTGCACTAAACAGATTTGCCCTTAACGGGCTTTCTAAAATGGGGTGACATTTGCTTGCAAGGGTTTAAATCTGATAGTTTGTGAAAGGGGAGGTAGTGTGCTACATGAAGTTTCAACTGTTGAGCATCTTTGTCCTTATCCAGATATTATGAGGAACTTTATCAAAGGAGGGTTTCTTCAAGTTCTGTCCACTTAGTGTAGCTGTTAAAACGGTACAGCTGTGTTTACTTACTGTCTTTGGGTGATGTAGCTTTGGACTTTGGGAACCTGAGGTTCTTTTTGTTATAACATTCACAAAGCATTGTGAGAATTGCTATTCACCTAAAAATAGAGTAATGATTGGGTTTAAAGTCTGGTGAGTTAAAGTTGGTGAGTGTGGTAAAGTTGGTGAGTGTGGCTGCCTGAAACGCCTAGTATACTACTCAGGATATATATATCATATATATCATAGAATAGTAGCACAGCACCACCCCACCCCACTCCCTTTTAAAATTAAGCTGTCTGAACATTGTGCTGTGTTATCAAACCTGTTGCTTGAGTGATTAAGTTAGAACAGTTTTGTGGGTATCTTGAAATAGTAAGTGTTCAAAGATGTAGTGTGGTTACAATCCTGTGATTATTTCAAGTGTTTGAGAAGACAGTTTTCATTCTTTGGGATCGAAGGGAACTATAGGACAGTTGTAAGCTTAAGTGTTATCTAGTGGAAACATTTTCTGTTTGATCTGACTTTCCAAAAGTGACTTTGTTGTCAACACATTACCCCCCTTGGTTTCTGTTTGTTTTCATTTTTAAGTTTGTGTTGACACTTAAGGGAGTTTGTCTTCCATGTGAGTCGTGGGGATCTAAGCAGGCTTGGCCACAAGTGCCTTCTTGCTGGCCCAAACACCTATTTTCTTTTTTAAAAGATTATGAATGAGTGCTCTAACTGCATGTACACCTGCATGCCAGAAGAGGGCATTAAAACTCATTATTGATGATTGAACTTAGAACTTTTAGTCCCTTCTCTTAACTCTTCCATTGGAGACCCCATTCTGGAATTGGGATATTTTATGATTATTTGAAAATAGTCCAGATAGCTAAGATCTCTTGATTACTTAAGTCAGCAATTCAGCATAGTGCCCGGGCTTGCAGCCTTGTGAAATGATGATTCTGTTTATCCATTCGCTGAGTACGCTGCACTGACCTTCTTCCCAGTCCCAGTTCCTGTTCTGGGAGCTTGGGGCTGAGTAGCCTCCAACCCTGCAGTCTGCGGTGTTCTATTGTGGATTGCTTGTGTGTTGGCAGACTACTACTGGTAAGAATGGCTAGTGTCAGCAGGGATGGCTCCCTCTCTGGGTTCCATCTCACCAAGATGAGTGGTGCAAATCTGATCACTTCCTGCAGCCCTTCTAGTTCCTTGTTCAGCAGTTATTTTTCACACTTATCTATTGTGTGAGTTTGCACTTCCCACTTGTTGAGGTGCAAGCATAATGGCCTGACTTGCTGACCCATTTAAAGGGAGAGTTAAAGGACAGGGAATGTTAGGTAGTAGAATTTTTCATAAGACTATTCCTAAGTATTATGTATTTCATAACTGTCATGTAGGTCTTTCATATCTGAATATCTGTGACAAGGTGCTTTTATTTAGATTTTACTTCTTTACTAATGAGTACTTCCTTTGGAGAAAAATTCGACTCATGAGATATCTGCTCCTTTCTAAGAAGAAAGACCATTCATAGACGACTTAGCTTCTTCACTCTCCTTGGCAAAGATTTTTCTTGGGCAGTAAAGGACTCCTTGGAGTGAACAGAATAACTGAAGGGAGGGTTCATTGTTAATATGTGCTGGGTAAGCACATTTTTCTACATTAGTAATAAGAAATGGGGAAAAATCATTGAAATAGAAACAACTACTTTTTCTTTTAAGGTAAATTTCTTTGTAGTGACCAAATAGAAATAATAAGGATTGATATTTTATACATGTCCCCCACCCCCACCAAGGTTTCTCTGTGCCACTTGTCCTAGAACTTGCTCTGTAGACCAGGCTGGCTTCTGAACTCGAAATCTGACTGCCTTCTGTCTTCCTTGGTGCTGGGATTAAAGGAATGCCCCCACTGCCCGGCTCTGTATGGCTTCTTAACACTGTAAAATGGGACTGGATAACCAGTGCACTTCTGTTTACGGCACTAGTCTAAAGCAGAACGTGAAAGCACTGTGGTGATGGAAGCAGTTTCCGGGTCTTTTTTTTTTCCTTCTGTTTTGAGGTTTTGAAGTAATGGCTTTAAAACATTTTATCTACTTAATGTTGGCTGACCTCATCCCTGGTCTTTTGCGACATCCTTCTAAGTGTTGAGATTATAGACATGCACTGTGTGTGTGCACATGCACACAAAAACTTACTTTTGCAAGAAGCAATAATTAAAAGCCAGCCTGATCTGTGTAGGAAGTATGAGACCTTCCTCAAACCATAATTAGCAATGGTAAAACCCCTCACTGTGAAGTAATAGCCAGTAACTTAAGTGTGCTTCAAGATTGCAGAAGAGGGGCTGGCTCAGCCTGGAACAGTGCTTGCTGTTCTTTCAGAACGTAGCAGTTAAGTTTCCAGCACCCACGTCCATAGCTCATGCCCTTGACACCAGCTCCAGGGAATCCGATCTGGCCTTGGCAACAAAAGGACATACATAATAAAATTACTTTTTCTTCACAGGATTTATGGCTATCTGAGCTGACAATACTCCAGAGTCACTAACAATCTAAAAACAAAAAACCTCAACACCAGAAGCCTGGTTCTAAAGTATGCTTAACCCCTTTGAGGGGTTAATTGGGGGTGGTATGAGACTCCTAAAAACATATAGACTGTTGTTAGTGCCCTTGGTTGTTCTAGAGGTGGAAGGTAAGTCTGTACTACTTCTGAAAACACCATGCAGTTGAGACACAGGTCCCAGAGGTCCTCTTAGCTGGAAATGACTGGAATGGAAGGAACCTCTTTGAGGACTAGCTTTCCTGGTACCATACAGATTTCCAAAAGGAGGAAAGCAGTCAGCATTCCTACAGTCATGATGCCTGTGAACAGCTTTGACCAGCATGGCACGATAACCCTAAGAGTGCAGTATATTGGCTTGCATAACTTAATGGTTCTTTAGTTAAACTTAGGATTCCCTGGAGAAGGAAACAAACAGTGCTTGAGATTGGAAATCTAGCAACATACCCAGGCCTAGTGAAATCATAAATCTTGGAAAGAAAACCCCATAAATGATACTTAATTACATTCGGAATATTTTTTTCCTGCTAACCACAGGTATGTGTAGCTCTCACCCCTATGCAGTAGAAAGACTTACAGAAAAATCATAACTAATGAAAATGCAGAGTTATGGAGGCCATTCACAACTGCTACATCTGCAATATAACTAAGGCTCTTGGATTATTGCAGAAAGGGGGGCAACAAGATTATAAGAGCCAGTGGGATAGGGGGTATGTATGCTGTGTGTGAAAAACTACACCTGTGAAGTCTCACTAGTATATCTGCTTAAATATGATCTGAACAATAGGCATGCTAACAATAGGGAATTTCAGGAGCCCTCAACCCTACACAAAGAAGTTCAGACAACTAAGGAATGCCGAGAGTGGAATAAATAAATATTCTGCCCTGTGGAGGAAAACACCAAATGGCCAGCCCTGAAAACATAAAAGTAACATGCGTGGATAGACTGAGCAAGTTGTGCTTGTATTTAGGAGTGTATGTAATGTAACAATAATGAAAAGGGTGGCCATTAATATGAACAATAAGGCGTATTATAGGAGTGTTTGGAGGAAGGGGCGAGGGGTATAATTATAACTTTAAAGATGTGTGAGAGAAAGGTGACAGGAAGCCGACCACCCTTTTATCCTTTGGCCTGGTTTATTTAGCAAAAAGGCTTTGGACTGCTGGGTGTTGGCTTTGCTGACTAAGCATAAACTGGAATGCTGAAGTTTTCATCCTACTTGGTGATTCCAGAATGAGGATACAAGTGCTGACATAGAAGATCTAACATTGCACAACTTTACTGCTGGTTGCAGCTATAAGTGGTAGGAGCTATATAATATACCCTTTTGTGGTTGTCTGTGAGAAGATTAAAACTAGATGGTAGTTATTCAGTGGCGGCCACTTCATTGTCTGTCACTTTGCCTGTAGTACTTAAGAGAAACCTGCTCCCTATCCCCTTTGACCTACTATAATTGCAAAAGTAGCCCGTGAGTTTCTATAGACAACTGAATTTGCTTGGCTAATATGAGCAAAAGTGAATGAATTATCAGCATATAGCACTGTGATTCTCAGCCTTTGTGGTCTCATCAGAGAGTTATATTACAATTCATAATAGCAATGTTAGTTATGAAGTAATGATGGAATAATTTTATGGTTGGGGGGGTCACCACAGCAGGAGGAACTGTATTAAAGGGTTGCAATAATAGGATGGTTGAAAATCACCCATATAGCATATTAACTAAAAAGGCTAGAAACTAGGTTTTGTAACTTATTTAAGGATGAGGAAATAAAAAGTTAGGCTGGGAGGTACATACCTTTAATCCCATGCCTTTAATCCTGTCAGAGGCAGGTGGATCTGAGTTGAAGGACAGCTAGGACTGCTACACAGATAAGTCCTGCCTCTAAAAACAAAAAAAAAAAAAATAAGAAAATGGATATTCAGAAGTATGGACATTATTGCTGAATTCGAGAAAATACACTGTAGCCTGACTGCCCTGTCTATCTACCAGTGCTAACATTTCTAAAGCCTGACATTTGGCTTTATTCCTCTCCATCTGACTATATAACAATTTGGAAAGATGGAGTGGCCAGTTTGCCTTTGCAATTTGTATATTACTTTTTAGAGGCTGTGTCTACTTAACACTTACAAAAGGAAGGTTGCTTACCATAAATGCCAGAACTAAGCAAAATTGTGATCCCTTGGCCTTCTGACTTTCAAATATGGCCAGCCTCTTAACATTATTATCTAGTTATCAGGAAATTCATGTTTTATAGGTAAGCTTATGGTTCTGTGTTGGTTCATGTGTGTGTTTGTGTGTGTGTGTGTGTGTGTGTGTGTGTAGAACTATTTTGATGTGCATGTTACTTAGCCACAGGTTGTCTACAGGAATTTTATGTGTTTGGTGTTTGGGAGACAGGTTTCCCTAGCTCTGGCTAACCTTGAACTCAGAGATCTTTTGAGTGCCGGGTTATAAAGGCTTGTACCACCGTTTTGATCTTTGGAGGATTTGACCTGTGGTTAGCCTGCCATGGGTCACATCATTGAAGAACACTTGCTGGTTCGCCTTCTCCAGTGGGAAATGATTTCTGAACATGTAACTAATATGAAAATGTATTTCAGTTGAGGTCTGTGTCTGTGGACCTGAATGTTGACCCATCGCTTCAGATTGACATACCTGATGCACTCAGTGAGAGAGATAAGGTCAAGTTTACAGTTCACACCAAGGTGAGTGATGAAAATAATTACTGGCGCTGGGCCCATTTTTAACAGGGTGGGAGAAATTTTTTCCTCCTTTTTTTTTTTTTAAGATTTATTTATTATATATAAATACACTAGCTGTTCGGACACACCAGAAGAGGGCATCAGATCTCATTACAGGTGCTTGTGAGCCACCATGTGGTTGCTGGGATTTGAACTCCAGACCCCTGGAAGAGCAGTCAGTGCTCTTAACCACTGAGCCATCTCTCCAGCCAGGAGATTTCTTGAGCTGAAGTGGCCACTTCCTAGGGGCAGTGTGGCATACTGCTGAGAACTTGAACTTCTATCTTGCTTGGGACCTCCATATGTGCTGTGCTTCAGTCAGTTCCCTTCTGGAACCTCAACAGGCAAATGTGCAGCCAGTTTTCATTTGCACATGAGGCAAATCACTGGCGTGAAAAGGAAACCAAGGACAATTTCCAGAACCATAGTAAACTGTAGTGAAGACACTGGGAAATATGGTACTTGCTGTTCTGTTTTTTATAACCTGGGGGAGGTTCAGGTTCAAAGTTGTCTCTTACTAGTATAATCTTCATATACAGCAAGCTTCAAAACGCCTTGTGGAAAGAATTTCCTAGAGATGAGAATATCTAAGCTACCTAGGTTATTGACTTTTTAGATCATATATTGTTGTACTCCTTGGGTTTTGCTGTGTCTAAAGCCATTTTATATCTCTTTACAGACCACACTGCCCACATTTCAGAGCCCAGAGTTTTCTGTTACAAGGCAACATGAAGACTTTGTGTGGCTGCATGACACTCTTACTGAAACAACAGATTATGCCGGGCTTATCGTGAGTTCATTTTAGAAAAGAAATAAGCTATTTTCTTGTGCCTTTTTGAGTAAAGAGGCCACATATTTTACCATGGTTTGAATTAAGTATATGTGTCTGTCCAGGTGAGTGGGTGCCTACTAGTCAGATCTCCTGGAGACAGTGATTTCTAGCAAATTTCAGAATTGGAACATGCAGTAAAATGCCTCAATAGTACTTAGGGTGAAGGAGACAGTTGGCAGAACTTTTGGCTAGTTTTTAAATGAATTCAAATAAACAAATGTCCAGCTGGGCAGAATTAAGAATCTGCCCAGTAGTGATTTCTGATTCTTTGGCATGAGATCTCGGCCCAAGATGACCTGATTTTGAGTTTCCTCAGAATGGTGTTAATTCTAAAATAAATTTGTTTTTGTGATATGGAGGATCAAACTTAGGGTCTTAAACATTAGATAGGAAGTGCCTCTAATTTGGATCTCTAGCACCAATACTCAAATCTTTGGAAGTAGGGGGAAATTCCATTGGATGTGAAGGCTTGTTCTGATTGAGTTATTCATTGTTAGCATTAATTGAACCTGTTTTAAGCTGACAGCAAAGAAATGTATGTGCACTATGAAGTTTTGCCAGTTGTCTAAAACTGAAGAGATAGCAATTTGTGCTCAAACATGGGAGATTGTTTTTTGGTTTTTTTAAGACAGGGTTTCTCTGTGTTTATGGCTGTCTTGGAATTTACTCTTGTAACCAGACTGGGCTGGCTTTGAACTCAAAGAAATGCCTACCTCTGCTGGGATTAAAGGAATATGCCACCATGCCCAGCATGGGATAGTTCCTTTTTAGAAAGTCAGGAAGAATAAGGTTTACATGAAAAGAGCTGACTTAGCTCCAGTGGGGTGGCCATATGAACTGGCAGGTGAGGTGCAGCCACCATCGGCACTGGCTGGGATTGGGCACTCAGATTCCTTGCCTCTGCTACAGATCCCTCCTGCTCCTACAAAGCCAGACTTTGATGGCCCTCGAGAGAAGATGCAGAAACTGGGAGAAGGTGAAGGGTCTATGACAAAAGAAGAGTTTGCCAAGATGAAGCAAGAACTGGAAGCGTGAGTAAATTTTCTTGAGCTTTGCCTTGTGAAAAATACATATTCAGAAGAAACAGTTGAAAAACCTGATATTAAAAATGTAACCATTGGTTGCCTCATGCTGGTTCCTAAAACTACATTTTATAGTTTGACCTGTTACATGATGTGCTTTTGGAACTTTGCTGATGGATTGTAGCAGATGCTGTTTACAAAGTGTTCTCAATGACCACATAAGAGAGGGGCCATGTTGACAAATTACAACAGATCTTAAACTTTGCACAAAAAAGCATTCAGGTAGTTATGAAACAAAACATAGTATAATGCTATTTAACTGTCTGAAAGGTTAGGAGAAAAATACTGTACACATTTTCTCCTTAAACTTATATATATATTTATATATATATATATATATTTTTAAGATTTATTCATTTATTATATATAAGTACACTGTAGCTGTCTTCAGACACACCAGAAGAGGGCATTAGATCTCTTTACAGATGGTTGTGAGCCACCATGGTTGCTAGGAATTGAACTCAGGACCTCTGGAAGAGCAGTCAGTGCTCTTAACCACTGAGCCATCTCTCCAGCCAGGAGATTTCTTGAGCTGAAGTGGCCACTTCCTAGGGGCAGTGTGGCATACTGCTGAGAACTTGAACTTCTATTTTTTTTTTTGAGCTTCTTTTTTTTTTTTGTAAGTGTGTATATGTCAGTGCCCCTTGGATTTCTTTAACCTGGCTCAGAAGTACTCTTTCTACTATTAGCCTGCTATAATCAGTTGCCTTTTCGTCAGGCCTGTGCTAACAGTATGCTCATGTCCTTGAGAATGAAAGGTTTCTTTTTTATTTAACTTTTTAAAAAGTTTTATTTATATGGTAGTACACTGTGGCTGTTTTCAGACACACCAGAAGAGGGCATCGGATACCATTAACAATGGTTGAGCCCACCGTGTGGTTGCTGGGAATTGAACTCAGGACCTCTGGAGGAGCAGTCAGTACTCTTATTGCTGAGCCATCTTGCCCTTGTGGATCATAGCAGTAATTGCATGTAGGTTTAGTTTCTCAGACTTAAAGCAAATTCGATTACAGTGGCTTTTTTTTTTTTTTCCCCTTCTTTGGTTCATTCCACAATTACCAGGTTGTTTAAGTCCAGTCTAGTTGCATTGTTTTTCCTAGTGACCATGAGCAGAAGAGTAGAATTAAATAAGGAAGTGAACTGTATTGGACAGGAATTGAGCAATGTAAGCTGAGTTCTTTCTTTGCACATGTCTTTTCAGTGAGTATCTCGCTGTCTTTAAGAAGACTGTGTCCTCCCATGAAGTCTTTCTTCAGCGGCTTTCTTCTCACCCTATTCTCAGTAAAGACCGAAACTTCCATGTTTTTTTGGAATATGATCAGGATGTAAGGCAATTTTTCTGTTTTCATGCTTGAAAATAATGAGCTTCTTGTGTTTGCATTTATTGTTACAGAAAAAGTGGGAAAAACACCTTTCTTCCTTTTTAGATCCATTAAAGTTCACTTTCTAAAAACTACTGAAAGAACATTGACCCACCACCCACTACCCCGCAAACTGATTTTCTTCCTTCTGTTTAATTTGTTGTATGTATCTTTACTTCAGGTTATTGGCTTTTTTAAAAAAGATTTATTTGTTATATAATAAATACACTGTATTTATAAATAAGTGTATAAATAAATAATATATAATAAGTACCCTGTAGGTGTCTTTAGACACACCAGAAGAGGGCATCAGATCTCATTAGAGATGGTTGTGGGCACCAAGTGGTTGCTGAGATTTGAACTCAAGACCTTTGAAAGAGCAGTCAGTGCTCTTAACTGCTGAGCCATCTCTCCAGCCCTTGGCTTTTTCCTAACATGCCTTTTCACATATGAAGTAAGCCCCAACTTCCACATGACTTTAACCCCAGCAGATCTGTGAGTTGGAGGCCAGTTTACATAGTGAGTTCTAAGGCAACTAGGGCTACAAGGTGAGACACTTTCTAGAAAAGAATATCTTTAAATTCTTGAGCCCAGTAGTAGTGGAATCAAGCAGTAGCTCTTCAGAGACCTCTGGGTCTTGGTGCCACCATGATTCAGAATGTTGGGCTAGCTGCTTGAAATATGATCTGTATTTATTCTTAGCTACTTAATATTTTAGATGTTACTTGTGATTACTTGATTAAAAGATGCTAACAAACAGATGCCATGTCATAAAATGTTTTGGAATTTCCTTCCTTAGCTAAGTGTTAGGCGGAAAAATACCAAGGAGATGTTTGGAGGCTTTTTTAAAAGTGTGGTGAAGAGCGCTGATGAGGTCCTTTTTTCTGGAGTTAAGGTAAGGCATGGACAGTTTCGGGAATTCTTGCTTTCATAGAAATAGGTAGCTTTTATTTGGAGGGGAGTGTTATATAACAGGTGTTAACTCTTAGGAAATGGTTGCTTTTATCTACTTTTGCTTTTTCCAGTCAGAATTTCCCTGTAGCTCAAGGAACTCTTTTCTTTTAAAGATCAGAGTGGCCTTGAACTCAGCTCCACCTGCCTCTGCCTAGGGGGTGCTGGGATCAGAGGCGTTCACCTCCATGCATAGCAACTTTGATTTCTTTCCTCAGAATACTTTCTCCAACATGGAATTTGGGGGTGAGGGGGTCCTTGAGTCTTGTTTTTTTAGGATGTAGGGTGCTCATTTATGAAAAAGAATAAGCATGGACTCAGGTCTGTGAACCTTAGTATTAGGTGAAGGTGGCCTGTGTCTAATGAAAACAGTAAGGGTTGGGGGTAGCTCTGCCTCATGCCTGCAAGCCAGAGTGGGCTGCCAGCCATGGATGATGTGGAAATGTATGGCTTAGCTGACAAGTATCAGAACTGATCTTTCTGAGATGAGGACTCAACTAGGCAGCCTTGGCTGGCCTGGATCTACCTGCTTTTTCCTCACAAGTACCAAGATTAAAGGTGTGTGCCACCAGACCTTGTGGGATAAGTCTTATTTACATGCTATGAACATGCTATGAACTTGGAAGAAGTGTTTACTAATGGTATATTGAAGTAGTGGTTTTTAGATTGTGTTAAGATTGAAGTTAAAGGGGTTGGGGATTTAGCTCAGTGGTAGAGCGCTTGCCTAGCAAGAGCAAGGCCCTGGGTTCGGTCCCCAGCTCCCCCCAAAAAAAAGATTGAAGTTAATATTGTGTGCTTGGCCTTTTGTTGAGGAATGTAAAATGTTTTTGACAATTATCCGGTATCTGGACTTGATTAGTGGAGCCCAGAACACAGGTGCTAAGTCAAAAGGGAAGGTTGGAAATGGTGTTTCTTAGGCAATATTTTATGGGTTTTGTGTGTGTGCATTGTTGGTTTGTTACTATTGGCAAAGGCTTACCAGGAATGCCTAATTGTTAGTCTCAAATCAGCCAAATTAAAAAGAAAAGCAAGCCCATTGGACACACAATTGGATACATTGGTATCAAAGCTAGGTCAAGTAGGCAATGTCCCACCTGACATGCACTAGAAGAATTATTGGCTTGTGGAGGATGTCAGTATTTACTTGCCATTCATAAACTTAAATGATTTCTGCGCCAATTTAATCTGTTAGCCCCTGATTGTTTTTGTCAGTCTTGAGACTGACAAATATTAAGTGTTAGGATAATCTAGTCTGTACAGGTTAAACTTAGGTGACCATTTTGTTTGGTTTGGGGGTAGGTTCTCATTGTTCCATCCAAGGCAGACTAGATTCTTTAGTCATCTCCTCAGCCATGAATGTGCCAGATACCTGTATTTTCTCTAATATACATAACCTTTTTTTTTTTTTTTTTTTTTTCCGGGGCTGGGGATCGAACCCAGGGCCTTGTGCTTGCTAGGCAAGCGCTCTACCACTGAGCTAAATCCCCAACCCCTTCATATCCCTATTTTTGACATTTTGGTTTAAGCCCTTTTTCCTTCTTTTAGGAGGTGGATGACTTCTTTGAGCAAGAGAAGAACTTCCTTATTAACTATTACAACAGGATCAAGGACTCCTGTGCTAAAGCGGACAAGATGACCAGATCTCACAAAAGTAAGTAATGCCTTTACTCACTTGGTTACTTACACAGCTCTGATGTGTGCCTGCTATGCTCAGATACAGTATCTGCTCATTTCTCCAGATGTTGCTGATGATTACATCCACACTGCAGCCTGCTTGCATAGCCTGGCCTTAGAAGAGCCCACAGTCATCAAAAAGTGAGTCTTGTGTGCTGAGGTGTAGGTGTAAGTAGAGCGCTTCCCTAGCTCATGCAAGGCCCTCAGTTCAAACCAATGAACTCACTAAAGGTGCACGTTCCTGCACTTCTAACCCAGGAGGCAGGAGAATCAAATACTCAAGGTGATCCTTGGTTATGGCAAGTCTGAACTATATGAGACCCTATCCCTTTTTCCTTTTCATTTGTTTTTTGAGGCAGTGTTTCTCTTAGACCAGGCTGACCTCAGACTTAGATCTGCCAGCTTCTACCTCTCAGTAGCTTGTTTGAATATTTATCCTGGAACACGAGATTAGCAAATGTGGTTTCCAAATCTAGTTTCTAGCATCCAAGGCTCAAGCGACCTTCCCTTGTTCATGAAGGTGTTCTGTGGTTATCTTTGGCTCTTTGCTTGGTGCTTTTTAAATTTGTGTTTGTCCTGGGCTTTTTGGGTGTGAGATATTTTTTTCTTACACTTTTGGAAGTTTCAGACAATTGAATGGCAGGTGAAATAAGTGCAATCTATTGTTTTGTGGCACCTGTCATTGCTAAATCTTTGCACTGATTTTGGTTAAAGTGACATTTTGGATTTGGATCATCTCTAGACAAGATGACTGAGGCTGATAAGTAAACTATTGTAATATACTCACTCTTTGCTGTTTGAAGTAGCTACTCTGGTAAATTCACCTGTTCAGTTTTTTTTTTTTTTTTTTGAGACAGTTTCTGTGTAGCCCTGACTGTCCTGGAACTCATTCTGTAGACCAGGCTGCTTCTATCTCCTGGATGCTGGCATTAAAGGCATGTACTACCAGTGCAAGCCCTATAATTCTCGACTGTAGTGGTATTCCGTGTTTTAAGAGTTTTGATAAGTTTATTTATCATAGAGAGCTAAGACCTTGAACTGTGACCTTCTGTATACTTTCAGGTACCTGTTGAAAGTTGCAGAGCTATTTGAAAAACTTAGGGTAAGAAGTTTTGTGTTGGCCTTGGTAGCATTTAGTTAAGGTACATAGATTTCTGCCTGGGTGGTGACTGGTGACCTTTGTTTGTTTAAAATAGAAAGTGGAAGGTCGAGTCTCATCAGATGAAGATTTAAAACTGACAGAGCTCCTCCGATACTACATGCTCAACATAGAGGCTGCAAAGGTAAGGTAGAATTATCCAGCCCTTAGCACTAGTTCATCTTGCCATAACCAGAAATTTAATCCCTTTGGGTTAGAAAGGGAATGTTGCTTTATTTTGAGGTACACTTTTTGCAGTGTTTCATGTGTGCATGTGAAGACCTGAGAACAAACAACCTTGTGGATTTTCCCTCATTGCCACACAATTTTTACTCCTTAGTAAAACGGGTCATTTCCTACATCTCAGAAATTTTAGGTTTTGTGTTATGTTAGAAATAAATATTTCCTTATTTCCAGCTAGGTTCCCTGGTACTGATTTCCAAAAATGGGATTTGTGGGGCAGGCTCTTGTGTTCCTCTATCTAGGTCATGGCTCAGTGGCATTCTCCTGAACACCATCAGCAGTAAATAAACATGTTTGAAATGCTGAGTTTCATTTTCTGAAATATCTTCAGTTACTGATTCAACTAGAAGGAAGTTTTTGTATAGATAAAGATTATGAATGATCTTTAAAATGTCAAGAATTCAGTAACCTCATTTTGGAGGTCGAGTTTGTTTTACTATTTCCCTCTCTGCCCCTGCTGCTGGGGACCAGACCCAGAGAATGCTAAGAAAGTACTGTATTAATAAGTGATACCAGTCTCTTGTGACAATTTAAGATTATCCTGGATAAAGGGCTAGAGAGATGGCTTAGCAGTTAAGAGTTTGATATCTTATACCCACATCAGGTGCCTTAGAAACAACTGCCTGTGCCTCCAGCTCTAGGGATCTGGTGCCTCCAGACTCGTGTGTACAGTTATTTCCACATAGTTATAAAAATAAAATCTTTATGCAAGATAGAGAAATGGGCTAAAGTCTTGCCATTTGCTATTTCAAAACTGTCGACACTGTGGATGCTTTCTAGACTTTAAGTGCATGTGTCTATTGTGTACATATGTCTAGACATTTTCAGCGTATGATATTCTCTTTGTTCTTTGGAGATTTTTACATCATGACTTCAATCATTTTTCTTTCCAGGATCTCCTATACAGACGCACAAAGGCCCTAATTGACTATGAGAATTCAAACAAAGCTTTGGACAAGGCCCGGTTAAAAAGCAAAGATGTCAAGTTGGCAGAGACTCATCAGCAGGAATGCTGCCAGAAGTTTGAACAGCTTTCTGAATCTGCAAAAGAAGGTTGAGCATTTCTTTTTTTTTTTTTCAGAGCTGGGGACCGAACCCAGGGCCTTGCGCTTCCTAGGCAAGCGCTCTACCACTGAGCTAAATCCCCAACCCCAGGTTGAGCATTTCTTGTGTAGTTAGTTCTCATTTGGGCACGAGTAGTACGAATGTAAAACCCCATAGGCTGGGGTAAGAGCTCTAATAAGCAGCCTCCCTAGCATTTGTGAGACTAGGCTTGTTCCCAGCAACACAGGAAGGATGGATTATAACACTAGAGAAAACTCAACTGTTTCTGTTGGGGAGGGGCTGGAGAGTACCAGGCTTCAGTTGACGCCCCTTCATGATCTGAGCATGGGCAGGAATGTGAGTGCATAAATGCATGCACACAATAATGGAGTAATTATAAAAGGACACTAGGATATTAGAGTTATGAACTGAGGAAAAGCAATGTGGGAGGTGGGAGAGAATTCATGTTTCAACATCAGAGACAATAGTGGGTTATCTGAAAGGAATCAGTGAGGCAGAAATGGGATCTTCGATAAACATGCTTCCCAGATGAGATCCTGGTCTGAAGATGTGACACCAGCAATGTCGAAGAAAGGCTAGAATGTGAGGGTATGGTCTTTTCCTGGGAGGATCTCCATGTATCTTGCTTGGGTGGACATGAAACAAAATTAGAATATTAGGTTTTCCTCATATATAAATGTAATTATGATAGGACAGTGAACTTGACTCGTGTCCTCAAGTTTTATAAGAAAGCATGGTCATTTGTCTAACCCTGGCAGCTGTACTGAGTACTGCAGCTCTGGGCAGTCTTGAGCTACAGTGGTTCTAGTGTGTCCTGACTGGCATGAGGTCGTTTGTGAAGGGGGTATTTGGGTGCTGTAACGGGTGGGAAACTTTAACTTGTAGTTTGGTAAACTTTAACTCTTTGTTCCCATAGAGCTGATAAACTTCAAACGGAAGAGAGTGGCAGCATTTCGAAAGAACCTAATTGAAATGTCTGAACTGGAAATAAAGCATGCCAGAGTAAGTTGGCTGTCACCACACCCACAGGCCTGACAGCCCCTGCTCTGGTTATTGTTAGTGATCTCTAGTGAACCGTGTGTACTAGTGCAAACCTTAGCGTGCTGAACTCACAGGCCCACTTCTGCCTGTTAAGTGTTAGGACTGGGAGTAAAAACTAAAAATGCTGTTCATTTTCCTGTGGGGCATACTCAGTGGTGGCTCAGCAAAGAAATAGCACATGCTTGATCCTGGTTCTTAGTTGAACTGTGGGTTGAAAATTGTGATATCTGCAAAGGGCTCTCAGTGCAGGTTTGGTTTCCAGTATCAGCCATCCATGGACGGGTTTTTGACAGTTACTGGCCTTTTTAGAGTATTGTGCAAGCCTTCCTCAAGGCTTCCGCAGTTTTAAACATTACAGCACCAAGTGCTTAGGCAAATTTGTAATTGGGGTCTTGTAGAAATGGCCACTGGGTTTTGGCCTGGAAACCTCTGACTGGCAGGGTGTGGGCAGTGCTAGGTAGTTGTACCTTGGGATTTCATGGAGAATTTGTCGGTCTGGTTTGGTTACTTTTCAGATTCAGAGTTCATGAGGAAAGCTGTATCTGGATTTATTTCATTCACTCATTTCTTTCCCCCCCTCCCCCTTTTTCCTAGAACAATGTCTCCCTGTTGCAGAGCTGCATTGATTTATTCAAGAACAACTGACCTGTCTTTACTCTGGAGGAGGCCAATGTGAAAGCCAGCATCACTTGCACTTAAATCATTACTGCTAAAGAAATAGCTTTGACTAGTTTAAAATCATGTGAATAAATATTTTGATTTCTAAAAATCTTAACACTTAACCATGTTGGTTTAAAAATATTTTCATTGCATGTTACTTGGACATAATTAATCCTTTTCTTATGCATTTAATACCTCAGAGTAGGTAGAATCTAATGATTCTCCTATAGATGTCAGGAATGACTGATAACTGGTATAGAGATGTGTGCCTTCTGGGATTGAGAAGCAATAGCCTGGCCCTTGTCTGTCTCAATATTTCCTGTGCCCCTACAGACATGTCAGGTTCGAATTATAACACGTGGGAGCTGTTTGTGGGCTGGTGGCAGACACTCTGTTCTTTAATTAGGTAGATTTTGCTCCCTCTTGTCAAGATCACTTCAGATGCTTGTACAGTAACAAGCAAGAAGACCTCATGTTCTTTATACATCCTTACAGCTCCATTTTTGTAACTGGGAATAAATACTTGAGAGAAAAGGAGAATCTAGGGTTCTTAACACTCCCTGATGGTGGGGCATGTGTGTTTGTGCTTTGGATGTTTTTATAAAGTATATAATAAAAATAATCCATGTTATCATTTGGAGTGTTTTTGTAGAAAACTAACTAGACCATCTCAAAGATGCTGTTTAGGCATTTCCACAGGTAAAAAGGGTTCATTATCTGCCCCATCTTGTAACTTATTAATCCTTGGATTGAGCCAGGGCTTTGTGTAAAACCTTACCATTGAACAGTGTTCAGCCCTCAGTATATATTTCCTTACCTGTCACTCCTAGACTGCTCACAATTGCACACACGACTCCATTCGGGTGGTTCGGGTGCCTGCACCACAGCCACACAAGTATGTGAGTACCTGTGTGAGTATTGGCCTTGTTCCTCCAACAGGGTTGGTTGTTGCATGTAGGTTAGAGTCCTAGCTCCACCTCCTGCCTGGTATGCAACCAGCTGAAGCTTAGTTGGTTGAAGCCTTACACAGCTGTAGGTTGACTATTTATGCAGTGTCTCCTGGTTGGTCCAGTAGGCACAGAGGGAGCCTTATATATACCTGAGACATGAATACTACTCAGGCTGCCATTGGGTGAGATCTCAGTGCCAGGATGTCACACAGTTCTGTGTCCTTGTTTCGCTGCATTGGAGACAGAAGACCTGGGTCTTCTGTAAAGTAGTGTATCCATTGAAAGGTATATTTCAGAGGGAAAATCGTGTGTTGTGTGTTTAATTTTCTGCCTATAGACAGCAGGCAAAGCCCAGTCTAGAACTGGGTGGTCTTGGCCTGAGAACTTGAGCTCATTTAGCTAAAGGTCAATCATAACAGGAGGGAAAATGCCTAATCTCTAGTACCAGAGTAGTGAGACTGAGTTCCTCGTCCAGAGCCTTCCTGGTTGAGGCCCTTGTGTTCTGTAATTGCAGCTGTGAGGAAATATTCAAGGATAGGCCTTGCGACCTGTCTGGAGCATAGCTGAAAGTGAGGTCCAGGGACACTCTCCCCTCCACCCAGTTTACCTCAGTACTTGCATGGCTCTTGTCTGCCCGGGGTTGCCTAGTGTTTCCTGCAGATTTGGTTAACTGAGAAATAGCTATTTGTATTACATATTTGATTGGAGCAAATTTGAACTAAAAGTAGAAGACCTGTTTCACTGCAGGAAAAGGTAACAGTCAAATATTCCTTTTGGAGCATTTCTGGATGTTTACAATTTCTCTTGGGGAATAGAGTGCTTTCGGAGAAGGTTGGAGATCACACCCTAGGCCAGTGCCTACCACTGAGCTCTGCTTCTACCCTCCCCATGGAGTGGTCCCCAGAATGTTTCCAGAGATTTAGGAGATTATATTTGAATGTTACTGAGTGGACCTGGCCCTGTGTGTCACACACAATCAGAAAACGTAGGATGTTGGGTGTCCTTCCAGCTGTGGGCTTTGGTGTGCTGAACAGAGGTCACTGGGCTTTTCCTGAAAGCACTTTTTACCAGCTGATTCTGCCTACTCAAACTTTTAAACTTTGTTGAGTACTTCTTAAATTGTTAGTTTTTGTGAAAAGCTCTTTAGTTTCGATGGTTATCAGTTCTTGCCCATGTGCAGTAATTGGTCTGATGAATGGAAAGGGCATCTTTTTGAGAGGTTTCTAATATCAAGGGTCACGGGTTGTATAGAGTTTGAGCTTCTACATGACATGTTTTGGTGATAATGTGCATGAATGGCCACTTGTTAGGACTGTTGACTGCAACTGGTCTATCATTTGGATGGGATTAGAAATGGCCTGGGGCTTCATGGTTTGCTTATCCCGGCTCCTTCATGTTGCAAAATCATAGGAGGGAACAATTTGATAGCCCCAAAATAAGGCAAAGTCTACTGCAGCAAATGCAAACTGCTATCTGGTCAGCTTGGGTGTCAGTAACCCAGGCCCAAAGCTGTTCTAAGCCTGCCTCGCCCTGCTTATTCAGGGAGGTTCTTGCAAAGCAGTTTAGAGCTTTACTGGAGAGTAGTTACTTCAAGCTAGAGCCAGCTTCTTTGAGTCCAGCTGGATCCAGTTGCAGTCACAGTTGATTGAATAAGGATCCTGACTTGGGATGTGAGAGACCATGGAGAAAGTCTGGCAAGAATAGATGTCTGAAAGGCATTCTGAAGAGACAAGAAAGGAACCAATGAGAGTGTATATAGGCTACGTGCAGAGAGTCAGGTGAAGTGGATTTTGGCCTGGTGTTGAGTACTGGGGAAGGACTGCTGCCAGCTTGCAGTGAATCCCAGAAAGCGTCTCTTGGAAGTCTGTTGGAAGTCAGCTGGTTATCTGCAAGGCTTTGTGACTCCTTTGACATAGTCTGAAGTGTCACACCAGGAGGCAGTGGGAGGAATGAGAGCTGAGGGCACTTGCTGCTTGGAAGGGCCCTTGGGCTGAGCTAAAAGGAGAGTGAATAGATCTTCATCACCAACAACTTGACTGGAGTCTGAGCTTAGCCTAGGACTCCATTCAATCTCTAGCCCTCACTGTTGGCCACTCTAGAGTCTGGGTCTGCTCTAGCCTGAGTGCAAGCTATGAAGGGTTGGTGCTGAGTGACAACTCCCAAGTACAGAGCAGAGGAAAGTGTTGGGGGTTCCTCTTGGAAACCAGCTGCAGTTGAGTGAGAAGCCAAGCACAGATGTCCTGTCTCTGTTAAGTCCCGGCTTCAGGTCATCTTGAATGAGTGATGAGGTCTCCATAGCAGAGTCCACTGAGTCTGTCAGTTCTGTGATGAGGACTTGGAAGGTAGCTAGTGCAATTGAGGGTCGGAAGTTTAAAGTTCATTTTCTTTTTTTTTTTTTTTCCCCCCTCCGGAGCTGAGGACCGAACCCAGGACCTTGAGCTGGCTAGGCAAGTGCTCTACCACTGAGCTAAATCCCCAACCCCTAAAGTTCATTTTCTAATACTTAATTTACATCCTAATTTTGGAGGCATATGTGCACATGCATAACCATGCATACATATGTTCACCTAGGGATCAGAAATCAGGACCTTGTGCTTGTTGATTTGATTATATGCCCAACCATTGAGCTATATTCCCAGCCCCAGATCCAGGCACACTCAGATCCTATGTTGTTTGTGTTTTCCTAGCTGAAGGCCCCCCCAGCACTGAGTGACATAGACGATTCCACTGTCTGGCCTCCTCTGGCTTGGCTAATGAAACAGTGCTGGTTTCATGCATCTCGTTCTCAATGGCCTATACTCAGCAAGTGGAACTGGGAGTCTTCAGCTCTCTCCCTTTTGTCTGCCCCACACACACTCCCATTTTTGTCTGCCATAGTCTCAGGTTCCTAAGATCCCTTATGCATCTGGGCCTCCAATACTTCCCAACCTTAAAGATCTAAATTTCCGTGGGAGTAGAGACAGCCTGGGTGCTGATATTTTGTTGTTTATAATTTGATAGGTTTCGAACCAGAGTTTTGTTTTGAATACGTATGTTCTTGTGAGCTCATCTATGAGTTGGGATTGGTCAGCTTCATTTTGCAACTGAGGAAGACAAGGTGGAGAGACTAGGCCGGGGGTTCAAGATCCCAGTTGCATCTGGGACTCTCCCTTGGAGTCCCATCAGTGAGGGACAGGACCTGAACAATATGGACCCTTATGCTTTAGAGGGACTCCCAATCACCTCCCCTCTTTCCCAGGTATATAACAACCTTTTCCTTGGCTTTCCTCCCCTTAGCTGGGCCTCTTTCCAGCAGGTTGAGTTAATGAAAGGCTCTCAGGCCTGTGACTTCACTTCTGTAATTCATTCACAGTGCTGGTCTCTACTTTCATTGCATCCTCAGTGTCTTTTCCTACCAGGAAGCTGCTCTCTGGCTTGAGGGGTCAGCTCTCCTACTGCTAGTTGCCCAAAGGGAGAGGCTTGCCTGCAGAGCCCACAAGAACAGTATGGTAAAAGCAGGAGACAACAGAATCGCTAACCTCGAAATGCTGTTCTAAGTACCTTCTTCACACGAAATGCTGTCCTAAGTACCTTCTTCACACGTGAGGCAAGCACTCTACCCCTGAGCTGCGTCCTTGGCCCCTCTGAGTATGTCTGTAGACACTTCTTGAGGAGCTATACTGAGTCGTCAAGGGGTTTCTTAGGGGGCAGAAGGTGAGTTGTCCAGAGCTGGGTGTGGATCCTGCCTCTGGATTTTGCCCTTTCTTGTCCTGCTGCCTTCCCATTGTGGTTTAACATTTACTTATTTTCTGCAAGGTGTTTCCTGTGCCTTCGAGGTGGCTCCCAAAGAATAGGATTCAGTGAAGTGTGCAGTGTTCCTATCATCTAGACTTCCTGTCACTGCTTCTCTCCCTGATGCCAGTGAGCCATGTGCAGTTTGTCCCTTTCTGTATTCTAAGTACAGAAAGAGTGTCAGGGTGTGAGGGGTGTGGTCCCTACTTGGGACACTGTCCTATTTCAGGCTACAGTATAGGTATGTCTGTCTCACTGAAGGAGCTGTGAGCTTAGAAGGAGGTAATCCACAGAAAACCCCAGCCGTGGCTGAAGAGAAGCTTCAGTGGTTAACGGGCCCATCTGTTCTTCCAGGGCACCTGGCTTGGATTCCTAGCTCCTACAGGACAGTTCACAACTAACTACAGATCCAGGGGACCTGACACCCTGCTTTGGCCTCTGCGGACCAAAGCACACACATGGAGCTCAGACATATGTGCAGATAAAACACTAATACATGAAGAAGCTGCAGCTATGACTGCCACCCCAGCAATGCTTGATGAGGGAAGTGTTGGCATTACACTGGCATTGCAAACACTGGACTGCATCTGCTGAGTACAAAGGCAGAGCACAAACAGCCAAGATGGGGAAGCTGGAGAGAGATATCCACCTGCAGCCAGTGAGGAGAGCTAGGCCAATGAAAAACAAAACAAGAAAGCTCCATTCAGAGACCCTGAATGTAGCCATGTAAAATTGGGCCATTTATGAGCATGTCAATTTAAGGACTTCATTGCATTAAGGAGATCATTGCATTAAGCAAAATAAACCAGACTCAGAAAATACTATGCTTTCTCTCAAGGAAAGTCGATAGAGGGAAAGTTTGGTCTAAAGCAGGCAAAGATGAGAAAGGAAGAAATAGAGGCTGTTGATGTATGCAAAGACAGTCTCCATAGGGTGTGAGTTCAGAAAATAAGGGCTTAAAGAGGTCTTTCAGGGTGGAGTTTGGGACCTCTGAGGACAAATGCCCACTTGCTGGATCCTACACATGCCCAAGGGTAAATGGCTATTACAAGTCCTCTAAATTCTCAATGACGTGTAAGCAGTGGTTTCCAGGGTGACTACATCTGAGGTATCATCCATAGTATTAACTGATGGCATATACTGTAAAGCCTCTGACACTGAGAAGAGAGAAGCTCCAGAAGGGAGTGAGGTTAGCTTAACTCTGCTCTTCCTCACATCCAGACCCTTATCCTTGGTCTCCTTGTGTCTGAGTGGAGGCACAGTGAGGCTAAGGCCCCAGGCCCCTGCCCTTTTCCTTCTAGCTTCTCTACATAAAACAGCATCAAAGTTAGTGTGCTCAGAGTTTGGGGGTGTCTGAGGTTCCCGATTCTGGGGGAGGGCTCTGTGTCTCCTATATTAGGGACATGTCAGACCTCGATGCAGATCTTGAGTTGAAAAGTCTCAGACTGAACTCTCCTCCCTGGGGAGGTGGAAGGGCACTGTAAGATGCTCTATAAAATACTTGTCTATAGATTGGGGAGGGAAGGTAATAGGAGGTAGGGTTGAACCCTCCAAGAGCATGAGCTGAAATAAACCTTTCCTCCTTTGTAAGTAATAAGAAAGGCAGAGACCTCGCCTGCATCTTGCCTTCAGGTCTTTCATGTTCTGGGAGGCACATTACAGTCTTTCATTTGCTGTGTTGTACTGGAAAGTCCTGGTAGCTGAACTCATGCCATTACAACTTCAGGTCTACTGGGCTTTGCTTGTGGAGAGTGACGTTTCTGAGCTGGCAACAGCCGTTCCATGTCAACACTCAAATTCGAGCAGGCTATAATAGGGTGGTGCTTCTACTCAAAGAAGTTGGGTCGGATTTTGAGAGCAAGGAAGGCAAGCGGCAGGAGCCTTCTGGTGGGATCTAAGCAGGCACATAATCCTTTTACTGCATTCTGCTAACAAAACAGCTTTGAAAGTTGGTCCAGGCTCAAGGAGAAGAAAAACAAACTCCATATTTTAATGGGAGTAACAGCAAGGAAAAGATTAAACTGCCACTGCAAGCGATGTCATCTCCCACAGTCTGGATAGATAGCATTAAAGGCGGAAGCCAACCTATGACCACTTTGCCTCAAACCTTTCCTGTTTGACTGTGTGCGCCTCTTCCAATATGGTCTGCCTGCTGTCCAGGTATTGTCGTTTGGTTTGACCTTTTGAGACAGTCTCACTCCTGTCCTGGAACTCACTTGTAGACAAGGCTGCTCTCAAACTTAAAGAGATCCCTGCCTCTGCTTCCTGAGTGCTGGGGTTAAATGAGCGCACCATCATGAACTGTTTGCCTTTCTTTTCTTCTCTTTTTCTTTTTCTTTCTTTGTTTGTTTTTTTTTTTTTTTTTTTAATATGCATGCAGGGCCCACCGAGGCCAGAAGTGGGCATTGAATCTCTTGAACCTGGACTTAGAGACAATTGTGAGATGCTGCGTGGGTGCTGGGAATTGAACCTGTGTCTTCTGGTCTTCTGTCAGTCCACATGCTCTTAACCAGTGAGCCATCTCTTTAGCTCCCCAGCTTAGTTTTCTTAAATTGTTCTGGTTTCTCTAAATTTATAATTTAAGGTAGAAAATATGGAAAGCCATAAGGTTACCACGCTATCAGGACTGTGTGGCAAAAATGACAAATACCTTCTAGCCTCTTATCCTATATACATGGCACATGGATCTGCACTTCCCAGCCCAAATAGGCACGCACGCACGCACGCACGCACGCACGCTACTCTTTCAAGTGTTATATTCTTTATTCTATGCGGCAATAAAATAAAAGAGTTGGGCTGGAGAGATGGCTCAGTGGTTAAGAGCACTGACTGCTCTTCCAGAGGTCATGAGTTCAATTCCCAGCAACCACATGGTGACTCACAACCAATCATCTGTAATGGGATCTTGTGCCCTCTTCTGGCCTGCAGTCACATATACAGGCAGAATGTTGTACATAAAATAAATAAATAAATCTAAAAAAAAAAAAAAAAGAAAGAGTTGAGGGGCTGGAGAGCTGGAAAGTTACTCAGTGGTTAAGAGCATTTGCTGCTCTTACAGAAGACCTGAGTTTGATTCCCAGCACTCACATGGCAACTCACAGCTTTAACTTGAGTTACAGAGCCTCCAAACCCTCCTTGTAGCCTCCACAGGCACCAGGCAAGCATGTGATATGCAAATATACAAGCAGGCAAAATACCCATATGCATTAAGTAAAATTATAATGAAAAAAAAAGAGGCTGGAGCTGGTCTGGTGGCCACACCTTCAATCCCAGCATTCAAGGCAGAGGCAGGTGGTCTCTTGGACTTTGAGGGCAGCCTGGTCTGCATAGGGAGTTTCAGGACAGGGAAGACTATAGAGAGAGACTTATTTCAAAATACATACATGCATCCATACATACATACATACATCCATACATACATACATACATACATACATACAATAAAAAGGAGGGGCTCAGAGATGGCTCAGCAGTTAAAAGCACTGACTGTTCTTCCAGAGGGGCCAGGGTGGATTCCCAGCAACCACATGGTTCACTGCTACAGCTGAAGTGGGAAGGGTTTGAGGTAGTCTAAACGGCAGTCCTGGGGATTAGACGACCTCTTTTGACTTCATCAGGCACCAGGCACACGTGTACCAGACGTACATGTAGGCAAAACACTCACACACATAAAATAAATATAAATAACACTAAAATTAGAGGCTTCAGGTGAGGAGTACCTGGTCCCTGAGTACAACTCTCCTTTTTTGCTTTCCTGCTACGAGGTGATCAAAATTCCTCTGCTATGGTCTTCACCATAATGGCGCCGCCACCCTGCCATAGGCCAAGACACTGGCGTCAACCATGCACTGAAGCAGCCCAACTTGTGAGCCAAAGGAAACCCATTTCTCTGCGTTGTCACACTGCTGCAATGCTAACAGCTCTGCTCTATATCGTTTGGCTTTGTTTGCTAACAGAGTCTCTTTTCGTGGCCCTGGTCTTGGATCTTGCTATGTAGACCAGGCTGGCTTCAGACTCACAAAGGTCCACCTCTGCCTCCTGAGTGCAGCAATTAAAGGCGTGCACCACATGCCCAGCCTATCGTTTTGAATGGAATAATGGGAATGCATTTCAGGGATTGAGTAGAGGTCATTCGGTGTGCGGGGAAGGGCAGTTGTCAGGCGGCTGGCATGGGGGATGAATTTTTGTGGAATCCATAATATAAATATAATATGTATGAAGAAATGAGAGTGCAGGGCCAGTCGTGCACAGCTGGAAGTGGTTGGGGTTTGACTTAGCTGATGGGAGTCATGAGAGCAGCCAGCAAACCTTCAGAGTTATCTGGAGAATGAGGCAGAATTACGATGTGGTAGATAGGATAGAGGGGGAGTTTGGGCTTGGTTCCCGAGAGCCTTCTGGTTATGAGAGTGGCTAACAAGTTTTGGGCAGAGCTGTGAGGCCTGCAGTGGGCCAAGGCTGACTCAGGAGTTGTCCTGCTTGAGAGGATAACCCCCTGGATCCCCTGGGGTACCTCTCCCTTATTCCTAGTTCCCGTCCTGGTGGTACAGATTTCACCCTCTGCACACAGGTGAGGTCAGAACTCGGCCTGGCCCTGTGACAGGTGTGTCACCCATCAGGCCATGAAGAGGCGCCTGTGTCCCTTCCAGCAGGCTCTTTCTCCTTTTGTCAATATTTATTTCTCTTCTGGCTTCAAACAGCTTCATGATTGTGTAAAGGGCAGGTCAGACATGGCCGCCCTTCTTGTCTTGGAACAGCTTCCTGCTGGGCATTTTGGGGAGCTCTTTGCTCTCTGCATGGGGGCTTCAAATCGGGCCTATCTTTCTAGACTGGATGCCTTGAGAGAGAGAGAGCTTTGATCTGTCTGTCTATCTATTTTTTATTTATCTTGATGCAAGGTCTCACCTTGTAGCCTTGGCTGAATCCAGGCTAACCTTAAACTCATAGATATCTACTTGCTTCTGCCTCCCAAGTGCTGAGATTAAAGTTGAGTGCCTCCAAGCCTGGCTTGGACTGTTTTTTAAAATAAAATTATTAAATGATGTAAAGTTATTTTAAGAATATTAATTTTCTTTTTTTTTGGAGCTGGGGACCGAACCCAGGGCCTTGCGCTTGCTAGGCAAGTGCTCTACCGCTGAGCTAAATCCCCAACCCCTATTAATTTTCTTTCATGTGTGCGTGTCTGAGTATATGTCTCTATACTCTGTGCATACAGGAGTCCTGGAGGTCATGAAAAGCATCTTGACTGTTGGGGCAGCTATCCAACCCCATACCCCATACCCAACCCCTGACTTTTGTGTTTTACTATATAAATCATGCTGGCCTTGAACTCCCAGAACCACTTGCTTCTGTCCCCTCAGAGCTAAGATGAAAGGTATATATCACCATGCCAGACCTAAATTAAATTTGTTTGTGATTTAATAATGGTTGATTTGTATACCTATTTTAAAGATTATATTTTTAAAATTATATATAAAATATATATAACATTATATATAAATATATAACATTATATATAATTATATATATAATTATGTATGCATAATTATATATATATGCATGTGTTGGTATGTGGATTTGCGTACATGAATACAGTGTGGGTGTAGCCAGAAGAGGATGTCAGATCCTCTGGAGCTGGAATTCAGGGAATTGTGAGCCTTGATGTGAGTTCTGGGAACTAAACCTGGGTCCTCTGGAAAAGCAGAATTCCCTCTTAATCTTGAGCCATCTCTCTGTCCACCACTTATACCTGTTTTATATACTTTATATACCAAGGGTCATATAAAAAAATTCTCAGGACAAAAAAAAAAGCTTTTTCCCAAGCTAAAGGAATTGTAAGTGGAAAAAGCCCGAGAAGCCCAGCTCCAGCCATGTGGCCTAGAACAGAGGTTCTCAGAATACGCCTAAGAGCCCCAGAGACACTGCTGGCTGCAGGACACGCTCTGGATCCAAATTTGAACAAGCTGCAAAGAGGCTGCGGCTATGGACGTGCGGTTACAACAGATATGCACATCACCGTCTGCAGACCAGGGCCTGGCGTTGTTTGACTTTGGGATGTTGGCTGACGCTGGGACGTGGCCTGACCCAGGACTGTGGAGTCACCCGGGTGTTGATTAAGTGAATGACAGGCCCCGGGCCAGTCCTCAGCATCTTTGCTGCTCTATCTATTCAGCTGGGACTTTATGAGTTTGCCTCTCCCAAGGCTCAGGGAGAAAACGCTTCAGCTCTGACCTCTTCTCTCCCACATTCAAAAATATTTTGAGCGCTGTTGCCCTGGTGTCAAGCACTGCTCAACACAAACAGTGAGGCACTGCTGGAAAACTGGGGCAAGGCTGTTGGCTTTTCTCCCTCTCTTCATTTCTATTGAAGAAATAGTAGTATAAGGAGTCAGGGGAAGGTTGGAGATGTGGTCAGTTGTATAACCTTTGCCTGGATTCCACCCCTGGGGCTGGAGAGATGGCTCAGAGGTTAAGAGAGCTTGCTGTTCTGCAGGACCCATGTGCTGGGGTCACAAAGGCCCAGGGGTTTGGGTGACCTCTTTTGGCCTTCACAGGCACTTGAACACAGATTGTACACACACACACACACACACACACACACACACACACACACACACACACACAAAAATAATAAATAAATAAATAAATAAATATTTTAAAGAAAGTAAATAAAAATAACTGGGTGGTGGTACACACATTTAATCCCATTGTTGGGAGGCAGAGGCAAATAGATCTCTGAGTTCGAGGCTAGCCTGGTCTGCACAGTAAGTTCCAGGATAGTCAGAGCTATATAGAGAAATCCTGTCTCTAAAAACTAAAAACAAACAATAACAAAAAAAAAAAGAGAGGAGGAGGAAGAGGAGGAGGAAGAGGATGGGGAACATGGGAGAAGGAGGGAGAGGAGGGGGAGGAGGAGGAGACGGAGGAGGGAGAAAGAGGAAGAGGAAGAACAATATAGCATTTTACCCTATGCCTCCTAGCCACACAGAACAGGAATATGGTGAGGTCCAGGTAAGGACCCTTGGTGTGGTCCCCTTAGTCAAACCTTGGCCCAGTTTTCTCACTGCCATCCTTTTCTTACCCCAGGGTCCATGCAGGAGTCTACCTTTGCAACAGTTAATTTTATGTCTGGGCTCCTGCACTTGCAGCCTTTCCTTTGTCATTTTGGTAACTTTAGGACCCAGATATCTCTAAGCAGAAGAAATTGGTTCTGCACATCCTCTGCTTGGTACCTGCATCCTGCCATGCATTGCAGATGTGCAGTGTGTCGGCAGGCATTGGTGTTGTGCTTCTGTGGTGATCGGATCGCTCGCTTCCTGGTCAGGTGGTCTCCTGTTTCTACCTGCCCTTTGCCCTGGCCACTGCTGTCAGCAATCACCAGGGAGAGATAACCCGGGGCTTTGCAAACCACTTTTTTCCTCAAATCTTCCTGCCTCCAGCCACTGTGATTTGCCTAATGCCAATTTTCCCCTCCCTTCCACCCTTCCACATTGGCTGATTGAAATTCCACCCCAAAGAAGAGCTGTCACGTCTCTAGCAATTTAGCTAACCAAGTATTAATGGATCTCCGTATGAACTCATGGCTATGTAGTTTAGTCTGTGGGTTACGGTGTGATGTTCATTCATTTTCTAGTTCATATCTCTCTAGCCCCAACCCCTGGGAGCCTCCCCTGGGCCTTTGCCTTCTTTAAACGAACTCCGTCCTTTCCTGATTCCACCTGATGCCCCAGGATTTGCTACAAATGTGACTGAGTTCATTTTTAGTTAACCCTCTCCAGGTTACGGGTCATATTCACTCACTTGACAGAGAATGCGGCACCCAGCCTCAAAGCTGCTCAGCACATCGGTTAGCGGTTTGGTGTATGGGGTGTATGAAAGTCAGAGGCCGGAAGTTATGGCTCTGTTGGGAGCCATTAAGTTAGGCAGGAGCCAGGGCTCCACCTCTGAGTTCCACGCCTAATCTCCATGTTTTATTGGGTAAGTCCTTCTTACTTTAAGGTCTGTACAGAGGCATCATTGATGGGAAGCCCCTGAATAACCTCTCAAATAGACCTGTGGCTCCTTCTGCCCGCACACGAACTAGTGCCAAGATGTCAACCACACTGCAAGAACATAGGGAAGTCCCAGAAGTTAACCCTGTGACAAGAATTCAGGTGCAAGCACTTTGTGCTTACTCTATGCTCTCCCCTCTTATGTGGAAGGGGTACGGAGGGTACAGCTGTGATCAAATGCGTCATCGCTATGAGCAATGGGAGCTCAGGCTCACTGGCGAACGGGGGAAGACCATGTAGACCGCTTTCCTGACCCCTGCCTGACCTTGAGAGTCTAGGAGTCTAGGAGTAGGAACCAAGTTCCTCTTGGTCCCTACTTGGTGTCGCCCTGGAGCATGCTGGATCTGTCCTGACCGTGAGCATGAAGGCAAAGTTGTGCATGGGCTGGGAGGGGTCCGCAGCATCCTGGGGAGGCACTGTAGGTATCTGACACAGACTCCCATTTTACAAACTGAGAAACTGAGGTGTCGAGAAGCTAAAAGACTTTTCCTGGGGTCTCGAAATAGGACAGAGCTGTCCTCAAACCTGTAGATTTGGGTGACGATGGGGTTGGATGACTGTGTTTCTGCCAAGTTCTCAAGTACTCTCCACTGCCCTCTTCATTTCTTCTGGCATGTATAAAAGGAGCTCTCAGGAGGCCAGCCCACCCAGGTTAATGCTGGATCTTGCTTATATCTTCTTTCCAATCAGTTTAAAAACAGTTTTGGCTGAAGTTTTACTTTAAAATATTAATTTTACTAGTAACTTAAAAGAACAGACTTATTTTATTTTTAGTTATGTGTGCACGTTAAGTGTCGTATGGGTGGAGGCCAGAGACATCAGATCCTCGTGAAACCTGGAGTCACAGGCAGCTGCGAGCCGCCCCAGGTGGGTGCTAAGAAACAAACCCAGGACCTCTGCAAGAGCAGCACATTGCTTCTTCACCGAGCCAGCTCTCCAGTCCCATGAAGTTCTACTTTAAAAAAAGAATATTGTTTTAGCTTCATATGCTTCTATTTTATGTTTTTCAATCGACATTTTTATTTTGACATAAATAAACTGGATTTACATATAGTTCTGAGAAACAACACACAATGGTCCTATGTATTCCTCCTTGCGGTGGTAGCACTTTCTTTTCCTTTTTAAAGAAAATGTTGAGCTGGAGAGATGGCTCAGTAGTTAAGAGGACTGGTACCGGGGTGTTCCAGAGGTCCCGAGTTCAATTCTTAGCAACCGCATGGTGGCTCACAATCATCTGTAATGGGAGCTGATGTCCTCGTCTGTCGTGCAGGCATATATGCAAATAGAGTTCATACTTAGACATATAGACAAATACATCTTAGAATTCATTTAAAAAAAGAAAGAAAGAAAATGTTGCTGAGCAGTTGGAAAACACTGGTTTCCCTTAGTAGAGTCTTAAAGGGACTCTCAAATTTCCTTAGAAACTTCCCAAGCCAGGCCTCCATCGTCTGAATTGCTCTCAACATTCTTCTCTTCCAAGCTTCCACAGAACAGCTCACCAAGCTTTGATATTCGATGACTTTTCTAGCCCAAAGTCAAAAGTTCTTCCACAATACTCCCCCAAAAATATGGTCAAGTCCGTCACAGCAATACCCCACTCCTGGTACCAATTTCTGTCTTAGGTAGCGTTTCTGTTGTTGTGATAAATCACCAAGAGCTCTTAACCACTGAGTTATCTCTCTAAGCCCTGATTATTTTTCCACTTAGTGTAATTCTCTGGAGAATCTTCCAGGCTGTCAACAATCCCTTCCTTCTCACTGCAGAGTAGTATTCCCTGACACGGACGCACCGATGCTCCTCTAACAACTTGCCTCTTCAGGGAGGAAGGCTCATTTCTAAGTCCAAATAAGGCTTTTTGAATTAACATTACTACATAGTTTATGCTTGCATAGAAGTTTTTTTTTTTTTTTTTTTTGATTCTCTAGAATAATTACCAAAAGCACAGTTGCAACTCTCCTGCTTCTGCCTCCAAATTGTTGGGGTTAGAGGAGTGTACGTTATGCCTGGCACTTGAATTATTATTATTTTTTATTTAAAAAATATATACGTGTTTAAAGATTTATTTATTATGTAAACAGTATTCTGCTTGCATGTATGCCTGCAGACCAGAAGAGGGCACCAGATCTCATTATATATGTCTATGCGCTAACATGTGAATGCTGGGAATTGAACTGAGGACCTTTGGAAGAGCTCTTACTCTCTCCAGTTCATATGCATTATGGTATTTGAATATACTTGGCCTAGGAAGTGGCACTATTAGGAGGTGTGGCCTTGTTGGAGGAAGTGTGCCACTCTAGGGCTGGGCTTAGAGACCCTCCTCCTAGCTGCCTGAAGGCAGTCTTCTTATATCTTCTCCAGCGCCATGCCTGCTGGGATGCTACCATGCTCCTGCCTTGATGATAATGGACTGGACCTCTGAACTTGTAAGCCAGCCCCAATTAAGTGTCCTTTATAAGCGTTTCCTTGGTCATGGTGTCACTTCATAGCAATGGAAACCCTAAGACAGAAGTTGGTACCAGGGACTGGGGTATTACTGTGATAGGCCTGACCATTTCTTTTGTTTAGATAAAAGTTTCCTTGGTCATAGTGTCTCTTCGCAGCAATAAAACCCTAACTAAGACATGTACATATATTTGTTTATTTGTTTGTTTGTTTGAGACAGGGTCTCTACACAGTTCTGGATGTTCTAGAACTCACTACGTAGAACAGGCTGGTCTTGGCCACAGAGATTCACCTGTCTCTGCCTCCCAAGTGCTGAGATTAAAGGTATGTATTTGTGTGTGTGTGTGTGTGTGTGTGTGTGTGTGTGTGTGTGTGTGTGTATTCTCATTCTCTATAATGTTACTCACCTCGCCCGCCCCCAAAGACAAGGTTTTTCTGTGTAGCCCTGGCTATCCTGGAAATCCCTCTGAAGACCAAGCTACCAAGAACTCATAGAGGTCCACCTGCCTCTGCCTCCCAAGTACTGGGATTAAAGGTGTGCACCACCGCTGCCAGGCAACGTTACTTCTATGAATGTATTTAAGGCCGACCATTTGGTATTGTATAACTGATCGGTGTGCTCTTTCCTGGAGAAGTCTTTTCTCCTGGTCTCAACATCCAGAGTTGACGGTAGTTCTTGGTGTGGGGTTGAGGCCCGTGGACTCCCCACCATTCATGTGAATGTGTCTACGGCTGTCATCCTAGCTCAGGTCATGTCGAGGCAGCCACATTAGTGAAGTTTCAGGGGTATAGTTTCGAGGAAACTCAACCTTACAGCAAGCTCCCCGTTCCTCTCGCTCTTACAGTCCCCCTTCTGCAATGTTCCCTGAGCCTTAGGGGCAGGATGGTTTATATATGAATCCATGGGGACTGAGCTCCGGAACTCCGCATTTTTATTGGTTGTGGTCTCTGTAAAGGTTTCTGCCTGCTGCAAAGAGAAGTTTCTTTGTTCAGGGGTGAGGACCACACCTACCTGTGTGTTTAAGGACAAATACAAATGTAGCTAGTTAGGGATTATGCTGGTTTAGTGAAATGACAGTTGTAGGTTTTCCTCCGAGATCTGTGACTTCATTAGCCCCGGTTGGTTCGGTGGGTCTCCGGGACTAGGCATGGTTTTTCTCTTGTTGAGGAGGGGCATTCAAATCCTTTAGGGATTGCCGCCTGTTCTCCAGGGGCGGCTGTTCACTTTACAGTCGCACAGAGCAGCAGCGTTTGCCGGTGTCTCAGTGGTTTCAATTTGCATTTCCCCGGTGGCTGACAGTGCAGAACATGTTTTGATGAATCTGTTTTCTGTCTGGGTGTCCTCTGCAGAGAGGTGTCTGGGAATTTTGGTTTTGTGTCTAATTGAACTGCTGGTTTTGTACTGTGGAGCTTTGTGAGTTCGTTCTTTGTTGGGTAGGTGGTTTGAAACATTATCTCCCAGAGTTGTTAGTTTCAGCCAGATCCAGTTTCCACTGTGACTGGTGAGCTCGGGTGCTGAAACCCAGAGACATTTTGTGCTAGCTTTGAAGTATTATGGTTTACATTTTGCACATAAGTTAACAGCCCATTTTTAATTTCTTTTTTTTTTTTAAAGATTTATTTATTATATATAAGTACACTGTAGCTGTCTTCAGACACACCAAAAGAGGGCAATAGATCCCACTACAGATGGTTGTGAGCCACCATGTGGTTGCTGGGACTTGAACTCAGGACCTCTGGAAGAGCAGTCAGTGCTCTTAACCACTGAGCCATCTCTCCAGCCCTTTTCATTTATTTCTTATACAGGGTCTCATGGCGCAGGCCAAGCTATTCTTTTTTTTCCTTTTTTCGGAGCTGGGGACCGAACCCAGGGCCTTGCACTTGCTAGGCAAGCGCTCTACCACTGAGCTAAATCCCCAACCACAGGCCAAGCTATTCTTGAATGTCACGATTCTCCTCCCCGGCCTCCTGAGTGTGATTACTGTTGTGTTCTGACACCTTGGCTCTTTAGTCCGTGTTGGGTTTTGCATCTTTGCCCTGTGGGTGTCCGTTTGCTCCCATTTCGCTGTGGCTTCTGTAACAAGCTAGGCAGGCAGCCGGTTGCATCGCTGTGCTCCACCCCGCGGTCTACCATTTCTCCAATACTGTTGTAGGCCTTCACACTGATTTTGTCAATTCCTCCAACTTTGTTTTTCTTGGAATCGTTTATTATGCTTCCTTTGTCATGCTATATAAAACATAAGATAATCTTGTTCATATCAGTAAAATCCTGGCTGGAGTTCCAACAGCAACTGGCTACTATTTGGGGCTGTCTAATTCACAGATATTGTGGCCCTCCATTTCTTTACATTTTCTTTGAAAAAAATTTTGTTACATTATTGTGTGTGTGTGTGTGTGTGTGTGTGTGTGTGTGTTACACAGCATACATGTGGAGGTCAGAGGACAACATGTAGAGTTAGTTCTCTGTCTCTTTTTTAAAGACTTATTTATTTATTTATTAAGATTTATTTATTTTATTTTAAGTTTATCACTGCTCTATCTGCATGTATATCTGTGTGCCAGAAGAGGGCATCAGATCTCATTACAGATGGTTGTGAGCCACCATGTGGTTGCTGGGATTTAAACTCAGGACCACTGGAAGAGCAGTCAGTGCTCTTATTCACTGGGCCATCTCTCCAGCCCGAGTTAGCTCTCTTTTTGTATCTTAGAGCTCCAGCTTAGGTCTTTCTGTATTAGTTTTAGTATTAATTTTCTTTTTTTCTTTTCTTTCAGATTCCTTGGGATTTTCTACATAGGCAAATCACATCATCTACAAATAGGGACTCACTTGCTGTGGATAGAACCCACGGTCTTATAGATATTATTACACAAGCAATCCACCACAGAGCTATACTTACAGCCCAGGGTTCGTTCTCTCTCTCTCCCTCCCTCCCCCCCTCCCTCCTTCCCCTTTGGATTTTTCTGTTTGCTTTTGAGATATAGCCCTGGCTGTCCTAGAACTCACTCTGTAGACCAGGCTGGCCTCAAACTCAGAGATCTGCCTGCTACTGCCTTGCAAGTGCTGGGATTAAAGGTGTGCACCACCACATCCAGCTACATTCTGTACCCCTTCCATCTCTCATGTCCCTTTCTTTGGTTTCGCCTAACTTTACTAGCTGAAGCTTCTCGCAGTGTTGACTAAGACCATGGAGTTCTGCATTTCTCATGATCCTATGGGGGAAACCATGCAGGTAGCCATTTAATAGAATGTTTAAAAAAGACCAACTTATTTGTATGTGTATGTGTGTGCGGGTATGCTTGCTCGGGCGTGTGCTGATCCCAGAAGAGGATGTTAGGTGTCTGCTTCTGTTGCTTTCCAGCTTTTCCTTTGAAGCAGAGTCTCCCTGCGAACCTGGGGCTTGAGTTTTCTCTGACTGTAAGCTAAACCTATGAGCTCTACAATGTTCCTGCAGGCTGAGCAGGGCACCCAGCTAGCTATGCGGATGCTGGACTCCACAGTGGGCCTCATGATTTCACAGCAAGCACTCCAGCCCTCTGGTCACTTTAAGTCCGTTTATCTTATTATCAGAGACAGAATACGATATTTTATGCTTTTTGAGGACTCCATCTATGATGGGCATTTAAAAATTTTAATTATAAATTAAAAGCCAGGCTTGCTGGTTAGCAACTATAATCCTAGCACTCAGAAGGTTGAAGCAAGGGGATCATGAGTTTGAGGCTAACCTGAGCTACTTAGAAGAGTCTGTCTCAAAAGAAAAAAAAAATAACAGGTTCTCACTGTGTAGTCTTGACTGGCTATGTGGACCATGCTGGCCTTAGATGCACAGAGATCTACCTGCCTCTGCCTGGAGAGTGCTAGGATTAAAGGTGTGAGCCACCACCATCTACCACCATTCTTTTTTATTAAATTTTATTTTATTTTGAGACGTGATTTCATATGTAGGTCAGACTGGTCTTGGGTTTCCTATTCTCTTGCCTCTGTCCCCAAATGCTGGCACTGCATGTGTACCCCACCGTGCCTCCCTCTGTAATAGCTGATCTTAATAGGCAGCTTGATTTGATGGAGAGAAACCGAGGAGATTTACAAACCACATCCTTGGGAGTGTCTGTGAGGCCATTCCCCTGAAACGATTAGCCACCCTGAGTATAGGCAGTGCATCCAATAACCTGGAGGCTCTGGTCCAATGGAAGAGGGAAGGAGCCAATGAGCACAGCACATTGTTTCCTGGTTGCCACGAAGTGAGCATTTTCTGCCCCACCATCCTGTTGCTGTGATCTCCAGCCTAGCTTCATCCTCAAAGCAATGAGTCCAGCTGACCGTGATGGGAGCCTCAGACAAGCTTAGAAAAAGTGTCTGAGGGGTTGTTACAGGGAGGAGAGGCTGAATAACATGCCACACATCTCACCTAAGTTATCAGAGTCATGTGTGTACAGCCGTGTGTCATACATGTGCAACCGTGTGTCATACATGTATACTATCTCCTTGTCGTTATTTGTTTACTTAAGGATATCTGGCTTCTGGGGTTGAATGAATCATTTTCCATGGTTGCTCTGGTCGTGTCAGACATGTAAGTTATTGAAGGCTAACTAGTTCCCTTACCCCTCCTCTGTGACATGGTTGTAATAAATGACGGGTCCCTCCCACTCCTCATGACAATTTGGGCTCTGCTCGTGCTGGACTCTGACCCTGTAAGTAAACACTGAGAATTCCTCAGAAACCTTGTAAAATGGGTTCTGTTTGTCAGGAAGAGCCATTACTTCTTATCTGCTTTAACAGTCCCCAACCTCCGGAGAGGGCCTCTAGTTCTCTGTCAACTTGAAAAACCATCCAACAGATCAGAATTCCGTGTTTGTCCCCAGGCGGTTCCTGCTAACCTGCCCTCCTCTCAGACACATGTTCTCTTCATAATCCTCCAGATTTCCCTGTCCTGCCTCTCTCTGCTTTTCCTTTGAGAGGTGGCCTTGGCAGTTTGGAATAAACTTTTCTATTCCACTCATGGAGCAGACACTCCGGCCGTTTCTTTGCTGGGCCTTGGTACGCTCCATTTACATCATAAGAGCTGCGTTATTTCTATTATTCTATTTAAAAGCAGGAATGGGAGTGAAGTGAGGTGTGTGTGTGTGTGTGTGTGTGTGTGTGTGTGTGTGTGTGTGTGTGCAGTGCTCACCTTTACTCACTGCACTCTCGAGAGGCAGAGGCAGGTTGATCTCTGAATTTGAGGCCATTCAGGTCTACAGAGTGAGTTCCAGGATGGACAAGGCTACACAGAGTAACCCTGACCCAAACAAACAAACAAACAAACAAACAAACAAACAAACAACTTAATTAATTACATAAAAGCATCTGTAGAGAGACAGAGGTGGAAAGAGAGGGCTGGACAGACCTTAGGTGGGACCGTGTTTACTCATTGGGAGGGGGCACCTTGTCACATACATGTGTGCAGATGCCCAAAACGCTCAGAGAAAGAGATGGAATGCAACAGTTGACAGGGACGGAAACAGCTCCTGTAGTCTTTTAGGAGGAGCCTCAGTGTCCACTCGAGTGTCAGACATAATTTAGGAGAGGAAGTGGTCCATTGTGTTTCCCCAAACAATGCTTGAGGTGTTTTTCTTTTCCTTTTCCTGAGCGTGGGGTGTCCTTTTTTTTTTTTTTTTTTTTTTTGATCCATTTCTTTTCTTTAGAAAAATTCCTTTCCAGGCCTGCCAGAAAACGTGCCATCTTCGATGATTGTCTGTCGAAGGCCATGCCCCCTTTCTCTTACTGACTTCCACCTCATCATTTAGGGTTTACTGTGATGTGTCTCATGGATTTCTTTGGGTTTATCCTGTTTGGGGCTTGTGGAGTTTTTTTTTTTTTCAAGAGGTTTTTTTTAGTTTGTGTGTGTGTGTGTGTGTGTGTGTGTGTGTGTGTGTGTGAACGTATGTGCATGTGTGATTGCAAGTTCTGGTACCCTCAGAGGCTAGAGGTGTTGGATCCCCCAGGAGCTGGAGTTCCAGGCAGCTGGTGCCGCTGGGTGAGGGTGAGGGTGTTAAGAGGTGAACTCAGTCTTCCATGAGAGCAGCCATAAGCTGGCGCTGTTTAGCTTTTCTTCTTCTTCTTCTTCTTCTTCTTCTTCTTCTTCTTCTTCTTCTTCTTCTTCTTCTTCTTCTTCTTCTTCTTCTTCTTCTTCTTCTTCTTCTTCTTCTTCTTCTCTCCTTCTCCTCCTCCTCCTTCTTTTTTGTTCTCCTTGTTTTTGTTTTTAACTCCTCCTTTCCTCCTCCTTTTTCCTCATTTCTTCCTCCAACCTCCTCCTCCTCTTCCTCCTCCTCCTCTTCCTCCTCCTCCTCTCTCCTTTTCCCTCCTCCTTTTCCATTTTTTTAAACTGGAAGTTTCTTTCTTTTTTTTTTTTTTTTTTTAGCTTTATTTTTTATTTTCAACCTCTTCATCCTTTCTTCAGAACTCCAGTGACAGGGACGTCAGCTCTTTGATCACAGTCCCTTGGGTCTCTAAGACTTTTATCTTTGTCCATTTTTTTAAAAGTCTCTTTTCTTTCTGTTTTGAGTCAGGTGATTGTGTACTTCCATTTCTAAAATGTCCTTGTGAGACTGTTTTCCTCTAGTAGTTTGGCGAAAGAGCGGATCTTCTCCCCTCCCCTCTCTCTCTTTTCCTCTCTCCTCCTGGCTTTCTTCCCCCGTCCTCCTCTCCCTCCCCTCCCCTCCCTTTCTCGTGCATCTGATTTGCCTGTATTCATAGACTGTCGTCTTCTCAGGCACCTGCTCTGGAAAACATGAGGTAAAAAGAAAAGTCAGGAGCTGGACATGATGACACACGCCTTTAATCACAGCACTTGTGAGGTAGCGGCAGGTGGGTCTATGAGTTTGGGGCCAGCCTGGCCTACGTAGCAAGTTCCAGGTCAGCCAAGGCTATTTACTGAGGCCCTTTGCCTAAATATCTAAAATACTTATTAAAAAAAAAAAGCAGGGGTTGGGGATTTAGCTCAGTGGTAGAGCGCTTGCCTAGCAAGCGCAAGGCCCTGGGTTCGGTCCCCAGCTCCGAAAAAAAGAAAAAGGAAAAAATAAAAGCAGCCCACGTTTCCCAGGGCCCCTTAGTCATGGCTCCTTCTCTTTCTCTTTTCCTTCTGGAGTCGCCTCACAATTTACGTGCTACAGTCCAGGCTTCCAGCTGTGCTGCTGAGGAAGAAGAGGGAGAGTCTTGCCTATCCCACACTCCTACAAACGGAAGTCTACTTCTATCTAATTGGACTTTACAGTCTGGGCTTATGTTATTGATTTCCACAAACGCCATTTTTCCTTCATTTTGTTTTCATTTTCTCACTATGTAGTCCGGGCTGACCTAGCTGGCTATCCTCCTGCCTCTACCTCCACAGGGCTGGGCTTACAACTGAATCTTGCTTTCTACCTGTTTCTGTTTCCTGGCACCGGGCTCTTGTCCCAGGGAGGCGGTGCCGGCCTTTCTGGTGCTTACTCTGCAGTTGGAGGATGTCTTAGTCACTGTTCTATTGCTGTGAAGAGACACCATGACCAAGGTAACTAATTTATAGAAGAAAGCACTTAACTGGAGGCTTGCTTACAGGTTCAGAGGGTTAGTCCATAATCCTTATGTCAGGAAGCCTGGTGACAGGCAGGCATGGCACTGGAGCAATAGTTGAGAGCTTAAATCTGATTGAAAGTTGTAGGCAAAGATAAAGCCTGGGCCTGGTGTCACACTTCCTCTAACAAGGCCACGCCTCTTAATCCTTCCCAAACCGTTCTACTAGCTGGAACCAAACACTCGCATATATGAGCCTGTAGGACTGTCCTCATTCAAACCACCAGTGTGTTAAGGGATGTTTTCTTGTTCCTACATTGATTTGTTTCTTTTGTAGTTTTTTTTTCATACCTTGTTTAAATTGACTTTTATTTTTTTAGGTTAATTTTAGCAAAATTAAGAGGAAAGCACAGAGTTACAGTATTACCGACTCCCCCACGCCCCCACAGCATTGTACACTGTCAGCCTCCTGCAGCAAAAGTAGTGCGTTAGTTTCAACTCAAGCACCCACAGTCTGTAGTTTGCATTAGCAATCATTCTTGGTATTAGTCAGGGTTCTCTACAGTAACAGTGTTAGAAGGAGGCAGCGCAGACAAATCATGCCACGCAGCAGGTCTCACGTGGGAGGTTTATTGGGTGGTAGGGGACAGAGGCAGCTTCTGGGGGAGGGAGGAGAGGAGAGGGAGTGGGGGCAGGAGGAATGGGCCTTTCATCAGGCCGGTGATGCGGGTGATGTCGTGTGAAGGGACTTGCGTCAGGGGTTGCCCGTCTGTGTTCTGGAGGCTATCCTCGGAGGTCTCTGGCCTGGCTACGTGGCAGTGTTCGCGCAAGGGGGAAAGGGCTCAAGTGGAGAGGGGAATTGCCTGCCCCGCCTCCCTGCTGCTGCTGCTGCTGCTCCAAGACCTGTGCTGGCTTCGCTGAGCTGAGCCAGACTGGTCCGGACTGAGCCGGTGGAGGGCTGGAGCTTCTGGTGGCGAAAGCTTCAGGAGAGCATTTCTCTTTCCAGGCAGTGTTACAGTTCTTTTGACAGATGCTCTCAGACGACAGAGTAATTCTCACACACCTTTATTCCTTCTGGATAGGATCTTTATACACAGTGTGTTGGGATCTGACAGTAGGTGTTTCCTATTGGCTTGGTCTGAGATGTTAGGGATGCCTCATCTACATGTGGAAGGGCTGCGGGGTTGAGGGGAGGAAGTCCCTATGTGACTGATGGCCACAAATCTCTCTATTGGGGGGGGGGGCTGCGGCTATGTGACAGGGGCCTGGTGCCAGGAGTGGGCGAAGCTCCTACCATCCCTTCATGGTCCCTGGGGCTTCTAACCTTAGCTCAACCTTACCAGGCTTCCTCTCACAGTCACCCCCCCACAAAGGGTCATGGAGCATAAGTTGCCACATCCAGCGATTATGATTTAAATTGAAGAGTTCTTTGTGTACTTTAAATATAGCATTTATTACATTCAAATGCATCTTTTGCAAATATTTTCTCCTGGCAAGTGACTTACATTCTCTTGACAGCACTGCGGAATCCCTGGTTGTCTGTTATGTTTTGCTCTTTCTGAGTCAGGATCTACTGTGTAGACCGCTCTCTTAAAAATAAATTTAAGGGGTTGGGGATTTAGCTCAGTGGTAGAGGGCTTGTCTAGCAAGTACAAGGCTCTGGGTTCAGTCCTAAGCTCCGAAAAAAAAAAATTTAAGGGCTGGAGAGATGGCTCTGCAGTTAAGAGCACTGACTGCTCTTCCAGAGGTCCTGAGTTCAATTCCCAGCAACCACATGGTGGCTCACAACCATCTGTAATGGGAACTGAGGCCCTCTTCTGGTGTGTCTGAAGATGGCTACAGTGTACTCATATATAAAAATAAATACAAATCTTAGAAAAAAATATCAGTTCACCTAATACACCTCACATCATTTAAAAAAAAAAAAAAAAGGACTGGAGAGATGGCTCAGTGGTTTAGAGAACTGACTGCTCTTTTTAGAGGTCCTGAGCTCAATTCCTAGCAACCACATGGTGGCTCACAACCATCTGTAATGGGGTCTGATGCCCTCTCCTGGTGTGTCTGAGGTAGCTATAGTGTACTCACATAAATAAGTCTTTTAAAAGTTTTACATTATTGTTATTTTATGTATATGGACATTTTGCCTGTGTTTATATCAGTGCCCCGCACCCATGCCTGGCGCCCATGGAGGCCAGAAGAGAGCACTGGATCCCCTGAACTGGGGTTAAGCAGTTGTGAGTTCCCGCGCTGTGCTCTCTCCAACCCCATTTCATTTACTTGTGTTTGCCTAGTTCTCAAGTGGAGGACAAATCTTTTCTCATAAGCAGATAAAGAGTCTTCTTCTGGTTTCTTTCAAGATTGTTTTCCTGAAGTTTGGATGTCATATTTCCATATTTTTAAAAAAGATTTATTTATTTATTTAGTATACTGGATACCTGTACTGTCTTCAGCAGTTGTGAAGTTCCGGCTGTGCTCTCTCCAGCCCCATTTCATTTACTCGTGTTTGCCTAGTTCCCAAGTAGAGGACAAATCTTTTCTCATAAGCAGATAAAGAGTCTTCTTCTGTTTTCTTTCAAGATTGTTTTTCTGAAGTTTGGATATAAATTTCCGTATTTTTTAAGAACCTTTCTTTTTTCTTTTTCTGGTTGGCGGTCCCTGAGCTTCTTGGATTTGGATCTTTTGGTGCAGAAATTCTTCCTTATTCTTATTTAAGATGGTTTAGTTTGTTCTTCCCCTGCTGATAGCCCTGTGCACACACACTACAGCCTCTGTAGTGGACCCATAGGACCTTCTATAGTTTATTTCCTATGTGTCCTTGGCACCTCCCCTCCCTCACACTTCCCTCTCTTTCAAGTTTGGGAGGTTTCTATCGTCTCATGTAGCTCAGGCTGGTCTGGCACTCAGTGTGTAGCTGAAGATGAATGTGAACTCTTCCTAGTCCTCCAACCTCCTCCTCTGGCATTATAGACATGCCCCGCCATGCCTGGCTGCCTCAGCCACGTACCAGCTACTAATGTGCATCAAAACCATTCTTCATCTCTGTTATAGTGTGTTTTTTTAAACATTTATTTTATCTTTATTATTTTATTTTTTTATTTATTTATTTTTTCTTTTCCTTTTTTTCGGAGCTGGGGACCGAACCCAGGGCTTGCTAGGCAAGTGCTCTACCACTCAGCTAAATCCCCAACCCCTATCTTTATTATTTTAAATGTGTGAGTGTGTGCAGATGCTACGGGCATGTGAATGCCCGTGCAAATCAGAGGCTTCGGGTTCCCTTGGCGCTGGAGTTGTGATCTGTCTGGTATGAGTGCTGAGAACCGAACCTGGGTCCTCTGTAGGGGAAGTGTGTGTTCTTAAACCACTGAGCTGTTTCTGCAGCCTTCGTTACAGTGTTGCTGCTGTTTTTAAGTGTCTGTCTGCTTAGGGCATTTATCTAACATCCGTCTGCCTTTTCCACTCAAGTCCTTATTCCAGTTCTCTATTCTCTGTTTCCCTAGTGCTGAGATCACAGATGTGCATCACCATGCACCATGCAACACCACAATGTGTTTTTTAAGTCCTGGTCTGGTCATTGCAACCTTCCTGCCATGTCCAATTCAGATGCTCCCTTTGGTCTCTTCAGGCTTTTCACCTCTCAGCCTTGTAGGGGTTTTGGAAGTCAGGTCTGATGAAGCAGGTAGAAGGAACTGCGCTTGAAGACCTTTAACAGCACAGCTTCAGTGTGGGGGGAGAGGAAGATTCTGAATTCTCATGATTGCTCTCTGGTCCTTATTGTGAGCCTGTGCCTTAGGTTGTGAATCCACAAGCCAGCTTCAACTTTCTCCTCTAATTTAAAGGAACGGGATGACTGCAGGAAGCTATTGTTGGGGTTTTCCCTTACCCTGGGTCAGTTCAATCTGGGTTCCGATTGGACTCTGATTGACTAGGTGGTGATAAAATGGTTTCTCTTGGAGGCAGAATGCTCTGGTGTATTTCACAGTGCAGAGCTTCCAATCCTACACGCCCACACGTACACCAGAACACTTTTCTCCAGTCATTACTGTGAGGACATGGTCGCCTTAGAGCTACCGAAGCGTGGGTGTGCCCCTCCTAGACCTGTTCCCTGGATCCCTCCTCTGATCTGTCCACACTGTCCCCCAGCACGTTGACAACTACTTCCAGGCGGCCCACCCTTATGCTGCTTTCTGAGGAAGCTTCTGCGGGTGGGTCTCACAGCAGCGGTTACACTGAGCATCTCTGTGTCACTCTGCCTGTCGTTTTGTTATTTTGTTTTGCATTTTTCCGGTGGTGCTGGGGAGTAAAGCCAAGGCCTTGCTCATGTTAGGCAAGCACTGCTCCCCTGAGCCCCATTCTCAGCCTTGTCTGTCCTGTGTGTAGCGTGGTTTGCCTTGTGACCTCAGTTCTGTGGCAGATCTGGGAAGGATGGTTTATGTTCACTTCGTTCCGTCTTACTTGCTAAGCTGGAGTAAGTTCACACTTCTTGGAGGCTGGGCTGGAAACCTATGGTTCCTTGCTCTGCTTTAAGTTATTGCCTATGTGTTGGCACAAGGGTGCTGCTTGGTAAACAACTCTGGAAGGGAGTGAACTCAGTGGTGAAGCCTTAGGACACGCACGTGCACACACTCGCACACACACAGACACAGACACACTCTCACATGCATGCATAATACTCTCTTATGCACACACACACACACTCTCACATGTACACACTCTCTTACATGTACACACTCTCTTACATGTACACACACTCTCTTACATGCACACACAAACATTCATGCATACACACTCTCTTACATGCTCACACTCTCTCACATGCACACACACTCTCTTACATGCACACACAAACATTCATGCATACACGCTCTCTTACATGCACATACACTCTCACATACACACACAACTCTCTCTCACACACAAACACTCATATGCACACACAGTCTTTCACATGTACCCACAGTCATGCATACACTCTCTCTCACACGCACACACAAACACATACACACATACACTCTCTTCTGCACACATTCTCACATGCACACACTCTCACATGCACACACACTCTCACATGCACACACACTCTTATGCAATACACTCTCATGTGCACACAGACACACATACTCTCACATGAACACACACTCTCTCACACATATACACAGTCTCTCTTACATGCATATCCACATGCACACTCTCACATGAGTACATACTCTCTTATGTACACACACTCACATTCTCACATGCACATATACACTCTCACATACACACATACACTCTCACATGCACACACACTCACATGCACACACATACTCTGTCTCACATGCACATACACACTCTCACATATACACATGCACTCTCACATGTACACACATGCATGCTTTCTCACATGCACAACATTATTATGCACACACATCCTCATGTGCACACGTCCATGTGCACACATGCACACATACATGAACACACCAATATCCAGACTCCCCACACTTATTTTTAGTCACAAGCCAACCAGCTGGTGCTGTTTCTGCTTTTTGAGTCCCTGGTGTCTTTCCTGTGTACAAAGCTGGTGGTCAGTTGGGGCTGACTGATCTCTTATGGCCTCAGTCAGGCGGACCTCGCTGTCTTTCCTCTAGGAGGTCTCTTCCCCTAGGAGGCAGCTCAGCTGTTCTCTGGAGGCCAGGGCAGGGCTTAGCAACACAGCAGAAAACCTCAGGCTCTTTGGATCGGACCTTGGATCAGAATGGCAGGGTCGCTTATCCTGGGCTTGTCAGGCAAGGCGTGCTACAGGAATAGTTTGGATTCTAGGGGTGACCTCCGCACTATGACACACGGGTTAATGGATGGATTGTAAGGAAGAAGGAAGAACGGGTTTGCTCTGCCTTCAGGGTCCCGACTAGAGCTTTAGGGCTGGGTGGGGAACAAAAGGTATGCAATTAAGCAGTCCTGGTCAAGGTGCAGTCCTGCAGGCCATGGTCTCCTCCCACCCCTGATTGTGGCATCGCCTTCACAGATGATTGTCCTTCCTTGGAGGGTCTGTCCCTGGAGAAGCCTCACCTGTTCCTGGAATCCAGGCTGATTACAGGTCCAGAATAGCCTGTAATCTTCACCACTTCGCTCCTTCATTCTTTTGGGTTCAAGTGAAAAAATCAATGTGTTTTAGCCAACGTGGATTATCATCATCATCATCATCATCGTCATCATCATCATCATCATCACTGTGTACATGTCTGTATGTCTGTATGAGTGCATGTGCCTGAGGTTAGGGGCATCCCTTGGAGCTGGAGTAACAAGCAGTTGCAAGCTGCCTGATATGGACCCTGGAAACTGAATCTTTCTCTGCCATGCTGGCTTTGTCCTGATATTACCTCCAAAAACCTTGGCTGAAATCCTCTCCCAGAGCTGGTGAGGTGTTTCAGTGGGTAAAAGTGCTTGCTGCCAAACCTGACAACTTGAGTTTGACTTTAGAGACCCCACAGAATGAAAGGACAGATGAATGGATGGACACACACACACACACACATACACACACGCACACACACACACATGCACACACACACACACACACACTAATAAATAAATAACTAATAAAAATTTAAAAGTCAGATGTATTGGTGCATGCCTTCTGTCCTAGTACTTGGCGGGTAGAGGCAGGAGGATTTGTTGTGTATTTCAGGCCAGCCGGGGCCTCACTATGTAGCCTTGATTGTTCTGCAACTCACTACTAGACCAAGCTGGTTTTGAACTCACAGAGATCTGTCTGTTTCTGTCTCCCAAGTGTTAGGATTAAAGATTTTTGCTCCTCTTTCTTTATCTCTGCATCCCACCCCCTTAAGGTGATGTCATCAGTTGCTATGAATTTAGAGACTGAATTTGTTCTAGTGATGACCAACTGTGTAACTTTCCTGCAGTTGACTGCCTGACTGCTCTGTTGGTAACCTGCCAAGTGCTAGGTTCACGAAGGGTACTACCATGTCTGGAACTAATTGAGCAAAGATTGACTGAACACCGTGATGTTGCAAACAGTGGGACTACAAGGAGAAAAGGCAGCGTAGCCTTGGGCATGACATGAGACTGAGTACACTCCAGTTCTGAGTGTGGCCCAGGACACCAGAGGACTTGCTAGGGGAAGAGCACATGCCTGGCACGCACTGGCCTTCAGTTCCATTCTCAGCACTGTTAAAAAAAAAAAGGAGCTGGGTGTAGTGTTCCACGCCCTTAATCCCAGCAGCAGGCAGGAGGCAGAGGCAGGCAGATCTCTATGACTTCGAGGTCAGCTTGGTCTATATAGGCCTCAGCTTTCCAAGTAGTGGGATTAGAGTCCATCACCATGTCCACATGGGCTTCTGAAATTACTACCTCCAATTTGCAGAAGAAACTGGGGCCCAGTTATTAAGGTCACAGCAGTTATCTGATGGTTCTCAAATCTTTCCTGTCCCACAGTGACCCATGCTGACATTGGTCAGGAGACTTCCTGTCTGTTGCTGTTTTAAATCTCTTCTGGTTATCCTTTGCTGAAGCGATGGAATTTCAGGCCAGCCAATGCTACATAAAGACCTTTTCTCCACCAACCAACCAACCAACCAACCAACCAACCAACCAACCAACCAACCAAAAATCAGTAGGTGGTAAGGGCTGTGACAAGTCTAAATGAAACCAGAAGCATAAGAAGCAGGTTAGTGACTGTGTGTGTGTGTCTGTGTGTGTGTGTGTGTGTGTGTCTGTGTGTCTGTGTGTGTGGTGGCAGCTGCTGTGTTGCCTCCCTGAAGGAGGAGATTTTGGTTGGGGTCAGGATGGAAGGCCAGTGGCAGTACTGTATGGAGAACCCTGAAGTCCAAGCAGAGCCAGAGCCTCGTTTAGATGCCCGGAAGGGAAAGAGCGGGGCAGCTCCCCAAAGTGATGGGTCCCCCAGAGTATGGTTCCTGTTTTTCTCTGGTGTGCATCTTTGAGTTGTAAGGTACTCAAGACCTGCTCACCAACTCTAAGAACCACCAGTGAACCTCACATTTCTCTACTGGAATGTTCTAGTTAGAGGAGCTTCCTCTCTGGGTTAGAAAACATTTTAAATTTTTTAAAAATTAATTTTCTGGTTCTGAGGATAAAACCTAGAGCCTTAAGCACACTAGGCAAGTGCTCTAACTTTGAACTCCATTGCCAGACACTTTAATTATTTCGTGAACAAGAATTGGGGCTTTTAGGACAAGATACAGGCATGTGTCAAAGGCTCCCACCATAGGTAAAGTCCAAATCACAACCCCAACCTCTGCGTGAAGGCTGATGGTTTCCAGTGGCTACAGGTCTTGTTTGAGCTTGGCGCACCCCACCCCACCCCCACCCTCTACTCTCATTGCTTGTTTTGTTTCCTGGAGGCTGGAGAGGAAGGCTGAGACAGGAGCCCAAGGCTGACGGCTGGCACCCATGCACCTCCTAGCAATGTGGGCAGGGCCATATGATACTGCTTCATAACCTTCCCAGCTGGAAACTGCAGCAACGAGGTCAGTAAAACCTTCTGCACTTCCCTAGGGATTGAAACCCATTGAGCTTTCTAATGAGGTAAAAAGAACCGTTCCTTAAATAGGGGAACCACTCCTTAATTTGACTAGAAACACAGTGAGCAATTCGTTGTTTTGAACAGTAACACATTCACATCTTTCTAAAATTAAAACAAAACAAAGCAACCACAGGGCAGTGTAGCAAACAGACTTCCCAAGCCAGGAGTGTTGATAGCCACCTGGAATCCTTACATACAGAGCCCAAGGCAGAAGAATGACACACTTGAGACCGGCCTATGCTACACAGCAAGTGTTCCCAACCTCCTGTCTTCAGTGAAAAGAGCCTTCTTTGTAGCCGTCCCCCTACACTCTAGCCTTTGGTTACAACAAGCCGGCCCCATGCGGCAGGTGTACTTGGGGCTCCTCTGTTTACTCCAGGGACCACCAGGCCCTCCCCAAGCATCAGAGCAGTGTGGCCTCCTAGAATGTAGGGCACAGAAGGCAGCTTACCTGCCTAACCCCAGGTATGGTACAGCCATTGGAAGACAACTTCAGGGAATGAAGCACTAAGACCTCCGTTGTCCAGGTTCACAGAGAACACTGAAACAATGACAAGAGCCTCAGAAATGTGAATGTAAAGCTGTCACAAAATGATGCTAAATCCCCAGATGGGTGTTCTCGCAGGACACAGCAAGACGCATTGGAATGTTGAATCACGCTTACCTCGATTATTCTTGCTCTCAAAAAGTATCTTTTAGGGGTTGGGGATTTAGCTCAGTGGTAGGCGCTTGCCTAAAAAGGCCCTGGGTTCGGTCCCCCAGCTCCGAAAAAAAAAAAAAAAAAAGAACCAAAAAAAAAAAGTATCTTTTATTTATTTTTTATGATTTTGTACATAAATATAGTATATCTTGATCACACTCACTCCCCAGATGCCCTTCTCATTCCCCTTGAATACCCTCCAACCCTCATGTTCCCCCTCTTAAACTCACGGAGTCCTGTCAGTGCTTCCTGCTGGGATGCTGACTGATTGTGCTGGCTTGATCTTGCGCAGATCTTGTGCTGTGAGTTCATGAGCGTAATGGCTGTGTACAAAGACAGTATCAAGCAGCATCCTCTTAACTTCCAGCTCTTCCACTGTCTCGTCCCTCCTTCCTCCATGTTTCCCAGTCCTGGAAGGAAGGATTCAATACAGATATCCTATTTAGGGTTGAGCACTCACGGTCACTTAGGGCCACTTATTCTTAGCACTCTGACCAGTTATGAGTCTTTGTATAAGCTGCGGCCCACTGCAGAAAGATACTTTTTTCACCACAGAGAACAGCACTAATCTATGGGTATAAACGTACATATTTAGAAGATATATATATATATATATATATATATATATATATATATATATTTATGAGCATTGGGCATTGGTGTTTTGCTGGCATGTAGGTTTGTGTGAAGGTGCACATCCTCTGGATCTGGAGTTAGAGACAGTTGTGAGCTGCCATATGGGTGCTGGGACTTGAACCCAGGTCCTCTGGGCGTCTCTCCAGCCCATAGTTTACAAGTTTTAAGTGGCAGCTCAATGACTTTACTCATTCCTACACCCACATCACCCCCAGATCAGCATACAGAACACTTCCTCTTTCCAGTCTCAGGCCCTTTCCAATTGGACCTACATTCTACTGCCAGCAGGTGGTCACCGTCCCTCAACTTTATTCTTTACTTTTAAATCAAAGCAACTTTTTTTGGGAGACATGGTTTCAGTATAAAACTCTGGCTGACCTTGAACTCAGAGATCTGCCTGCCTCTATGCCCAGAGTGCTAGGTTTAAAGCTGGACACCTCTATGCCTGGTATGCCTGCTCTTGAACCTTACATAAAATTAAGCCTAGAGCGTGCTCTTTTATACTTTTCCCTCCCTCCTTCCCTCCCTCCTTCCCTCCTCTCTTCCCCTTACCTCTTTCCTTTTAGCCTTGTTTGCACTGCAGGGTCATGGGCATTCTAAATAAGTATCTTATTATTTGCCACATCCTTCTCCCCGTGTCTAATTTCCTTTGCTTAACATTGTGTTTTTAGGATTTAGTCATAATATCGAGTGTCAGAGTAGCTCATTGCTTTTTGCTGCACTGCATGCCCCAGTACACTTACCCAGTCCTCTGAGAACTGCTGTCTGGTTTCTTCTGTTTTGACTGTTATCCTTGTAGCTGGGATGTATGTTTTTGCACATGTATTTTGGCACACGTGAGCACTCATTTCTTCTAAAGCATATGCCCGGGAGTGGAACTGCCTGGTCTTGTGCTCTGCGTCTGATTAATTTTAGAAGCATCTGCCTGTGTCTCTCCAACATCTTTACATCGATGTCATCCCTCACGACAGCCTCTGAGCTACCTCGCTCCTCACGCCAACGGATCCTTTTCAGAGGCTAATTTTATCCATTCTAGTATGTGGTCAAAGTTCACAGAGTTTTCATTTACATCTGATTGTAGCCATTGATGTTGAACATCTTTTCTACACTTGTTGGCTGATGGTGATTGTCTTTGTGCAAATGCCCGTTGAATTCACGTTTTACCTCTTCCTTATTGTGCGTCTGAGACCTGTGAGTGAGGGGGAAATCACCTCAAAATAGCGACTCACTGATCCCAGGAGTGGGGAAGGGTCTCGGATCCCTTTCCTCAGCGCATGCTGAGGGTGAAAGGAGCTCTCTATGATTTTACCTTTCCCTGAAGTTTATTGCCTCTTCCAGAATCTAGCACATGGCCAGGCCCAAGGCAAGAACCCAGACAAAGCTAACTAAGGAGGGAGGATGATCCTTGTTTTTATTTTTAAATTTTTTTTGGGGGTGCTACTGTGAACTTTGCAACAAATGACACAATTGGCACTTTTCTTCCACCCCTTAAACTAGACCCAGACCCAAGACCGTTCTAATTCTGGGAAGGTAGTCCAGGAGCAACTCGTGAATCCAGTCCTGATTGTCATTCTGGTCCCGTGGAATTCCTCTAATAATGGACTCCCCAGCCCTCAGGAATTACATTGCTATCTCAACTCCTTTTTCTTTGAACTGGGGATTTGTACTCAGAACCTGACGTCGTGTGGCCCCTGCACCGACTAGATTCTGAAGAGGCCCCAGAGACAGTCTCCCTCCCCAGCCCATGCCTCTTCAGAGCACTCACTGCCAGCGGAATGGTTTTGGTGACCTTCACTGGCATCGTCTTTCTCTTTGTTATGGAAATTTAATGTGTCTGTCCCCACATAGGGTAAGACTATGGTCCAACTCTGACCCCATTCGTCTCGAAAAGTCAAGGATTCACTCAGGTCAGGCATGGTAATGCACACCTGTAACCTGCACTTTGGAGGCAGAGGCAGGAGAATTACCAGTTTGAGGCCAGTATGGGCTACCTAGTGAATCCTGTGTCCAAAAACAAACAAACCAAAGCAAGCTCTTAACACAAAAAGGGCTTCATTCTTTAGCTGATTTCCTTAGGTCTGAATTCCAAATGTCCTTTGCAGGCTTCCGTTCTTGGTGCCTGTCTCCCTTTCCTGTCTATCGTGAGGCGAACGGCCTCCAGTGCCATGTTCAGATTCACATTAGGTCCAAAGTCACCGCGCCAGCTGCCCATGGACAGAACCATGAACCAAGCGAATCCTTTCTCCTTTAAAAACGTTGCACTTTATTATTTGCTTGTATATGAATATCTGCCTGAATACCTGTGTACACACCATGTGCTTGCAGTGCCCGTGGAGGCCAGAAGATGGCACCAGAGGATCTGAGACTGGAGTTACAGATGGCTGTAAACCAGTGTTGGGGACTGGGAATTGAACCCAGGTCCTCTGGAAGAACAGTCATTGCTCTTACCCACTGAGCCGTTGCTCCATTCCAAGTCTCCCCTTCTTTTAAGTTGTTTTGTCTGGTATTTTGTCCAGCGATAGGAAGGTCTAATACTGGGGCCATGCCAAGATGACTTACTCAGGACTCAGAGAAACTCTTCTTGCCCCACAGCTCCCTGGATACCTCGAGGTCCAGAAGTGGTTGTGAATAATTTAGAGGGATCCATCTCCCAATCAAACTAGCACCTCTCGCTTTCAAAACCTCGTGCCAAAGGAGGAAACAGGAACACATTCCAGCGTTTTTTTCAGAAGTCTTGGTGTCTACTATGCTTGATGACTTGATAAAGTTCAGACATCAGTGTGGTTTTTGTGTCCTAAGTTGCCTAAAAATAGATTTCCTTTCTGCACTGATGTCCTAGTAAGATCCACACATCCAGTTAAAAATTGAAGCCAGGACAAGAAAATGCTCAGTGTAAGGTTCTGGAATCTTCCTCCAAATGATGGAAGACTCATTCACTAGTTATTTCTTCACGAATATAGTGGAGGTAGCTTGATTGGTCTCTCCTTGGGTGGCCCTCCTTTGGTCTAGCCCCGAGGGCTGTGCCGCTGGAGGGTTCAGACTGGTGGTGGATGCATTTTCTGGTCAAGTGTAACACCCTAGGGTTCTGTCCCACATTTTTTCCAGTGTGGGAGATTTTCTTACAAGTTCAGGTGACGGAAAACTTCACAGGCTGATGATTGATGGCTGTTAAACCAGGATGGTTCCAAAGGTCAGTGTTTTAGTTGTGCTAGGTTGTAATTCCACATGCTACCTGAAGGTGTCTCCCTCTGACTCCGGAAAATTTTAACTTGTGAGTGACAAAGACAATTTTGTGAACTCTGGGAATTGGGTGTGGTGACACACACACACACACACACACACTTTTATCTTAGCATTTGCAGGCAGAGTCAGGAGGATCTCTGTGAGTTCAAGGCCAGCCTGGTCTACATAATGGGTTTAAAGAAAAGCTACTTTGGGTAGTAAAGGATATGTAAAGATCTTCAGAACAGCACTGTCAAACACGACATTTTTGCAATGGTGGAAATGTTCGATTATTTACAAAAACAATAGTTGTTAGCTACGCAAGGTTGTTCAGTCATTGAAATGTGTCTAATGCTGTTGGGGATCTGAGTTTTACATTTCCCTTGTTTCCCTTCAGCGTTTAGTTTACCCATGTGTAGTCAATGCTGCTGCGTCCGGCAGCCAGCCTCGTCCCCATGTTCTATTGTTTCAGCAAAGGGTAACCGGAAGAAGACATTTAAAACAGCAACTGACAGGAAGTCTCCTCATCAATATCAGAGCGGCTGACTATGGGACAGTGAAGATTTGGGGGCCACCGGATAGCTGCTATGACCTTAGTAAGTGACCCAGCTTCCCCTGCAAATTGGGAATAGTAGTAACCACTTCAGAAGAAGTCCATTGTAGTGTGGACATGGAGATATACTCGATAATCCTACCACTTGGCAAGCTGAGGCAGGAAAATAGCAAGTTTGAGGCCAGCCTGGGTTACATGATAAGACCCTACCTCAAACCAAATAAAACAGCTTATTTTGAAGAGCTAAGTACCACTCCCATAGTCTTTTCAAGGTCCATCAAGCAAGCAGGTTAGTCAGGGCCAGTTAGGAGTCGAGATTGGTGCTATCTTCATTACCACAAGTGTTCAGAATCATAGTGAAAACACCAGAACAGAACAACAGTTGTCCCCACCGCTCACCCAGAATTTTAGACAGTAGCGTTGTCTTGCCACATTTGCTCCTTGTTTTATTTCTATGGTATATATAAAGACTTTCTCTAACTCAAGTGACAGTGAATTACAGCTACGACGCCCTTGACCCCTCCAGCCGGGAGTTCGGTGTGTAATTCATAAAGAGAAAATGTCACTACAGAGTCACAGTGCCGTTTCCCAGGTCTGGAAACTGACATGACTTGGCACAGTTACCTAATTGTGATTAGATGTCACTAATGGTCTTTTATTATGTCCTTTATGGCAAAACACTTTCCCGTTTCTCTGCAGCATTCCGTTCTCCTGTCTCCACTCTTCAGGCCACGCAGGTCTTTCACGTCATTGATGTTGCTGACAAACGCAGACCAGGATCTTGCATCACGACCCTCCGTTAGGGTCCACTGACAATGCTTCATGGTTAGCCTCAGACTGTACACCTTCTGACAATACTTAGAAAATAATGTCCCTTTCTCCTATCAGCATGGACAGGAATCAGTTTCTTAGTTTAGGAGAAGAATTTCTAATAATAAGTATTCCAGGTAAGAAGAAAAAAAATCCAGAGGCATCCAAGGAGCCTGGTTTAGCTCGTATGAGCCACTGCCATGAGCTCCTTGTTTCCACGGACAGAGGAACAGGAACAGGTTGAAGGCAGAGGACCCGAGGCCGAGAGGGGGCTACAGAGAGAATAATGGCTTACTCTGGAGCCCAGAATGAGGAGAGGCCGGAAAAAGTGCTGAAGGCAACAGAGACGGCTTTTAAATAGCTTACTTAAAAAACTCTCATTTATTTCTCTGACACTTAAAGAAAAAAGGTGCCCACTGTGAAAAATACAAAAGGAACAAAGAAGAAAATAGCAAAGGCCCGCAGTCGCTGCAGCCCTGTTAATCTCGCAGGCACATGCCTTGCCAGCCGCCAGAAAAGCTCTTTCCAAACTCCTCTTGAAGTAGGAAAGCAGGAGAAAGAGCCACGTCTTCCCTGGGGACGGTGACGTCATACTAGCAGAAGCCAGCCCGGAGGACAGCTCGCGCTTTTTATCCTCCTTCACTCTGACTGGGCTGTGTGTCTGTGGGCTGGGAGGGACAAGTGGCCGGCACCCTGGGAAATTCAGATCTGCTGTTGTCATATTTGTGGAACTCTCAGACTTCGTCCATATGCTTGGAGCTGGGAGAGGAGCTTCCTGGCTTTTAAAGAAAAAAGGAAGGAGAATGGGCTGCAAACCCAGCCCCGACTTCTTCCTCAGAAAGGGGCAGCATGCCAGGTCAGGAAGAACCCTCACTGAGGACAGAGCTGCCGTGGGGGTGGGGGCGGGGCCCAGGAACAGGTTCTGTCAAGTTACTGTCTTCAGAGTCTGTGCAGTCCTAGGGACAGGCCTGGGGACATCCTTGGGCCTGTGGGCTGAGTATAGGCAGCCGTAGCAAGTATGAGAGGGGCACCGGGTACCCAGAGGGGGGTCTATCTGCTTTTTTGGGTTCAGTTCCCCCTATGGTGGCAACAGGGGAGGGTGGGTCGGGAGGCTGAGAAGCAGCCCTCCGGAACTGGGTCTGGTGGGATGGAAAATGGTGACACTTTTCAGCATGCTCACAGCACATTTAACTGTGCATGTACTATGTGGTGCTATTAAAACAACCCAGGCAAACCTTCAACCAGAGGATTATCGTAGCCTCTGGTGGACAAAGGAGGAAACAGAGGATAAGGTAAGCGAGATAGCATGTAGCCTGTGCCTTACTCATGTCCTCAGACACCTGGAGGTGACCTCTGACCCTGCCTCTGTGTGCTGGTGGCTTTGTATATCTCTGTGGTGTGTGTGTGTGTGTGTGTGTGTGTGTGTGTGTGTGTGTGTGTGTGTGTGTGTGTTCACTGGGTCTTTTAGAGTGTGAGACAACAGGACAATAGGGGATGGTAGATAATGGATTTGTATGCTTCTTAATAATTTGTATGCTTCTTATTTTGGCTTTTGGGGACGTGATCTCACTATGTGGCTCTGGCTGTCCTGGAACTCACTGAGTAAAGCAGGCTGGCTTCCAACTCACAGAGGTTCTTTTGCCTCTGTGTGCACTACCATGGCTGGCCAAGACTATATTATTTTTTAACTGTGGTAAAACATAGAACTTTAAAGTTAAGGATGTAGCTTAGTGGCAGAGCCCTTGGCTAGCATACATGAGGACCTGAGTTCAATTCCCAGTATCAGACAATCACAAGCATAAAACACTGAATTTATATAGAGCCTTTACATTGCTGAGTATACAGTACATGGTTAACTGAGTGCACCACGGGTAGTAGATTTCTAGAACTTGTCACCGTGTGAAACTGAAACTCTACACACTGGAACAACTCCTCATTTCCTTCTTGCCCAGGCCCTGGTGACCACATTCTATTTTTTGCCTGTATATATTTGACCGTTCTAGGAACTCTGTATTAACGGCATCCTGAAGTTTTATCCTTCTGTAACTGACATGTAGCACAGCGCCCTGAAGTCCCACCCATCTTATAGACTATAACTGAATTTTCCTTTTTTTCCTTTTTGTTTCCAGAGATGATTTTGCCATATAGTCTAGCCTGGCTTGGAACTCACTGTGGAGTCTGGCTTTGAACTCATGATCTTCTTGCTCCAGCTTCCTGAGTGCTGGGATTGCAGGTGGCTGCCGCTCTGCCTGGTTGAATTTCAGTCTGTTTGTGGCTGAAAACTTCCCAGTGTTTTTCCATTGCCTTTACTGCCTCGTCTGCTGGTGAAAATTCAGTTTTCTTTTACCTCGTGGCCATGGTGGCTGTTGCTGCAATAAACACAAACATGCAGGTTATCTTTTCAAGAGTCATTTTCAGTCGTTGGGGTCTTTCCCTGTTTCTTAGTCTGCTTGGGCAGCTACAACACAAAACCTTGGACTAGGTAATTTTTTTTAAAGATTTATTTATTTATTTATTTATTTATTTATTTATTTATTTATTTTATATATAAGTACACTGTAGCTGTCTTCAGACACACCAGAAGAGGGCATCAGATCTCATTACAGATGGTTGTGAGTCACCAGTTGGTGGCGGGGATTTGAACTCAGAACCTCTGGAAGAGTAGTCAGTGCTGTTAATCACTGAGTCATCTCTCTAACCCTTAAGTTTTTTTTTTTTTTTTAAATATTTACTTATTATGTATACATCAAGCAGCTTTCTGCCTGCATGTGCACCTACAGGCCAGAAGAGGGCATCAGACCTCATTACAGATGGTTGTGAGCCACCATGTGGTTGCTGGGAATTGAACTCAGGAGCTCTGGAAGAGCAGTCAGTGCTCTTAACCACTGAGCCATCTCTCCAGCTCCCAAGTTTTTTTTTTTTTTTAATTAGAAAAAATTATATCTCAGTCTAGTGGTATATGTCTTCAGATCCAGCACTCAGGTTGCAGAGGAAGGCAGAGAGCTCTGTGAGTTCAAGGCTAACTTAGTCTACATAACAAGTTCCAGGCCAGCCAGCAGTACACAGTGAGACCTTGACTCAAACAAATGAGCAAGCAAACAAACAAAAAACAAAACAGAAAACAAAAAAATCAGGATTGGAAAGATGGCTCAGTGGTTAAGAGCACTGGTTGCTCTTCCAGAGGTCCTGAGTTCAAATCCCAGCAACCACATGGTGGCTCACAGCCATCTGTAATGGGATCCGATGCCCTCTTCTGTTATGCAGATATACATGATACAAATTGAGCATTCATCTACACAAATAAATAAAAAGATCATAAAAAACAAAAACCAAAAACACACACATACACACACACACACACACACACACACACACACACACACACACACACACACAAACCCCCAAAATGAAACAAAACCCCAAAGACTTATTTGTTTGTTTGTGTGAATGGTGTTTTGCCTGCGTGAGCACCAATGAGTACCCCAGACCCATGGAGGTCAGAAGAGGGCATTAGATTCCCTGGATCTGGGGGCTGGAGAGATGGCTCAGTGGTTAAGAGCACTGACTGCTATTCCAGAGGTCCTGAGTTCAAATCCCAGCAACCACATGGTGACTCACAACCATCTGTAATGGGATCTGATGCCCTCTTCTGGTGTGTCTGAAGACAGCTACAGTGTACTTATATATAATAAAAGAAATCTTAAAAAAAAGAAAAAAAAAAAAAGAGTTCCAAAGATTCCCTGGATCTAGAGCTCCAGGCATTTGGTGCCCGGTGAGGGCTTTCTTGGTGTCTTCTGGGAGCAGGGGCACTGTGTTCTCTTGCCGAAGCAGTCAGAAGGGTGAGCTGGTTAAGTGTTGCTGCGTGAGTCTCTGAGAAGGGACTGCCCATGGGGAAGCCTCCAGACCACTCACTTTCTAGAGGACCCACCTCTCCCTCCCCACTCCAAAACAGGATTTCTCTGTGTAACAGCCTTGGCTGTCCTGGGACTCTTTTTGTAGATCAGGCTAGCCTCAAACCCCTCTTCCCTCTCTTCTTCCCGCTCCCTCCCCCACTCTTCCACAAGACTCCCTGAGCTCCGCCTGTTTGCGTGGGTCTCTGCATCTGTTTTGAGTCCCCACCTCTTAATCACACTGGCCTCACTTGAAATTTGGAGAAAATGTATTCAAACCACAGCAACCCAGAAGTGGGACTGTTTTCTGTTTTATATATGTACGTATGTTACATATATAACACACATACACATATATACATATACATAACATGTATGTATAATATATATTATTATCTTCAAAAATGTCCAGTAACTTCTATTACTGTTTTCCAGAGTGACTGCAACATTTTTTTAAAAAGATTTATTTATTATATGTAAGTGAGTACACTGTCACTGTCTTCAGACACACCAGAAGAGGACACAGGGTCCCATTACAGATGGTTCTGAGCCACCATGTGGTTGCTGGGAATTGAACTTGGAACCTCTGGAAGAGCAGTCAGTGTTCTTAACCACTGAGCCCTCTCTCCAGCCCAACTGCAGCATTTTATTGAGACAAGTTTGAGATGCCTTCTGCAGTCTCCCCCCAGGAGGTCCCTCGTGATATCTTAATCAAATCATGAACCCTTCTCTCCCAGCTCACGTCTCTACCCTGCTTCCTGTTTATTTCCTGGACTCACTACAAGTATCAGCTCTTCATCCTAGTCTCTTCTGTTGGGAACTCGAGGCCTGCCACTTGCTGCAGGTTATGGAGTTCCTAAGTGTCTATTCTGAGCATCTATTGCTGTGTAATGACCTGCCACACAATCTGGTGGCTTCCGGTGGCCTTATTTATCACCCTGCTTCTGTAGGTTGACTGGGTTTGAGTGGGTGATTTTTTTGGGGAGGGAGAGGGGGATCCAACACAGTTATAGGTAGATGTCTGGGGATAGAGGCGTCTGCAGGCTCTGCTGTACTGATTGTCCAAACAGCCAGGAGTTCAAGGTCAAGAGGCAGGACACGAGCTGGCTAAAGGATTCTTTTGGATTAGCATGGAGTCATTTCTACCACATTCTAGTAAAAACAGTACTTTCAGGCTCTCTCAGTAGGAGAGGTGGAGAAATGAATCACGTTATGGTTTGAATAGGAGAGGCCCGATAAACTCTTGTTCCCAGATAGTGGTAACAAATTCAAGACATGGGGCCTAGCCAGAGAAGCAGGCTGATGAGGGCAAGTCCTTAACCCCCTCCTATCTGTCTCTGTGCTGACGGATTGGCCTCTGCGAGCAGCTTTGCTCCTTTAAGCTCTTGCTACCACAGTGCCCTAGTTCACTACTAGTCCACAGTGATGGAGCAAGCTGGCCATGCACTGACAGCAGGAACCCAAATACCGTGCAGGGACAGGATGCAAACCTGGTCAGTGTGGTTTGAGAAATCCTAACTGTAACCTCCATTTTGCCTCTACGGAAGATAAATAAGAAGTCTGGTCATTTCTAGAGGACCAGAGGGTGAGCTGAAAAGGATGGAAAATGTTATCAGGATCCCGAGTTTAAGTCTAGACTGATGTGGCCTCAAGTGATCTCAGATGTAGAGTTGGCAGCCTGGATCGGGGCCTGGAAAACGCAGAGCAGCACTCGCTAAGCGTGTTTGGGATCACTAGGAACAACCCAGTGAGGCTGGCAAGATGGCGCCGAAGTAAAGGTGCTTGCCTTAGCCAACCTGGTCGACTGGGTTTGATCACTGGCAGGTACATTGTGGAAGGAGAGAACTGATTCCCCAAAGTTGTCCTCTGACTTCCGTATGTGTATTGTCAGGGCTAGCCTGGGCAACTCAGCGAGCTTCTGTCTTGAAAGAAAAGGTAAAATGAGGGTTGCGTGTGTAACTCAGTCAGAGTCCTTGCCTAGGGTCAATCTCCAGTACTAAAAAACAAAAATTTCTCTGGAGATACATTGAAGGATTTTGAGTCCAAAAATTATTCTAGATTACCAAGATAGCCCAAAGATGCCAATTAAAAATGTCCTTGTAGGAGAGAGTCATGGAAACACACCTCACACGGGAGAAGATGTGACGGGGCAGAGTGATTGGAAGGTACTGCCCTTGGAGAGATGTGGCCATAAGCCAGGGAATGCCAGAGGCCACCAGAAGAAACACAGACTCTCCCCTGGAGCCTCCCCTGGACACATTGATTTTTGGTCCCATTACATTGATTTCATCTATAACTGGGTTTGAAAATAAATGTGTGTGGCTTCAAGACTCCAACTTTGTGGCAACTTACAATAGCTCCCACCAGCTAGGATCAATCCATTTCAGACAGTGTTGGAGAACGGGTTGTAAAGTTGTTAGTCCAGCTGGTATTAAACAAAGGCTTAGCAAAATCCCAGAGTGCAATTGTGTGTCTAGGGGACGCGTGACAGGTTGCACAAGTGTCACGAGTATTTGACATCAGGGAGCCTATGTTGAGAGTTCGAGGAGTCTCTTGGTTCTTGTGCAGTCAGTCTACTGAGAAACACCGGACGGCTTAAGGGTTACCTCTGCAAAGATCCAAGGTTCAGTGAACTTTCAAGATGAAGGTGGTCGAGAACCACCCCTGCCCCCCAGGACCTTAACTATACATATAACACAGCCTTGGAGGGCCAGGAGGACACAAAAGGTGTTGGATAGGCTGGCCTTTAAGGATGAGGCCTCTAAAATCAAACCATCAGGGAAGCTGGATTTTAACATGCCTGTCATCTGAGAGTCTGGCTGGTCGGTGCCTGGTGTGAAGTGGAACTCGGATACGAACTCGGAGCAGCAGTGGGGTTTGTAAGGGGAATAGAACTTAGTGTTCCGTGGGCAGGCAGTGTCTGGGGAGGAATGGTTCTCAGGTACTCCAATCTGGCCAGAGCTGGCCTGCTTTGTTGAATTTTTTAAACAACCCTTCTGGGGTTCAAATGAGTGACAGAAGAAAGGAAGGAGGAAGGAAGATGAAGATGTCAGAACAATGGCGAGTGGCGGCTGGGGAACAAGCGTAGAGCCTCCGCATGCTTCTCTGTGTCCACTCTTTGTGAGCAGGAGCAGCTCTGGGTCTTACTTCCAGAATATTAACCATTTAATGCCACGGCACAAATCATGCTGGTCAATGAACCCAGGCCCCAAAGCAGGTCAATTAACTCTAATTACATTCATTTATTTTGTGTTTGGCATGGGGCTTGGGATGTATGTGGAGGTTGGAGGACAGCTTGCCAGAGTCCGTTTTCTTCTTCCCTCGAGCGGTTCATCAGGATTGAACCCAGTTTGTCTCCCAAACTCCAGAAACTGTTTAGAGTCTCTTAGTTTCTGCAGGTCAAGAGCCTGGGATTAGTTTATTTTAGTCCTGGCTCTGAGCTTGTGGACTGCAGGATGTAACCATGTACCCTACCCTATACACTGCCCCCCTGCGCACACACACACACACACACACACACACACACACACACACACACACACACACACACACACACGCACATGTACACGTACCCGTCCAGGGCTCCATTGAGGTCATAGGACTAGTTTCCAAAATGGCTCCCTCCATGGATGGTGAATCCATGCTGACTGTGGGCAGAACGTCTCCACTTTTTATTCCTAGACCTGTCTACCGAATGGTTGTCAGCTCTCTCAAGTGAGCGATCCCAGAGAGTGAGGCAGAAACCACTGTGTCTTTTATGAGCAGGACACTTTCTGCCATTCCTACAACAGATTGTACAGGTGAGCCCCGTTCAGCAGAGGAGGGAACTCCCCTGGGTCCACCTTCCCGGAGGTACGGCGTACCACCACAGGCTGGCCATCTCTAGAACAGTGGAAAGGGCTGTCCTGTGGCTATCGGATCAGCATGAACAGGAGCTGGCCGTACTGATGAAATCTGCTGCGGTCAGGTGGCCAAGGTCTGGCTCCAGCCAAGGGATGGAGAGAGCCTGCCATCCCTCCATGATGTCCATGCAGCTTCTGCCCACGCTGGCAGGGAGTGGAGGCCTCCTTTGGGCACTGCTGGATCCTGTTACACTGTCACAGAGCAGGACAAGAACTGTGGAGCCTGCGGCAGGAGACAATGGCCTCCATTGAGGAATTATGACGTAAAGGAACCAGCAAGCCCACAGCCACCATTCAGGAAACAATAGTTGTTTCAAGAGGGCCCAGGGGTGCTCCCAGGAGAGGCAAAGATGCACCTCAGCGGCCCAGCATTCCCTCCCCTCTCTCAGGTCTCGACACTGTGCCAAGAGAAAAATCTCTCCTGGATCTGTCTGAAAAGGTCAGTCGTTCCGAATCTCTTAGAAACCTGGCTTCTGACCTTCGTGCAGTTTGCCCTTGCTCAGTTCAGACTGGGACTTTCCTGGTTCATTTTCCAAGTCTCTAAAAGGCACCCACCTATGTGCTGGCCACAGGGGTGAGTGGGGGGGACATATAAGGAAAGGTTTGAGGGTGGCTTGTGACAGCTTTGTTTATTTCCACAGCTCCTGTCTTGACACCTCATGATGCCATATCTTAAGAACTTTATGTGAATCCAGCCATTTGTCTGTCAGCCGGGGTAATGGGGTGTTCTTTGTTCTTGGGCTTGAGCGGTGCTCCCATCTGAACTCCACAGTCTGGCTGTGTTGTTGTCTTATGTTGTTATGAGTGAGGACACAGTCCTGCAATCATGTCTGACAGTCAGAACAGAGAGGGGAGGAAGCCCCCTCTTCAGGACATTAGCGGACAGCCACCAGCCACTGGGTCTGGTCTTTGCCTCTCCAGTTAGGTAGATGTGGGGATTCCTGATGGTAATATGGAGAAAAGGCTTGTGGTGATCTGGGGCTCAAGGATCAGTTCTCTCTGGAAGGCCACCTGGAGTGCCACCTGGAGATTCTGTGATGTCAGCAGTCCAGGTGAGCACAGACAGCTACTCTGATCTGAGCTTAGCCACTTACGCAGGGTGTGACCTTTCAAGGCAGTGTGCGTCTTTGTGTGAGGGCTGGCTGGCATTTCTGTGGATGTATCCCCTTCCAGCAATCCTTTTGGGGAAACGCCTGCCTTCCTCTCTCCTTTATACAATCAGTGAGGACATCGCAGGACTCCGAGTGGAGTTTTGGGGAACACACGAACCGACATTATACTCCATACTTTTATTTACTTAAATGAGGCCAGAAACAGCAACATGTCAGTGGACAAAGAGAATCCCATGATTAAAATCAAATTCTAATTGCAGAGTGAACTTTGCCTTTTAAAGGGACACAGTCGATGATATTTGTAAAAAGAATAGCACTCCTGTGCAAACTGCTTCCCCCCAATTCCACCCACCTGGTGATTTCTAACTGGAGGGTAACCTCTCAGAACATCCGTGCTAGAGATGTCCCATTTGCACCTGGGCTTTGCCTGGTCCCCCATCTATTCAGCTTAGTGTCTTGGGATGCTGGATCCTAGAACCTGCAACCGTGGATGTTGTTTTAGGTCCTCATAGGTAGTAGTACCTCGAGGACAGGAAGAGTCAGGATGTCTCCCTCTCCATAAGCTCTTCCTTTCTGGGCCCCTGGGTCCATCTCCTGCCCAAGGTCACAATTTAGTTTTTAAGGTCTCATAGTTGTTCCCTCACCTTTGGGAGTGGTCTCCTAATGTTGCTGGCCATGGGAGGAGCTTTATATGACCTTATAAGTTGACCTGCGTCTTTGTATACAAACTCTATCAAACTCTTCTCAAGCCGCCCAGGGGGGTGTGCCGTTTGCATTCCCAGTGCTGGTCTACTTAATATTTAAAGTCTTATTTTGAACAGGGTCTTTTAACTCTCTGCGTTATTCCTTTCTTTCTTTCTTTCTTTCTTTCTTTCTTTCTTTCTTTCTTTCTTTCTTTCTTTCTTTCTTTCTTTTTTTCGAAGGCCCCAAGGAAAACTTGAAGCTGCACAAGAATTGCTGCTGTTTGAACTTGAAAGCCCAGAGCTGGCCTTTGGGGCAGGGGGCAGATTGGCTTTGTGTTTTCCTTCAGAACAAAAATCAACTGAGTTTTAAAAGCCTGGCCTGTGGGAATAACTGAGGATGCTTTGATCCCCGAGGGGACCATCATAGACCGCTCAGAATAAATTCAAACTTATTTCGAGAGGGGAAAGGAAGAGGAAGGTGAGGGGTAGGGAAAGAAGATGAATTATCTGTTCCTGCTGGGAACCTCAGATAGCCCGATTGGCAGGGTGTGGTGGTGCATACCATAGAGACTGGGACATCACTGTGAACTCAAGGCTAGCCTGGTCCACATAGTGAGTCCAGGCCAGCCACAGCTATATAGTGAGACATTGTCTCAAACTACAACAACGATAACAAAACCACCAGGTCAAAGTGTATGACAGCAACTTTCCTGCTTCCTGAGGAATACGAGAAGACTCTAGGGAAATTATTAGGCTCCAAATTCCAGAGAGAGTAACTAAGGAGATATCCCAGGTTAAGGGACAAGCCGACAGAACAGATACCGGTAGCAAGTCCAGTGGAATGCTACAGAGTTGCTTATAGCAGAAGGAACTATGCATAGACAAGCGCCCATGATGAGGAGAGTTTGAATGTGTCTGCTAAATTTAGGCATTTGAAACCAGCCCCAGTGTATCTGTGTTGGAGGTTGTGAGCTCTGCCCTCACGGTGGTTTAACATAGCTTGGGGGTGGGTTTGCTGTCTCCAGAATGAGTTGTAAAGTCCAGTTCAGCCCCTTCTTGTTCTCACCCTTTCGTCCCCTTCCACCTTCTGCCATGGGCGGATGCAGCCGCTGCCAGCTGTTACTTCAGCTCCCCGCCCTTCAGAATCATGAATTAAAATGTCTGTTGGGAATAAATTACCCAGATTTTCGAATTCTCTTATAGGGGCAGAAGACAGGCTAAGAGACAATAAAAACTGGCTGCAGGGTAAGCGTGAGCCTGGTTTTGTGGAAATTGACTCGCCTGTATTTATTTAGTATGTAAAATCCCTTCTGCTTGGGTGAGCCATAAGGCTATGTGGGAGGTTTAGCAGAGATGTGGGACAAAAAGAAGCAGCCATGACACATGCCTTCATGCTTTATTGTCAGGAGCCCAGAGCCTCTTGAACCCTGCCCCTATCTCTGGGCTGGTAAGAAGAGGGGATTAGTTATGTGACTGTCCCAGGATGCTTGGTTCACTGTCATCACCCTCATTTTCCACATACGAAAACAGCTGGGATGACAGGGTTGTGTAGGTCCACAACTGAACAGTCGCCCTTGGCTGGCATGAGGTAAGGGCCAGGAGTATTTGCTTAGATCCACCAGGCTGCCAACAGTGCGGGCCGTGTGAGGAGATCAGAACAACTCAGCGTGCATTACTACACAGGCAATCTACATGGAGGGACTGCTCCAGCTGAGTGGGGCCCAAGGGTCTTGAGGCCCTCTTCCTGAAGGGCTCACACACGAGTTTCCGGCAACTGGTCAGAGGGGCAACCTGCAGAGGTCACTGCATGGAGCCTCCAGACCCATGATGAGGGAGGAAGAAACAGGGTGTATGTGGTGGATAACACTCTCCTTCTCCACTCCATCTTCTACCATTGTCTCCTGTTGGTTAGATCCAGTGAGAGAACTGAGAAGCTAGTCCATTGCATCTCCACTTGGGTCCTTGTGGTTTGTCCTGAAGTTATCTGTATTTTGATGCTAATTCCACTGCCCCAAGGACAGCTGCCCTGTCACATACTCAGGAATCAGGTGACTTCACCAGAACCTTGCCATTGGATTTGTAAAGTACAGGTGAGGGGCAGGTACGGGATAGAAGGAGGCCTGTCATTGGAGGGGAAGGAAGGATGGGTGGGAGAGAAGTTTGAAGGAGGAGGAGGAGACTAGGAGAGAGAGGAAGAGACAGGACAGAGGAGAGAGAGAGAGGGGGAGAAGCCATGGCAGGTGATGTTAAGATTCTGCTCTGTGTATTTACAGATTGTTATTAATGTTCCTAAGGGATGGATGGTACTGGGCTTTGTATGTTTAAGTGGGCAATTATATCTTACCAATTGGGTCAAAGATTATTGTGTTGTGTGTTCTTTTATGTGAGGGTTTGAGTGTAGGAAAGTGTGCGGCTGGGATGTGTTTCCGCCAAGATATCTAGCAGATATCTTGGGACACCGCGGTGTGGACCTAGCGGGGTAAAAGACAACTTTACTTTTTTATTTTTATATTTTTACAACAACAGGTCCTGAACTGCCTATGTGTGCAGGATGGTGGAAAAGGGGCAGGTGAATAGGAACTTTCTGGAAAAGCTAGCAAGTATCTAGAGCCAGGAGTTAGAGCTGACAGGGGAGGGGTGGAGGTGGGGGAGTCCTTTGGCTCTGTCCTCTGGAATTAACGACATAGTATGTATCTGCTCTCTCCTCCTCTGACCCTTCCTTCACACCCTTTCCCTTACACAGGGTCTTTTCCCCTCTCTGTCCACACAAGATGAGACTGACTAGAGGGGAATGGTGACAGCCCCGCCCCCTCAACGGTTTACAGTGCCTGAATCACTGCCACTCCACACTTAATAGGCACTTGACATACATTTGTTGAAGGAAGTCAAGGTTGAGACCTCAGCCAGGCATAAGATATGAAATGATGTGTTGCCCAAAAGCAGATCCCAATATTGGCACTTTCTTGACTCCCACAAGTAAGGAATGAAATGGAAGGAGGGAGAGGAGAAGCCAACGGTGAGCACTTCCATGTTGGATACCAGTGTGGACACTGGGGGCTCTTCCACACCGTTGGAATCACTGAAGGAGCCAGGCAGATACGTCAGAACAGTCCTGCTGAGGAAGGAGAGGGGGGGAGGCTGCAGTATTTCCCCATTGGATCCAGACCCTCCTCAGGGAGGTTTGCCTCAGTCTTCCTTGAATTCTGGTCACGTGTGGGCTGGTCTTTGTACAGGCTGAGGGGTTTTGTGGAGTAAAACCTGCAGTGTGGGCGTGGAAGCAAAGCTCCTTTTAACTGTCCACCAAAGCACGAATCCTGGGCTGGGCAGGGCTATCAAAAGCTGTACCCAGGTACCTAATGGAGAAACGGTCTTCCCAACTGAGAACCACACATTGGGCACCGGCTGTGGTCATGAGGGCACATGACTTACGTCAACCCATGGCCCAGCACTGGAGCCATTGCTGTGGAGACAGATGTCCCTGGGGTCCTGTTTAACATAGATCCAAACCCTGTAAAACTGCATAGACAAAACTGTGCCTGGCACATGGAAGGTACCCAATAAAGTATGTCGAAGTGTGCTAAAGTGTGTTGAAAGAACATTTCTGGCAGTGTAAGGGGTTAAGGAAATGGAGGGACATGGAGGTCTGTGTGGTTGAATGACTTGAGAGTCCGGGGAGCTGTCACTCTGGTGGAGCCCAATTTTTCCAGAGCATTCAAAGGCTGATAGAGCTGGGCCTTGTGGTTCGGGCCTAATCATCCCAGCTCCTAAGGAGGTTGACACAGGAGAATAGAAAGATAAAGGCCTGTCTTTGAAATTTCCAGAGAGACTTTAAATCAAAAATGAAAAATAAAAACAGGGTTGGGGGTATAGCTCATTGACAGGGTGCCTGCTCAGCGTTTGTAAGGCTCTGGGTTCAATCCTAGTACTGGGGTAATAAAGACCAATCCTGCTGAGCAGCAAGTATCCAGGAGAGGAGGGGAAATGGTCTTAATGGACAACTTTGGCTTTTCTCACAGATAGTGGGAGGCACTGTGATTCCCCATATTGAGTATGGGAAGACTCTGATTAGGGAAGAGTGACATAGAGGCCTTCAACTACCCAAGTGGACGGGGAGAGAGAGAGAGAGAGAGAGAGAGAGAGAGAGAGAGAGAGAGAGAGAGAGAGGAAGGAAGAAGGGAGAAAGGGAGAGGGAGAGGGAGTGATAGCTTCTCGTCTGCTGTAAAAAAGCCTAGAAAGGTGGCCACAGCTTGCTAGCACACTGGAGTCCTTCAGGGTCATCGTGGACCTTTAAGTTAGGCATCTCCTTGTCTCCTCAGCTTCCCTTGCAGCCTCCTGGGAAACTTCGATGACTTGATCTCTGTGCCTGGTGGAGGAAGGGAGGCTGTGGGCCCACCAGGCAGGCCACACAGACCAGCCTTTATGCCCTGTGGCCTCCGGGAGGTGTAGGCTGTTTGCAGGCTCAGTGTCTGCTGGCCTGCAACACAGGCACTCTTTGTGGTGCCCAGGATCCAGGGGGCAGGGGGGTGGGAGGCCCAGGGGCAGGTTCCTGGGGGACAGCTTGTAGGTGGCATGTTGGAGGTAAAATGATGGCCTCTCCAAGAGATTTGGGGGCAAGGCACAGACGTGCGTGCGTGCGTGTGTGTGTGTGTACATGCATGCATGTGTGTTTCTTCTTTGGAGAAGTTTCCTTTGACCTAGCCTGAAGATTCCAGACAGACACCAGCTCCAGACCCCCAGACCTGGCCTGAGCAAAGGCCTTCTGATTTGTACCTCTGCTAACTAAAGCCGTCCATCACCTATGACCCTCAGAGTCTTCTTCTGGGCTTCAAGTGTCTCTGGAGCCAAGGTTTCCTGTGCAGAACCACAAATATTTACTGGCTCGTCTGTGGTGGGATTCCTGGCGGCTGAAGTGGACTGTACTGCTCTCAGGCCTTGCCTCCCAAAGCCTGGATTCCCTCCTCCTCGACTGATTTTCCTGGCTCCATTCCTAGCTATTTTTCTGGTGGAAATCTCTGTTTTCTGTTTGTTAGGGACAGGCTGCCGGCCCCTGGGCTGTGGAGTCACACAGGGTGCCACACCCACAAGTGCCCCACACTTGGCTGCAGGCTCCATGTTGTCATTTTGAATTTTTTTTCTTTTGAAGAGCTGGGGGTTGAACTTCAGGTTCATGTGTGCCAGGTGCGTGTTCTACCAGCGAGCCTTTTCTCGGCCCCTTTTCTAAACTTTGTTCTGAGACAGGGTCTTAGGACACCGCCCAGGTTCACTTTGAAAGTGGCGTCCTTCCCTCTGCTTTAACTTCCTGAGTAACTACACCCAGCTTGGAATTCTGATAACGTTCTGTCTTCGGTTTGCACTGGACTCCATTAAAAAAAATGTAACTAATCACGCTTCAGGGATGACGATGGGGGAGGAGAGCCCGGGGACATAACCCATCAGAGCCTTAGTCACCTCTCTGTTCCTGGGATCTGAATTCAGGGGCTCGTGCATAGCAGACACAGCATTGACTGAGGTATTTCCAGGTACAACAAGTTACTTTTTGTTTTTAGCTTTTTTTTGTTTTTTTTTTGGTTTTTTGTTTTTTGTTCCTGTGGTTTCTTTGTGTTTAGGAAACACAGTCCCCCCGGGCCCTCGGGCCGGTTCATTGGGGGTTCTTCTGGATTTTTTTTTATCCTCTTTGACTTTTTCCTTGTCCTTTTTTTTTTGTTTTTTTTTTTTTTTTTTTTTTTTTTTTTTTTTTTTTTTTTTTTTTTTTTGTTTTTTCTTTGTTTTTTTTTTTTTTTTTTTTTTTTTTTTGGTTTTTTTTTTTGGTTGTTTTTTTTTTTTTGAGACAAGGTTTTTCTGTTTAGCTCCGACTGTCCTAGAACTAGCTCTGTAGACCAGGCTGGCCTCAAACTCACAGAGATCTGCCCGTCTCTGCCCGTCTCTGCCCGTCTCTGCCTCCCAAGGGCTGGGATTAAAGGCAGGCTCCACTACCACCCAGCAAAAAATTATTCTTCAGATAACTGTTTCATGTGCCAGCGAGATACCTCCGTGGGCAAAGGCGCCTGCTGCCAGAGCTGATGGCTTCGGTTCAATTCCAGGACCCACGTGATGGAAAGAATCAATTCCCACGAGTCGTCCTCTGACCTCTACACATACACGGTGGCACATATTCATGTATGTGCACGTACACAAAATACACAAATGTACTAAAACAATTGCTCTGTTATACTTATGCATGTTTATTGTGAATTTTAAAAATAATACAGAAAAATACAAAGAGGAAGGTAAAAAAATAAATCTGCCATGGCGCTATCAGCATTCTTAGCTTTTGGCGATACGATTGTTTGTTTGTTTTATTTTTTATTTGTATGAGTGTGTGCAGAGAATCTCGTCTGTTCTGTGTGGAAGCATCACCTGTCAATAAAAGCTGATGGCTTCTCAGCCGAGGCAGGGAATGGAAGGTGGGAGTTCCCGTTGAGAGAGATTGGAACTCTGGGAGTTAGACAGAGGCAGGAGGCTCGCCCCACACTCCGAGGAAGTCAGACGCATGAAACCCAGGAGAGGTAAGGAGCCATGCAGCAGGCATGTACTAGAGTAAACAGGTTAAATAAGCCAAGGGCTATCCGGGAACGAGCCAAAGCGTACGAACTGGGTAATGACTCATAAATAATTCAGTCTCAGTATTATGGGAAAAAGGTAACTGGACAAGTGCTTTGCCCGCCTACACGTCCGTGTGTGCACTGCGCTCATGCCCGGTGCCCATGGAGGTGAGAAGGTGAGGGATCCTCTGGAGTTGGAGTGAGGGACGGTTGGGAACCACCATGTGGGCACCAGGAATGGATTGAACCCAAGCTCTTTGCGAGAGCATCCAGTGCTCTTAACCGTGGAGCATCTCTCCAGCCCAGTGAACACTTAAAGAAAATTAAAAAAATTTTGAGATAAGAATGTAAATACAAAGTTTCTACGTTTCCTTTCATCCCTCCAAACTCTTCCTATGATGGCTCCCAGTCTCTTTCAAACTCATGGCCTTTTTAAAAAAAATTATGTATATATAACATATATGTATTATATACATTATATATAATATAAATATCACTAATATTTAGGATGTACATTATATATTTCTAAATATCACACACATATATATTATATGTATATATATATGTATATATTTCTAAACACAGGAGACTATTTCTCCTGACCTTAGCACTCTTAAGATGGTAGTAGTTCTTTGTGTAGAGCTGAGGTTTCCTGGGATTTCTGTTGTCATCTTGTTCAGCTCATGTTTAGGCGGTCATGTTGGTAAAGCTTCATGGGTGTAGCTCTGACATTCCTCGGGCATACGATCTCACAGTGAACCCCCTGTTCCTCTGCTTCTTACAGTTTTTCCTTCCCCTCTTCTGCAGTGTTCCCTGAGCCTTGGTGTAGGAGTCGTAGTATAGATCTATCTATTGGAAATGGGCTCTGCAACTCTGCATTTTGATTGGCTGTGTTTTTCTTTAATGGTCTCTGTGGCAAAGAGAAGTTCCCTTGATGAGGGACGAAGACTTTATTTATCTGTGGGCAGAAAAACAAATGTTTAAAGTGTGGTTAGTTAGGGATTGTGCTGGTTTGTTAAAGTGACAGTTATAGGTTTTCCTCCAAGATCCATGGGTAGTTGGCTAGGTTTCCAGTACCAGGAACGATCCCTCTTATCGAATGGATCTTACATCCAATGAGAGAGCTGTTGGTCACCACCAAGCTATGTATGCCACTATAGACCCTTAAGATTATTATGCTGTGATCTGTGCTGGTGGTTGTCGTTCATAAGGGTCACAGCTGATAGGACTTGCTTTCCTCCCTTGGAAGCTTTCCTGATGCCTTCTAGTCCCAGGGAAAGTAGTCCTCAGGGAGGAGGCTTTCAGGTTCTTTCCAGCTTGGAGGGAACACTTTTATGAAAAATTTTATTTTATTATTTTATATGTATTTTTTTTTACCTACTGGTGTGTCTGTATACCATGTACATGCAGTCCCTGTAGAGGCCAGAAGAGGGTGGTGGATGTCATGGAATTACAGATAGTTATGAACTGTCATATGTGTGAGGATGATGTGGATCTAATCTGGGTCCTCTGGAAGAACAGTCAGTGCTTTTAACCCCAGACCTATCTCTCCAGTCCTAATGAACACTTTTATAGTGCTTCTGTGTGTTTATTTATGTGTGTATTTATATCTATACTCACATAATTCCATATTTCTTGTATGTTTTTATGTCAATGGAACCATATATTATTATATAGTACAGCTATATTTATAATGTGTCTGCGTGCATGCATGCCTCTCTCTCTCTCTCTCTCTCTGTGTGTGTGTGTGTGTGTGTGTGTGTGTGTGTGTGTGTGTGTGTGTGTTTATTTTGTTTTCTATTTAGTTTTTTGCAACTCAAAAACCCAGGACGTATAAGACACATTCCAAATTGTTGATAGCAGTGTGGTATTTCACTTTATTTATTTCTACTCTCTGGCCCTTGACTACTTTTGAGTTCAAAATCCTCATGACTCAGCCTCTCAAGTGCTAGCATTTCAAGTGTGTGCCATCACACCTGGTGAACCAATCTTAAAAGGCAACACAAAGCAACACTTCACTGCGGTATGATTGGCATACTCTGCCTCGCTAGTCTGGGTTTGTCAGTCTGTGGGACTAGAACTCTGCTCCTCCCACTGATGAAGCAACCATTTTGCCCACGGATCCATCTCTCCAACCCTCGTCTCAGAACAGCTTATTGTGCAGCATGGCTGCTCCTTTGTCCTGTGATGCTGTGTGAGCATAGTGTCTTCACGTGACGCTCAGCTGAGGCATGTATTGCAGGCATCATGATCTCTCACAGAGCTAACACTGGGTCTCTAAGCATTCCTTGAATGCAAATAGAATGCCACTGCAGTACCTTACCAGATGAGCTGATAACCAAGATGGCTAACAGGTGGCTACCGGTTGGCCTAGATACAGAGTAGACATGCTGGGCAAAGGTTAATTCATGATGTGGGAGAGAGAGAGAACAGTTTGAGAGTTCATTATGATACTCAGATCAACCTAGAATGTACGCGTTATTGTTTACCTCTCGATTTTTCCATGTAATACTTTGGGACCAGCAGTGATACAGAGTAGCAGAACCATGGAAATCAAAGCTATGGACAAGACAAGCTTACCACCAAAAAGAAAAAATCTTGCTTCCCTATAATTTAAATGTAACTGTGTGCCCTGCGCTTCATTTTGTAAGTCTGATCCCTGTCCTGTATCTGCTGTGCGCCTGTTCAGGAAGTGCGGTACATGAAGGCTGAGTCAGAGAGCTCAGCCTTCAGTGTCTGCTTCCCTGTGGCATTGAAACCAAATCCTCCTGGAGCCTCCTCCACCGGGAAGTGCTGCCCTGGGCCCTGCATTTCTGTTCGGATTGTCTGTCGGATGGGCTGGTACTTGTGAGTCCTAGTAAAGGACTGGCTCACTCAATGCCCTTAAAACCCTCGCATCCCTCTGGTCCTCCACTGACGCATGAGGGCATGGAGAAGCAGAGGGGCCTGCCGGATGGAATCGCCATCCCTTCTACCTCTGAACAGTCCTGCTTTAAAATCAGAGTGGGCTAAACTACACCTGGTAGTTAAGAGCTCCATTTGGGGGCAGTTCTGGGAATATCAGGGACAAAATCTGGCCTTGAAGCTGGTGGGGCCACATGGGGGGCAGGGTGCTTATGTCAGCGCTCCTCGCCCACGTGTACAAAGTTCAGCCGCTGCAGCCTGCGCCGACCTTGCTTATCTGCCGGCTCCTGCTCCTCCCCTTCCTTGTCTTCTAGCAATCTCCAGTGGAGTTTGGAAAATGGAATGGGAGGAGGGGTGTTGGGGCCAGTTTACAGGAAGTCCGTTCACCGACATGCCTCTCACTTTCAGTGTCTCAACTTCTTTTTTGTTATTTGTTTTAAAATATTTATTTTCATTAGCTCTTTCTCTCCTACCCCTCCTCCCCCATTTCCATGGCGACTTCCCTGGCCTTGGTCCCTGAGGCCAGTGAACTCTCCAGAGAGCAGCTTTCTAATAAATCTGCCTTTAATATAAAAAGTATATGTCTCATTTTTAATTATGTGTGTATGTGTGAATGTGTGTGAGTGTGTGTGTGTATGTGTGTGAGTGTGTGTGTATGTGAGTGTGTGTGTGTGTGTGTGTGTGTGTGTGTGTGTGTGAGTGTGTGTGTGTGTGTGTGTGTATGTGTGTGTGTATGTGTGTGAGTGTGTATGTGTGTGTTTAAGTGTGTGAGTGTGTGTGTATGTGTGTGTGTGTGTGTGTGTGTGTGTTTAAGTGTGTGTGTGTGTGTGTGTGTGTGTGTGTGTGAGTTTGTGCCTATGCCATGGCAACTGCTTGCAGAGGACAGAAGAGGGCTTTGCATCTGCTAGGGCTAGAGTTATAGGCTAGACTTCTGCACTGCCCAACGTGGGCACCAGGGACCAGACCCTGGCCCTCTGCAAAGGCAGCCTGTCTTCTTAACTGCTGCATGACCTCCACCGCTCCGTGCCTTAACTTCTTTCTCTGTTAGATGAGATGAAGAGGGGATTCTGTCTACTCCAATTGTAGAGCAAATTGCTCCCACCGAGTCAGCAATGGGAGTGTCTTTGTGACCACAAGCCTTCCTAACTGTCCCATCCATCCAGAACTGTGTCCTTCCTGACAATGCGACATTTTTTAGTTTGCCCCTTCGGTGTTTGCAGCATACTGTGTGGTGTCCATTTCCATTTCTGCTTCTCCCTATTGCTAGAATCTGAGCTCCACCGTCACCATGGGGCTGAGGCTGGGGTGAGAGTAACGTCCCGCTACAGTCTTTGCACACAAATGGTGCCTCAATGCGTGTCTAGTGAAAATCTCCTGCCTGCAGGAAGACAGAGCGGCTGCCCCAGTTCACCAGTCCTTACTCTATCGTAAACCAAAGTCTTAGATGTGACTCCCTGGGTTCCCATGCTACACAAGAATGAGCGTTGCAGAGCCAGAGAGATGGGTACCATGACTGCAAAGCCCTGTGGTACTGAATACAAGGTTCAGCATGGAGTGCCAAGTGCTGGTCTTAAGATACTAACATCAGGCACACCTCTTGTTGCAGCTCCAGCAATGCATGCTCCTGCAGTGCAGCAGTTATCTGGGCTGTGTGTGCCCATACCGCCCCCCAGCCCAGGTTAGACTGTATCACGTGCTCCCCAGTCTACTCAGGCCCTGGAAGTTCCAGCACACATAAGATACCCTTAGGTTGTATCCTAGGGTACTGCACACGGGAGGGAAGGAATCTCAGTATCAGAAGTCACAGCCAGGTCCGGAGGCCCCACATCTCAATCTCTGGTCAGATGCTGCATTCTTCCTGGGGTTCATTAAACCCCTCTCAGCCTTAGATATCTTTGGCCACTACTTAGTCCCCGGGGAAAATAAGGCTTCAAATCTAGACTTATGTTTTGTACTAACTTAACTGAGCAGCCCTGATTTAATCCCAGATCCTTTGACTTGGGTTATTTTGCTTTATCCTGACAATAACCCTACAAGGTGGATAGTCTGAATAACATTTTTCACAGATGGGGATGAGGACCAGTGATGTTACTTGTGGGAAATAACTGTTGGCAGCCAGTGTAGGAGGGCTTCAGGCCCACTGGACTTTACTACCCCAGGGGTTTACCTGCTCTATGTCCTTACAAGGGGCTGTGGTCGAGCGTGGGGGCAAATGTGTCAATGTGCAGGGCACAGTTGTGACAGTGCGTGCTTAAGCAGACCTGCAGGGAAGAAGTAAGCAAGGAGGGAAACAGGAACAGGATGTGAAGCTGGTGGGAGCGGGAGCCGGAGAAGGAGCAGGGGCATTGACATTGGCAGAGGTCAGGAAAAGGAGGCCATTCCTCATTGCCCTCCGTCCCACCCAGGCACGGGGATAGCCCTTGCTTTCACAATAGGAGCAGCCGGGCTGAGTAGCAGAAGGCTGCCTCTGCGACGTGGCATCCTGAGCCTGCTGCTAACAGCTGGCCAGCGGGCCTCCCTCGGGCTTTTCTCCCGCTCCGATTCGCCAGCCCAATTCCGGGTGTTCTATGACCAGGCGGATTTAAACATCCAGCCGCATCGCCAACCGATTAGGCACACCCTGAGAGCGTGTCCCTGTGGCCAGGTCTTGCCTGAAGGTTCAGCACCCAGCCGCCTGCTGCCACCGCCCTTCCAGGGAGCTGGTAGCTCAGCTCAGTCACTATGCAGCTGGAGAGGCAGCTATGGGGAGTCGCTGCTCTTGACTCTCCTTTCTGCAAAGGTGGGGTGCTAAGGTGGCATTCCATGAGGTCCAGGACAGGATGTGTCAGTGACAGCTTCCCCCAGCAGAGAGCTGATAGTGTGCCCAGAAACTACAAATCGACCAAGCAAGCTATTAGTACAGCGGCTCTGCAAATAGGTTTTGGAATCTTCAGTCCCACTACCTGCTAGCTCGGTAGAGGACTTAACCTCTTTAATTAAGCTTCAGCGTCTCTAAAATGGGGACAATAACAATCTTTACCTTTCTCAGAGTCCGTGGAAGGTTATATCTAATATCCATGAGTGTTTAATACAGTCAAGATGTTATTTTAAGGATTTTAACTGCATTCACTCACTAGGACTTACAGAGCCAGGTGCCATGATTGCTCTCGCTCAGCAGTTGAGAAAAGCTACACTCAGAGACGTTAAGTAACTTTCCCAAGGCCGCCCAGCCGGCAGGGGGCAAAGGCAGGCTTCAAGATGGCTTTGAGGTGAGCCCCGGAGCAGATTTCACTGGCTGCCTCTGAAAGGTTCAAAGCCTGGTACTGTGCCAGGGGTACGGTCGATGCTCAATTAAAGGTCGCCACTTGCCAGGCAAGTGAAGGGGGAAATACAATGCTCCGTTCTTCTCCAGGGACCTGAAATGAAGGGGAAGGAATGTGGGCATGGGAAGATTAGGGAGGCTCCCACCTTACAATCTTCTTGAAGCTTTTCCCTAAGCAAGGATTCCAGCACAATTAACATTTGCTGTAGCCAGGCAGTGGTGGAGCATGTCTTTAATCCCAGCAGAGACAGGCTGGTCTCTGAGTTCGAGGCCAGCCTGGTTTACAGAACAAATAGCTAGGGGCTACACAGAGAAACCCTGTCTTGAAAAATAAAATTGCCGTGAAGGTTGCTGACATACAACCTTCCCTTTGAGCGGAGACACGTTAGAGGAGCTACACCATAACAACTGATTCACTGCCTCCTCTTGGAGTTCTTTTCTGTGTCAAAGAATCAGATTGTACCAGAGTGGAGGTCCCCAAAAGAGACAAGGGGGTTCCTCAGGCTGTGAGGAGAAGCGCTGTGCTCTCTCTCACTGCTGACAAAGTGCCAGTATTTTGTTTTCATTCATTCACTCACTCATTCATTCATTCATTCATTCATCATTCATTCACCTACCGATTCATTCATCTTCATCCAGTAACTGTCCCTATGTCTTTGCCTAGCTCACAGTTGTTAAGGGGACAAATGGCTCTGAGTCCATCAAGCTCCTTGAAGCCTACTCAAGGGCACTGGGATGAACTTAAGGGTAAAGGCTCCTCTACAGGGAACCTCCTGGGATACCTGTTACAGGAGGCACCATGATGCTTGCTGAGAACAGGCAGTTGTCAGTGACCCCCACCCCCTTCACTAAGAGCCTTCTCAATGAGCCTATAGTCACAGTAATATCGATGCCGTGAAGAAATCCCATTCATGTCCCCAGCCCTACCACTTACCGTTTCCCTCTACAGAGAGCTGGACAGCTGAACCCACCCTGTTAAAGGACAGTGCCAGGTTTTACAGCCTCCAACTATCTCCCTGGTCACCTCCCCAGGCTGCCTTCCTCATCTGATCCTTGTTGGCTCTCAACATCATACCTAAGTCAGATTTCCTCCAAGACATTCATTCCCTGACTCCAGGCTGAGGGTCAAGTTCTGAATGTAACTCTTAATGTCTCTTCCTCCAATGTTATCATCTCACAGAAAATCATCAGGAAACACTCACAAATGCTCACACACACACACACACACACACACACACACACACACACACACACACGGAAGCTGCCGAATGTCCAGGTAGAGAATCCCTCCAGGCTGGCTCTGCCTTCCCTGGCTTTGGTATCGCTGTAACAGAAAACCTGTAACAGTGCAAATGGTTTCCAATCACAGACATGCAAATTAACTGTGTCCAGTGGAGTATTCCATCGCCCTGATACTAGACTTTCGCATCTAATGGAAGTTCATCTCGGCACACTGAGAACCCAGAGGTGTGGGGCTCTTAGACTTTTCCTTTGAAGCGGTTACAATATTTTCATATGATCCCTTGTTAGCTAATGGAGTGAAAGAAATCTTCATTTTTTTAAAAAAAAATTATTTATTTATTTATTATATATAAGTACACTGTGGCTGTCTTCACATACGCCAGAAGAGGGCATCTGATCTCATTACAGATGGTTGTGAGCCACCATGTGGTTGCTGGGAATTGAACTCAGGACCTCTGGAAGAGCAGTCAGTGCTCTTAACCACTGAGCCATCTCTCCAGCTCCAAATCTTCATATTTCTAAGAGGATATAATTGCACATCTTCTCCCCAGTTGCTCTGGAATACTATTTAACTCTCGAGTTTTTTTTTTTTTTAAATCTGATCTGGGGACTCGAGAGATGGCTCAGCAGCTAAGAGCACTTGCTGTTCTTGCAAAGGACTTGACTTCGATTCTGAGCAGTAACACGGCAGCACCAAGACTGCCAGATCCAGGGGATCTGATGCACACACACATAGAGCACATAAACCTACACATACACAAACACACACATACATAGGAAAATGAACGCATAAATGGTTTTATTTAGATGCCGATTTGGCATAGTGTATCAGTGTTGGGAGAACAAGCAACAGAAAAGAACTTTGGGCTCATGGGTCACGATGTGAGGTCAGAGGGCAGCTCCCAGGAGTTCTCTCCTTCCACCAAGTTGGTTCTGGGACTAAACTGTCAGGCTTGTGAATGAGCTTCTCTCATACCGAGCTGTCTTTCTAGCCACAAACGATCCTACTCTCGTCTTATGATTTGGAACATGTCTGAAAATGCTTGAGAAATGATGGAGTGGGGCCTGGTCATTGTTATTAGTGGGAGGGAAGTCATGGGCTAATTTAAAACAGAGCATCTTAAGGCGTGTTTGGTTGTGGGACCATTTTCCAGCATCCTTGGCCCTCTTTTCTGATATGTCTTACTGACATGGCTGGCAGCCAGAGCTGGGACACACAGCTTTCTGAGGGAAGTGTTTGCACAGTTGAAACCTTGCCTTTGAGATCTCTCTAGAAATTGTGGCTATGGAGAGATGTGAGCTCAAGACTGAGGGCTTCGTTCCAACAGGCTTTGGAGGTCCACCTGCACTTCTTGAATGCCCCAGCTTTGTCTGAGGGTTCAGCAGCCTGTGGCTCTGTCACAGCCCCTCTCAGGGTCCTATGAGGGAGAACAGGGTAACTTCCATCCTTCCCAGCCTGTTTTCTCTTCTTCTTACCATTTCTGTGCCATGATTTCCACAAGGCAGGGAGCCTGCTCCTGGGACCTAGGGACCCAAGTGAAGTTGTTGGGCGTCCATCTACTTGCTCCCCAGTGCAGGAATAGGGTCTCATTCTGAGGAGAGTTCCAGTAGGGTGGATGAGAAACAGGCTGTGTGGTCTTCCTCCCTGGAATACCCTTGCAGCTGCAAGAGTTACCTTAGAAAAGTAAAGGAAGAAGCTGCATGTTTTCCCTCTTCATTTCTGGATATCCAGGCTTCTCCAACTCCAGAGGGGGGCAGTTCATGCTGTTACTCCTCAGTAACCTGACTGGAAACAGAAGAGTAAAGGAAGGAGTGATCTAAGGAAGGACAGGAACCCCATTGTGAGGGCTCCTCTGGGCTATCAACTTGACTACATCTGGAGTCAACTAAAATTCAAGTAGCGTGGCATACCTGTGGAGGAGTTTTCAGATCTTTTGAGGCAGGATATCCCTCCCTAAATCTGAATCATTTGCAGTTGGAAGATCTACTCTAAATGTGGGCCACACCTTCTGTTGAGGGCGTTTTTGCTTTTGCCTGCTTGTCCTTACTCTTGCTGGCAAGTTCATCTGTACTACTGCTGCTGAGGCATTCTTTTACTGGTGTTAGAACCTACTGGTGTTAGAATCATTGGGATTCCAATGTAGACCGAAGACCAGGTGAGACACTCAGCCCTGTAGAATGAAAGGCTACCCTATTCTTTCCTTTGGGAGACAGGCCATTGTCGGACTAGTCAGACCACAGCCTGTAGACTCCTCTAATAAAGCATACAGCTCGAGCGCACACACACACACACACACAGAGAGAGAGGCACACACACAGGCAGACACACACACACACAGAGGCACACACACAGGCAAACACACACACACAAACACACACACATACACACAGGCACACACACAGGCACACACACACATACACACACAGGCACACACACAGGCACACACACATACACACACACACACACACACAGCACACACAGGCACACACACACACACACACACACACATGCACACACACACACAGGCACACACAGAGGCACACACACACATACACACACAGAGGCACACACAGGCACACACACACACACACACACACAGGCACACACACACATACACACAGACACACAAGCACACACATGCACACACAGGCACACACATGCACACACAGGCACACACACACTCAGACACACTGGCACACCTGGAGACCCACCGGCACACCCAGGGACACACACGCAGGCACACACACATACACAGCACACACAGGCACACACACAGAGGCACACACACATACACACACAGGCACACACATGCACACACAGGCACACACACAGAGGCACACACACATACACACACAGGCACACACATGCATACACAGGCACACACACAGGCACACACGGGCACACACAGGCACACACACACACACGAAGGCACACACAAGGCACACACGAGAGGCACACACACACACATACACATGCAGACACACACACAAGGCACACACACATACACACAGGCGCACACACAGGCACACACACAGAGGCACACACACAGACACACACACACACACAGAGCACACACACAGAGCACACACAGGCACACACACACAGGCACACACACACACAGGCACACACACACAGGCACACACACAGGCACACACACATTCATACACTCATGCTATCAGTTCTGTTCCTCTAGAGAACCCTGATTAGTTCAACCATTCATTCTAACTAGAGTGTGACATTCTGCACCCCTCTTGATTCGTTTCTATTCTCCAGACTAGTTCTGGCTTACAGATGGTGGAACTGAAGGCGGAGCTCAGCCTTGCCTGACTTCCAAGCCCACAGTTCTCTGCGGACACTACCCTGCACTCTGTCTCTCTCATGATTATCTCCTGATCCTCAGTTCTACCGCACTCCCTGATGATTATCTCCAGACCTGCAGTCCTGCTAGTCAGCAGCCCCCCTGCAGATAAGATTGCCTGGTTACTAAGACAGCAAAGACCGGGGAGGGGAGACTTCTATTTTGTCTTGTTTAAGCCCTTGCAGCCGTTTGCTTGCTCATTGAAATAGTCTTGGGTGTGGTGTTTGGAAGGGGACCCAGATGTCTGGCAGGAACTTTACGGTCTCTGGAATGAGAGGAACCACCAGACCTCCAGCTGCGGTGGCAGGGTTGCCCTCCACTCTGTAGCTCAGGAAGCATGGCTTCCCAGCCACCTGGGCTCCGTCCTGGGGTCACCTACCAGTGATAGTCAAGAGACTACCTGGGCTGGAGTTTAGGGCAAGGGGTAGGGTCTGCCCAGTAACAGGTAAGGACTGAGGGATGCTGGGAGAACCCAGCGGTCAGTGTCAGCTTTGATATGTTAATAAGCACCTTAGTTTGCCATTTGTTCTGGGTTTAAGACCTAACAAATATCTCCTCCTCAAATCTCTTTCCCACATCCATGACTTTTGGGTTTGCTCTATGATTTCGTTTAACCGGGGCCATCTGAGTGACCACTGAGTTGGACTGGATTGGAACTATCCATTGGAATCTGATGGAGTTACTGTTAGGTAAATGTGTGGGGGCAATGGCTCCCCCTTTCCCTGAAACTATCAGCAGTACTTCATTAATGAGGGGTACTCGCCCCCTGCACCCATTCTTCATCCATGCTTGACTGTCAGCCTTTTGTTTTGACAAAGTGTTTGGAAAAGCCATCTTACCCAAAACAGCCCGCATGAGGTCAACTTGGTTAGCTGAAGTCCATGGGAATGCTGTGGTTTGAATGTGCCCCTTCCCATAGTCCTGTTGAAACTTGTTTCCACCATGTCCCCTGAGCCTGTAGTACGGGGTGGGACCTCTACCTTCGTGGGTGGATGAGTACTTCCTGCTTGCCTTGGGTTGAGGGAACTAGTTCAGGCTCTTTGCCCTTCACTTTTCTGCTCCATGAGAACACAGTGGTCCTCCCTCCTGGAGGATGCTGCATCCAGACATCGTTGTGGAAGCAGAGAGAAGAGGCCCTCTCCTGATGCTGAAACCGCACTGCCTTGCTCTGGGACATCCATCTGGTAAGGAAGTAAATTTAAATTCTTTATAAACCACCCACTCGGTGGTCATTTGTCACATTTACATTGGTACAAGAGGTTAGGACATTGAATTCCGATTTGGAGCAGATTTCAGAAGGTGTGGCTTGGCAGCGTGACTCTGTGAAGTGAGCAAGTCCTTTAAGGACACCTAAGAGAGCCACAGCGAGCGATTGCGTTCTGGAGATCACGTGTGGGCCCTTCTGTGATGAATGGAGCAACCAGCTGCCCTAATGTTATGCAAATAGGTGCTTGAGACTTGGGATAAAAATTCCAGCAAACGCATCCTACAGATTTCAAAAGTGCTGATCACGGGGAATAGAGACAAGAGGGAAGCGAATGTGCTGAGGGGGAGGGCTATGGGGACTCTGCCGATGCCGTCAATGTTGCCCACGACCCTAGCACCCCAGACGTAGCTGGGAAAATTGGAATAAAATTGGATTATGGAACAGGGGCAAAGAAAGTAAGATCTCTAAATTAACATATCCCTAGGATAATGTCATTATAAGCACACAGGGCAAATGTAAAGCTTATGCATATGTGTCTAACAACCGCGTGCACTTTAAACAGCTATGTATTCAGCCAGAGCCCTGGGCTCCTCCCTACGGTGACTCAGGAAGCCACCCCATTTGGGGTTTGTCTTACAGTAGGTGCTGCCGCAGGTGTTGTTGGTGTCTTTCTGGAACCCCGATTCCCAACTGCTAGTGTTTGTCACTTTATCCCAGGGCTTCCTCCAGCTGACAGCATTGGGGACATCCATCTGGAAATGCCAGGGAGACAGCCCAGGAGGATCTAGGATGTATGACCCTAGCTCCATCTGTGGGCAGGCCTGTGCTGGTGACTACTCCCCAGGGCTGAAGCCCCAGTTGTGACTTACTCAGTTCCTCACTGAATCAGCTGTGGTGCCTCTCTGTCTCCCTTCCTAGGACCCTCAGCATCCCCTCCAAATAAAGGGAATTGGCTCCAATCCTGGGTCGGGTCTGCTTCTGGGGACACTCTGTGACAAAATCTGCATGCCATCTTAATAAAGGTCAGAAATGTTGCCTTGTCCTCTATGTCCCCAGGACTTGTGGGAGAGGTGGAGTCTGGTCAGCTATGGCAGCATTCTGTGTTATTAGTCTCAGAGCAATCTCAAAAAGATCTCTTTCCCTCTCCCTCTCCCTGTCCCTCTCCCTGTCCCTCTCCCTGTCCCTGTCCCTCTCCCTCTCCCTCTCTTTCCCCCATCTCATTATCTCTTTCTCCCACCCTCCCTCCTTCCCCCTGCCTTCCCCTCTCATTATATGCTTGAGCAGCTAAGCCAAAAATCGGTTCATCCAGAGCAATTAAAAGCTTCCTTTGCCAGACCTTGGGGATCTCTATCTGATCAATGAGAAACCCCACAGCTGGAAAACAGCCGAAACCAAGAGCAGAGTCATCACCTTTCAGCCAGGAAAGCCCAGTCCTAAAACATATAGGACATCTCTTTAGTTAGCCAGCCCTTTTGCCTCTAGACTAGATTCTGTGAAAGTTTGTGTGCAGCTCCACTTACTCCCTCATGAACCCCAGTAAGGTGTATTGTTTAAAAATGTATATTTATAATCAACAGTGAAAGAAAAGCATTAGGAGGCATGTAGTATATAGTAACAGTGTGCTAGTTAAGAACGCCACATACATTATTTCAGTGGAGTTAGTGATCTAGGAAGAGCTCTCTCTGAATCACTGTAGTAGTGACTCGGGCTCAGTGGGGGTAAAGTGCTTGGTTTGAGATCACACAGCTAGGAAGTAGATTACACACCCAGGCTGTCTGGTTTCAAAGTCTGGGTTTGTAACAGTCTGGTTTTTCCTGCTAGGAGGAAAGTGGGTATCAACGTCTGTCTTAGCCAGAGTCCTATAGAAGAATGGAACTGATGGACTGAACATTGCCTAGCTGCGGTGAAACATTATGACCAAGAGCAACCTGGGGAGGAAAGGGTTTGTTTTATCTTCTAGCTTGATACCTTGTATTCCTTTATCTAGGGAAGTTTAGGCAAGAACTCAAGGTAGGAACCTGGAGGCAGGAGCTGACCCTGAGGCATGGAGGAATGTTGCTTACTGGCTTGTTCCCCATGGCTTGCTTGTTCAGCCTGCTTTCTTATGCAGCCCAGGACTACGAGTCCAGGGGTGGCACCATTCACACTGGGCTGGACTCTGCTACTAATCACTGATCAAGAAAGTGCACTGTAGATCTGCCCACAGGAAAATCTCATGGAGGTATTTTCATGAGGGTCCCCTCTTCCCAACTGATGTAAGTTTGTGTTAAATTGACAAAACACTCAACAAGACAATTATGTATTACAAAATAGTTGGATTACACGATTCTGGGCTTGGGTAGTCCCCAACAGTTGTCTGTACACTGGAGAAGCGTAGAACCCAGTAGCTGCTTAGTCCACAAGCCTGGAGGTCTCAACCATACCAACATGGTGTTGAGGCCTGAGGATTGCTGGAGGGCCACTGGTCTTCTTCTACATTGAGAGCCCAGAGAAGTCGGAATCTGTTGTCAGTGAAGGTCAATGGCAACAAAGAGAAGATACATTCATAAGCCAGGAGCAAAAGAGCATAAGAAAGAGCCACGCTCTTTTTCCTCTGACCTTTTTATTTCTGAACTTCCATTGCAAGGCACTGTCTACTCTGGGGGAGTCTCACTGACTGATTAATTCTTTCAGGAAATACCCTTTCAAACAGACAGAGGCTGACTTGTAGCTGATTCTAGATCAAATGAGGTTGACAACCAAGATTAACTCTCAAGACCTCTCTGCTTGACTTCACTGCCTTCATCCTAAACTTGTGCTCCAAGAAGTCAATTCTTACGTCCTCCCTCCTTTCTATACTCATTGGTGGGGATTTTCTGCAGGTCCCCAAAGACCAGCATGGTCACCAGGATGATGGTTGCCCAAGGAGACACCCCAGGGAGATGCCTGTGTGTGTGTGTGTGTGTGTGTGTGTGTGTGTGTGTGTGTGTGTGTAGCAATCCCCTTCCCTCTGCAGGTGTAGCTACAATGGGAACAGCTGAGTTCCCAACTCCTCAGGTGAGTGGAGAAAACACACATCTTAGGTAAGTCAGCTCTGAGACACAAGTGCCAAGAGACTCAGGGGACCTGGGATCCAGAGAGTGGATGAGGATTGAGGACAGTCTGTGTTGCAGAAATTAGACCTGTGCCAGCTGTGGCTCCCTGTGTGACTTTGGCCACATCAAACTTCACTTCCACTTCCTTGGCTGTGAAATGAACCTAATGGCTTAGGAAAGCTGACAAGTTCCTATCTTACTCAGAGATCTATGAGCCACACCCCTGGCAGGAGTGTGGTCCCCCTGTCCTTTGCTCTGCATCTGACCACTTCCTCCACACCCTTAGTCCTCTGACACTTGAGATAGCCCACTTATTCAAGTTGTGTGTCTATCTGAGGATCCAGCTTGACCATACATCTGTGAGTGAATGGGGGATTTCTTTGTGTCTGCATTTTCACAGACAGATGCATCACAGTATTTTCCAACCAGGGCTGACCTTGTTCTCTTCCCACAAGACATCTGGAGATAGTAGGAGACATTTTTAGCTGTCACATCTGGAAAAGGGAGCTGTCAGCATTAAAGAGGCAGAAATAAGGGTGTTCCTGAAGGTCCTATAGGGGACATTCCCATGAGGAACAAGGGGTTGCCTCATGATGTCACTAGTACTGAGTTTGGGGATGTAGAGGAAGACCTGCTGGGTCCATGTACCTCATGGGTATCAGTGATGTGACGGGTCCTGTTTCTTTCTTTAAAATCCCCCCAACAATCAAGAATAGGAAATTTGAAAATTATGGTGTGTAGTCAAGTCATTGAAGTCATTGTGGTCATTGTCCTTCTTCATCTTAAAAGCAATTGTGCTCAGTAAGAAATTGAGCACAAAGTAGGGCAGAAGGACATACTTATATGTCTTGGTCCCCACCTAACGGGGAAACAACTATCAACTTATGTGATGGCCACAATTGATTGTCAACTTGACAGATCTAGAGTTACCTAGGAGACAAGCTGTCTTAGTTAGGGTTTTACTTCTGTGAACAGACACCATGACTAAAGCAACTCTTACAAAGACAATATTTAATGGGGGCTGGTTTACAGGTTCAGAGGTTCTGTCCATTATCATCAAGGCAGGAGCATGGCACTGTCCAGGCAGATGTGGGGCTGGAGGAACTCAGAGTTTCACCTCTTGTTCCAAAGGCAGCTAGAAGAATACTGGCTTTCAGGCAGCTAGGATGAGGGTATTAAAGCCCATGCCCACAGTGACACACCTACTCTAACAAGGCTACACCTCCTAATAGTGCCACTCCCTGGGCCAAACATATACAGAGCATCACACAAGCCTATGGGCATACCTCTGAAGGAATATATATACATACATATATATTGAATTAACAAGTGGGAAGACCCATCCTAAACACTGGTGGTACTGTTCCTTGGACTAAGGTCCTGGACTGATTAAAGGAAGGAGAGCTCAGTGCTGGCGTTCATTGTTCTCTGCTTCCTGTCTGCAGATGCGTGTTCTCGTTATTGGTTTCCTTGTCATGACAGATTGGACCCTCAAACTGTGAACCAGAATACACCCTTCCTTAAATCTCTTTGGTTAGAGATGTTGTCACAGACACAAGGAAAGTGACTAATACAACCTGTTTCTCAGGTGCCTTTCTGGACAGTTTGCAGTCAACACAATTGACATCTTAGACCTGATGGTAATGCTTTGGTGTGGGACTGTCCCGTGCATAGTCGGATGTCTGGTGGCCCCTGGCCTTTCCTCGTTAGATGCTAGGATCACCTCTCAGTTATGACAGATGTTGCTATATTCTCCTAGGGAACAATGAGGTCCTAGTTGCAAACTGTTATTGTAGACATATCCTTACTCATCCATGCACATGCATATATGATAGTCAACCTTTCCAAGTTCTGTTTTATTTGCATGAATGTGTGTGGTATGTACAGGGAAGTGCATGTTTGTTATGGTGCAAAGTGAGCAAAGGACAGCTTTTAGGGGTCAGTTCTTTCCTGTGGATGCTGGGGATGGAACTCAGTCTTGGACCACAAGTGCTTGAAACCTGGCCTTGAAAAATACTTTTATCTTTCTTTTCTTTTCTTTTTTTCAGAGCTGGGGACCGAACCCAGGGCCTTGCGCTTGCTAGGCAAGCGCTCTACCGCTGAGCTAAATCCCCAACCCCTGAAAAATGCTTTTAAAATGATCTTAGCACATATTCATTCTATATTTTCTTTCCATTAAGGAACTCTGTTAGTTTCTGTAACCAGACAGATAAAAGTAAGATCCTGTTATTTAATATGGGGAATTGCTTCCATGTATACGGGGAAAATGTATTTCTTTTTTTTAAAGATCTATTTATTTTATTTATATGAGTACACTGTCACTGTTTCCAGACACACGTGAAGAAGGCATCAGATCCCATTACAGATGGTTGTGAGCTACCATGTGGTTGCTGGGAATTGAACTCAGGACCTCTAGAAGAGCAGTCAGTGCTCTTAGCCACTAGGCCATCTCTCCAGCATGAAAATGTATTTGACAAACATGGTTGTTACTTTTTGTACAAATGCCAACTCAACACTGTAAACTGGTAGAGTATTTTCCGAAGCTAATACAGATATTCCTTGAAAGAATGGATAACAGAGAATAAGCTGTTTAAATGCCCCGAAGGTGCAGATTAAGTATTTCACACCATGGCTATGAGATATAAAATAGCTTTCCCTTGATGTCTACTTGCTAGCTGTACCTTAAGAGAGTTCACAGCATTGTCCTCCCTCAACCCCTCTATCTCCGTGGTCAAAGGCTGGAGATCTGGAGGCCGTTGGATCCCAGATGCCCCAGGACTCCACACACAGAAGCACAGGCTGGCTACTATAACGAGTGTGGGGTTGCTGCCTGACTTATGGCAGTCTCTTAGCTTTACTCCCTCCGCCAGGCCTGGTGGGGCAGCCAGGCCTCAGGGATGTGTCTGGCATACCTGAGGACCCCGCCCACATCTGTCCTGCTCTGTCAACACCTGGCTTTTGTGACAGGTGGTGGCCTTGGTTCTGGAGAAAGTGCCTTTTCCAAGAAGGTGAGGGCATGACTCCAGTGTGGGTGATCAGCCCAAAGTCCATTCTGGCTGATTCTGGGCAGCCTGCCCAGTTCCTTCTTGGAGTGCAGCTGACCTGGCACGTCCTCTGGATTTGATTTTCTGTTTCCTGGAGGGGCATGGTTGGCTGCCGGGCAGGTGGCCTGTGCCAGCCATAATTAGGGTCCACTTATGGCTGACACTCTACTTGTGGAGGGCTTGCTAGTCATTACTTCCTCTGGGTCCAAGGTAGAGTGAATCTGCACAGCTGGTAGAGGGGACAGGCCAGAGAAAAAGGTGACTGGGGATAAGACCACGGAGAGTGCTGAGTCCTGGAGGTATCAGATGAAGGTTATTAGACCAGGTCTTGGGTCCTCTTCACATGGGTCTCTCTGGGATAATCTCACAAGATCCTCCTCAGTGGGGCTGGGGATTTAGCTCAGTGGTAGAGCGCTTACCTAGGAAGCGCAAGGCCCTGGGTTCGGTCCCCAGCTCCGAAAAAAAGAAAAAAAAAAAAAAAAAATCCTCCTCAGTGATCATTGACATAAGCGATTAAATGAGAAATATTATATGATTGGGGATCTCAGCCCTGTTTATGTAGTTCCGTCTATATGGCTCTTAACGTTTTTAGTTTTGGGAGATGGGGTTTCACTATGTAGCCCTACCTGGCCTGAAACTGTCTAGGTAGTCCAGGCTAGCCTCAAACTCTTAGTGATTTTCCTGTCTTTGCCTCCTGAATGCTGGGATTAAAGGCACGAGCCACCATGTCTGGCTCTGTGTGGTGGATTTAAGAAAACCAGGATTGTTACATGGTGGCCCTGGCTTCAGTGGCTTATTTCCTAAGAGAAGGACTTTGTAGGAGATGACTGACACAATCCAACCACTGGGATCTGGTGTGTATAGTAGACTCTTACCTGCTGAGGGCATGGCAGAGTTCTGCCCACATTCAGGGACACAGAATACACTTCTCAGTGAGGATCTTGTCTGATTGTATAAAAGGAGGTAGGGGGGGTTACTGGGGCCGTTTGAGACAGCATCATCTGCTACAGGCTGTTATGGATGAAGACAGAATGAAAGCCAGTGTTTTTCTTCAGTCTAGGAGCCCAGAAAGCTCTAACTCCCACTGACATTCCCTTGAGAGTTTCTCTAGACAGTCCAGGTTTCGGGCAAGTTTAGAGGAGACAGACACAATCTCTGTCTCTTCTGCCTCCTCCGTGTCTCACTGTTGGTAGTGTAGGCTCAAGTCAGAGAAGAAAACACAACATGCCTCTTCTATCTGGGCTTTCAGTTTCAGGGTGATCAACGGTGGTCCCAAGTATTACATAGAAAATTCCAGAAATAAGCAGTTCAGGAGTTTAAAGTTGCACGTTGATCTGATGAAATCTTCCAACACTTGCTCCACCCCACCGGAATGTAAATACCTCTTCAATCAATGGATCCATGCTGTGTACACCGCCCACACGTTAGCCACTCTGGCTGACTTGGCTATCAGGTTCCCTGCTGCAGAACTGCAGTGCTGTGCACCTTTACTTAACAATGGCTCTCAAAGGCAAGAGCTGTGATCTGGAGATTTTATTTCTGCATGTTGTTATAATTGTTTTACTTTGATATAATTTGCTGCAATCTCGCCGCTCCGCAGAGTTTATGAATAAACTTCATCAGAGGGGTGTGTGTATGTGGGGGAAAAGCACAGTGAGCAGGGGTTGGCACTAATAATATTTCAGGCTTCCACTGACAATCATAGATGGCGTCTGTGACAGTGGTGGCTGTTGTGTTTGGTGTGTTTGCTGGGTCTACACTGCAGGACCAGTAACTTGTGTCCATCCCAGAATCTCCTTTACCAGTCTCTGGTCAACCTTTCCTTCCTTACCACTGGCATTTATTCTTGGCTATTTGTTGAAGGAATGGTTGGCATTCTTATGTGGCCTGTTGTGGATGGGGACATCTCTGCTCCCCTGAGATGCTTTTCCAGTGGTCACTATTGGTCTCCAGGTACTTAATCCTGCCAGTTCTTGTCTTGCCGTCTTGGCCTCTCACTAGCACTGTGCAGGACCTACCTTTCTCCTTGGACCTCTTCCTCTGTTACCCACATCTTCTCCTTTCTCCCAGGACAGCCCCTTCTCCTTGCTGCACATTCCTGATTCTCTTCTCTCTCACTTAATCCCATGACCCCCTCTGTCCTTAGAAGTACTGACTGCATGAACCATTTTCGGTCTCCCTGCCTATCTCTTGAGCTCTCACTTCTCAGATTCTTCCTGTTGGATAGCCACTCTAGCTAATTATCACCTGCCTCAGGTCCACTGGACTGGATCAACTAAACACACTTCCATGGTCCCCCACTCCTCCCTTATTACTGAACAGCACTATCTTGCCTGGGAAGGCAACAAAGCAGCCTATAGATGGGGTGCAGTTCACATCACAATGGCGTTCTTTATAAAGTCACTCTAAAGTATGTATGGAGTTTCAGAAGACTCAAATAGGCAAAGTGATCCTGGGAAAAAGCTGTCTAGCTTCAAAGCCTATTGAAAAATAGCAATGTTGGGATGGAAACTAACACACAGACCAATAGAATAGAGAAGCAGGAGACAGGTCTGTACATCTATAAACAAAGATGCCCAAAACTGCTCACTGAAGAGTGAGCATCTGCTCAGTCACTGGTTCTAGTACTATTGGGGGTTCATAGATGGAAGAAAGAAACTATATCCCCGTCTGTCATCCTGAGCAAAAGTAGTTCAAAATGGATTGAAGATGTAGAGCTCAGACTGGAAGCTATGAAAATACTGGAGGGAAGCACATGGGAGGCACTAAATGGTGTTGGCTTTGGGGGAGAGAGGGATTAGGAGTACGGATGTGGCCTTAAAAGCACAACAAACAGAAGCCAAAGCAGACAGGTGGGACTGCAGTAAATTGAAAGCTTTCTGTCCAGCAAAGGGAACAGAGACAGTTGACAGCACAGAAGAAAATATTTGCAAATCACTTTATTTGACAAGAGATTAAGTTTCAGGATATATATGGAACTCAAACTCACCAGTAAAATTCTTAACAATCCATTAAAAATAGGTGAATGAGCCAGGCATGGTGGTGCATACCTCTAATCCCAGCACTCCAGAGGTAGAGGCAGAGGCAGGTGGATCTCTGTGAGTTCCAGGTCAGTTTGGTCTACAGAGTGAGTTCCAGGACAGCCAGAGCTACACAAAGAAACTCTGTCTTAAACAAAACAAAAGTAGGTGAACGTCTTGTTTATTTAACACCCCAAAGAGGGTTTTCTGAGGGCTAAGTAGCAGAGGAGAAACCATGCATCAGCTAGGCAGGTTGCCCTAGGCCTGTAGTCCAGGCCTTAGGAGGTTGAAGCTGGAGGTTCACCTGACTTTGAGGTCAGCCTGAGCTAACATAGTGAGACAGTTTCAAAGACAAAGTTGAGGGATCAATGAGATCTTCAGCTGGTAAGGGTGTTTACTGCCAAGCCTGACAGTAAATTGTTTCCCGGGACCCACATGGTGGAAGGAGAGTACTGACTCCTGCCAGCTGCCCTGTGACCTCCACTTGAGGCATGTCCCCTGTCCCCTGTAACATGTGTACCAAATCAAACAATGCTTTAAAAATATTATGTATCGACTACCTCATTCTTGGGTGTACATCCAGAGACATCGAACCCAGTATGTGGAGGAGACATACATTCATGTATGTATGGAAGCACTGCTCACACTTGCCAAGATAAGGAATTAACCTAAGTACCCACCAGCAGATGAGCAGATGAAGACATCGTAGCAGATGTACACAGTAAACATGAGCCAGACAGAAGAACACAGTTCTGTCTGTCACGGGGCAGCAGTAGGGACGGAACCAGACAGCATCGTGTTGAATGAAATAAATCATGCCCACAATGATGACAAATCCAGCACGTTCTCATTTATATATGAAAATTAAAGTTTTTTCCAGTTTTTCTTGTGTTTATTTACTTATTGTGTGTGTGTGTGTGTGTGTGTGTGTGTGTGTGTGTGTGTGTGTGTGTGTGAGAGAGAGAGAGAGAGAGAGAGAGAGAGAGAGAGAGAGATCAGAGGACAGCTTGGTGGAGTCAGGTCTCTCTCTCCACCACGAGGGTCCCAGATATCAAGCAGGTTGTCAAGGCTTAGTGGCAGGCGCTTTACCCTCTGGACCATCTCGTCAGCCCTAAGAACAGGAAACAGGGCTGGCGGGATAGTCCCCCATACACTAAGTAAATAAATAAAATGTCATAAAATATAGTGCTTGCCACGTGGTGGGGGAGACAGCAAGGCTGACCAGCAGATGCAGAGGGAGGAAAAAACAGCTTTCAGAGTCCTGTGGTACACATGGGGCAACCACCCTGTTATCCACAACAAATTTGCTGGTTTGTTTTTGTTTTTTTAAAGATTTATTTATTTTATGTATATGAGGACACTGTAGCTGTCTTCAGACACACCAGAAGAGGGCCTTGGATCCTATTACAGATGGTTGTGAGCCACCATGTGGTTGCTGGGACTTGAACTCAGGGCCTCTAGAAGAACTATCAGTGTTCTTAACCACTGAGCCATCTCTCCAGCCCCAAATTGGATATTTTAAAGAAGACAGTAGATGGGCTTTTGAATGGTCCCAACACACAGAATTAAGAATACACCCGGGGCGGTGGTATCTTGGCTACTCTGATCTTCTATCTTTTGTAGCTATATTGAAATGGACATGAGTATGTGAAATCGCTGTGTTAGCATCTCGTCCTTAAAATACCATCAAGGCGGAAGAGCTAGGCCTCTACTAACATGTGTTCTTTCTGCTATGTTCTAATTGGACAGCCCAAGCAAGTCTACTGCCCAACCATCTGTTTGTTTTTACACTAATTTGTTTTATATGTGTAAGTGTTTCACCTGCTTGTGTGTCTGTGTACCACCCTGGTGCTGGGAACCAAACCCAGGTCTTCTGCAAGGGTAACAAGTGTGCTTAGTTGGCTGAGCCAGCTTTCCAGCACCCAGACCAGTCATGTATTCATTTGTATTGCAAGTGATCGTTGAGTATGTTCTAGAACCAGGGTCTGTTCTGGTAGCTTATGTGTTTACAAAGGACAGGAAGGCTATTGGCTGACAAAGAATGGAACACACTTCGGGGGATGTGGGTTAAGGACTGGAAGACAACAGGCTGGGTGAGGACTTGGGTCAGGGAGACAGAAGAGCTTTACTGCTTAGGTAAGAAGAGACCAAAAGGAAATGTGGGGTGGACTGGAGATATGGAGCCTCTTCCTATCTTTTTCCATTGACTGACCTACCTCCTGATTGTGAGTTGAATAAGTGGCCAACTTCCAGAAAGGAGCAAGACTATGAGATTTCATCTTTCATATCATATGAGCATCGGTCTGGGAAGACTTTATAACTATTCTATTCTGCTGACAAAAGCTAACTGCTGCACTGTCAATTACTAACTAGCGAGAGGGCGCTAGACTGGGAGCTGTAGGTGGTCCTGGAAGCTGAAGGGAGCCTCCAGCCCAAAAGCCTGTCAGAAACTTAGAAGAGAAACCGAACGTTGCCAACAGCCTGAGTCAACCTGGAAGCAGATCCACTCTGTCAACGTTCAGCTGAGACCACAACCCTACATTTCTTTGCACAGCCAGAAGAGGCCAAAGCCCAGCTGGCCTCATAGAAATGGTGGCACAGGGTATGAGTTGTTTCAAGCCTCTGTGCTTGACAAAGTTTGTTACATAGCAAGAGGAAAGAGGAAGTTCGTTCTATCTATCTATCTATCTATCTATCTATCTATCTATCTATCTATCTATCTATCTATCTATTCATTTGTCTATTTATTTAATATATAAGATTGTTTAAAAAGCCATTTTGAAACATTTATTTATGTATTATTTTGTTTTTGAGACAGGGTCTCACTGTGTCGACCTTTCTGGTATGTAGACCAGGCTGGCCTCAAACTCGTAAGAGATCCACTTGCATATCCTTCCCCAGTGCTGAAATTAAAGTCACGCACCAACAAGTCTTTCTTAGGAAGAAGTTCTGTTCCCTCTCCTTCCCTTCTCTCCCCCTCTCTTCCCCCCTCCCCTCTTCTCTTTCCCCCTCCTTTGTCAGGTGGTGAGGGAGCCAGAGCAAGGCTGGCCAGCAGGTGCAGTTATGAAACTTAGGTTGCCAGGCTTAGTGGCAGGTGCCACTCCCTCCCCTCCCTTCTTCTCTCTTCCCTTCCCTTCCTCTTTCTCTGTTTGTCTCTTTGCCTTTCTGCCTTTCCTTCCATCCCTCCTTCCTTTCCTCCCTCCCTGCCTCCCAGTACTGAGGATAGAACCCAGGGTTTTCCTAGCCAAGTGCTCCTCAGCTGAGCCAAACCCCTAGCTCTGGTTTTCCTGTTCATCTCTCCACTTCCGGGTCCAGTTCAGTGCTTGACTTCTAAACATGTCAGTGTTCCCAATTTGGGATGGATGCTCCTAGCTGGGGTTCGCGTCCCCACCCCTACTCCAGGTTCTGTTTTTTCATCAGACCCAAAGGCTGGAAGCCCTGGTAGGGTTAAGACTGGTAGACACAGGCTGTTGGTGCTTGCCTTGAGCGGAAGCTGCTGAGTTAGAGTCAACTACCCGACACTAACTAACCTTCGAGTTAGTTGTAGCTTGGCTGAACCAACCTCTACACTACACACTGCATTTTGCAGCAAGATACTGTTGTGGCATCTATGAAAGCTTAGTGGGTAACCTGTGCTTTCGTCAGGAGTGAGACGGATCCAGCCTGGGGAAGAGGGAATCATAGGGTGAGGCAGGGCAGGAAAGCCCCGAGCTCTGCCAGAGCATGAACAAAATGCAGAGTTGGGGACAAAGGGCACAGCGGACACCTAGGAAGCTGGCTGATTCTGACTGTGCCTTTTAATAGCTGAGGTGCTGGGTAACCATTCCCAGTATGCTCCCCTGGGCCTTGGAGGATGTTTGGCAGTGCTGGGTTATTTTTAGCCCTCCAGCAACTGGAGCACAGCACTCAGCAGGCCTACCTTGATCTGGGCTCTGGGATATACTCGGTGGCTTTCACAGAGGGAACCAGGAACTCTGTAGGTCTGGTCCAGCTCCCTGTCTCATTCTTGGGCTCTTTGGGGGTAGGGGTAGGGGTTATCTGCAAGAGGGATATCTGGTCCTCATCATCTGTTTATGGCTAGAGATGCCTGCCCAGGGTGTATATGGGAAAGGAGAGAACCAGTGTCTGTCCGGGACTGGAAAGAAACAGAGCCAGAGGCCCCCTGCTGACTGCTGGCTCTCTCAGGGAGAAGAGGATAATGGGTACCAGGAACACCTGGGTTCTATGGGCAAAGCAGCGAGCTCCAGGCCAAGCGTGTGGTGTGGAGGACCAGTGGACCCCAGGTAGAGGGAGGGGAGAGATGGGGAAGAGTGACTGGAAACCGTTTCCTGCGTACCCAGGGGAAGACATTCAGGGACAGCTTGCTGCCGTTCACGAGTCTAATGCTGTATCACTTACTGTTTGCAGTTGAGAGGTGAGCCTTGAACATTGATCTGACAAATATTTGCTTAGATCACTGACCTACGGAACTTCCATGCCAAGCCTTCCCTAGCGGCAACCTGAGAACTGGTCCCTTGATCCCCGAGGGGTCATGTCTGGAAGAGACCATTTCCCCACGGGTGGCTGTACAGTTCCAGTCCCACCCGTGGGTGAAGGCTGGGGGCTGGGGCAACCACCTTAGAGATTTTCTGTGGCTCCTTAATGTAGATGGCTAGAAGCAGTCAAGATTGGTCACAGCTTCCTCCACAAGGTCCAGGCTGCCAGGGTCCTGTTCCCACCCCAGCCATCTTTTTCACCCAAGCCTGGAAAGGAGAGAGAGGACTTGTTTCTCAGAGAAATCAGACAGAGGCCCAGGGAGACTTCTCCCTACACACACCTTCACATTCACTTTTGTATTTGCATCTGTGTATGTGAGTGAGTGCACAACCATCATTATCCACCACTACCACCACCATCACCACCACCACCACCACCACCACCACCACCACCACCACCACCACCACTACCACTACCACCACCACCATCACCATCAACACCAATCCATCACCATCACCCCCATCACCATCACCATCCATTCCATCACCACCACCACCACCACCACCTCCACCATTACCACCAGTACCACCACCATCATCACCACCACCACCACCACCACCCACCCACTTCCCAGCCCAGCATCATCATCCCACTATAGTGCCATTTCTCCCAGGCTGTTTGCCACCCTGGATCCCATTTTGATTCAGCCTCCATCTCCTCCTGAATTCTTGCAACTCTGATTCTTGTTTTGCTCCGTTTGTCTGGGTTGGAGAGCAGGAAAGATTAATCAGTGGGGCCAAGCTCACACAGTAAATGGGGACGCTCAGGTCAAATCCAGATGCAAGCTATTTCCCATGGGAAGAGAAAGAAACTCAGGGAAACACATGTGCCCATTCTCTGAGATTCTGGAGCAAGTGCTGATGGGAAGGGAAGGGCGGATGGAGTAGAGAGCTGTGTCTGGACTGGCTTCTTGTGAATGGCTGTGTCATGGATGTTCCTGGGCTTTCTTAGTGCCAAACTGGAGAGAATCTATAAACTTTGGGTTCCTTAGGCTTTAAAGACTAACAAAATGAAATGACTTTTTGTGTAGTGTTCTCTGACACAAGCCAGGAACTCACTAAATGAAACCTCTGAGATCTGAGAACCTCCACTGCCTTTACCTGTTCTGTTCTTGGGCCCAAGCTCCCATCTCACGTTTGTCTGTGGCTGTCTTGATTTCTCCAAGGTCTAGCTCAGAAGGCTACCTCCTTGTGAGGCATGTCCTCATTTTTACCCTGTGGGGACCCTGAGTTCTTTTTCCTGAGATTCTCCATGCTCAGTTCATCTCAGTTCACTCTGTGAATTGGCATCGTCGAGTCTGATTGGTGGGTTACAATTTTTTTTATGGTATATTAGCCAGTCTTGCTCATTTATTTGGAGGAGGTAATGTTTGCCTGGCTTACAGGCAGTAGTATACTGGGAAAACAACTGGGAGAAAAAAATGCACCTGATGCGTTAAGTCAGACAAATCCCATGGTGCAAATATTCCCGCCATGGTCAGTGTCAAGCTAGAATTATTTATATGTTGTTTATAAATCAGGCAGGCTCTCTTGAGGCAGAGCTATTAAACCAGCTGTCTGTTCTTGGCTCCTGGATCTTCTTAAGGTGTGCCTAGCCATATCCCATTGACCTTTTTCGGGGTAAAGGGTGGGATGGGATTCTTTTGCAAAGCCCTTATTTTGTTCTAGAAAGAGTTAGAATGGGGGTTGGGAGGAAGCCTTTTCACGTAGACCTGCTGCCATTCCTTCTCTGCTCCCTGTATCTAATGCTTCTTGGAATCTTGGCTTTGGCAAAGAACTGGGCCTGCCCCTTCGTTGACTGAAGTTGGGATAGGAAAGGAGTGACTTCAGGAAGCTCTAAGCCTGGATCTCCAGAGGCCTGGTTTCTTCATGTGCTTCTCTCAGGACTCTGGACTTTGGCCGGTTCTCCTGTAGGAAGCCTGAACTACCATGCTCACACCATCTGCAGATAGCTAGACTGTGGGAGGCAGAGACGCACCATTTCTCACGAGCGAACCCAGATCGGCTAGTCCACAGGAGCCCAACAACAGGCCAAAGATGCCTGAGTAAGCCAGCTGGGAGCAATGGCCTATCGTAAGCTCCATCTATCTATCTATCTATCTATCTATCTATCTATCTATCTATCTATCTATCTATCTATCTATCTATCTTTTAACCACTAAATTTTTGCATTTTGTGGTTACTGCTGCTTACAAAGCAAAAGTTAGGTGACAAACCATCCTTACATTTATTTTGTTTTTTGAGACAGGGTCTCTGTATGCAGTCCTGGCTGTCCTGCCTCTCGATATATAGACCAACTGGCCTCGAACTCACAGAGATCCTACTGCCTCTGCCTTCTAGTGTTGGGATTAGAGGTGTGTGTCACTATGCCTGGCCCATCCTTGCATTTATTAGGAGTTTCACTTCTGGCTGGATTACCCATCCCAGAGTGAAGTAAACATGGCAGCTTGTTCCCTTCTGTCTATTAACCTCAGACAAGGACTCCAGCTGTCAGCACAATTGGCCTCCGTAGCGCCTGTCTTCTGGAAGATTCTTATCACACCCTAAAGAGCCCACAGGAACCCTGACGTGTTTAAATTTCTGACAAGGTGGGTGTGGAGAAAGCAGCTATAATATAGAAGACACCTTTCTTCTTTACTAAGAAGGAGAAACCTTAGGCTCTTCCTGAGACAATAGGGAAGGTGCTGAGAGCAAGATCCCATCCAAGAGTCAGACAGGATGTGGACACTGATCAGACCTGAGTAAGCTGCTCTGGCCTGGTCTTTGACTGTGCCTGTGTCATCTTGCCTGAGGTGGGAAACTGCCCCACCCCCACCACTGAACACTCCAGCGTCCTTTCCAGGAAATGTACTGACAAGAGCAGGAAACTGTCGTGTACCTAGTTCTCTTCCCCTGCAAAGTGATTTTATTATTTTGGTTGAACCAAACATCCTAATGTATTGAGGATGGGGAAGAGAAAGACACCAGGACCTTAAAATAGACTTGATACACTTCTACTTTTGGCTGGAGTATCTCCTTGCTTGTAGCCTGGGAAAGAATACGTGAAAAACCCAAACCCCACCCATTCTGCCCTCTAGGTTTGAGCTGTCGAAACTCCCTGGTGGCCAAAGGGTACTCTAGATCAGGGAAGCAGTCCTTGAAACAGCCTTGTGGCTGCTGTGAGGGGGCCCTGTGGTTTCTCTTCAGCCAGCTGGGTGACCTTGAGTAAATGACCCACCCCCTCTGATACACCACATAACGTGGGGCATGACAAGAGAGTTCTACCTCCCTTCACCATAAGCGGTTTCCCACAAGTTTAAAGACACGAACCAGGAGAGCTACACAGACCTGGCATGCTACAGACAGAGGCGAGTGTGAATTTGGTTCCATCACTACGTACTTATTGTGATAACATGGATGTAGTGATGGTCCACAGTTTATATATGTGTGCACATGCATATATAATGTATGTGTGCACAATATACATACGCATATATACATATCTATCTACAGGTAGATAATATGCTCAGAACTTTGGTGATGTTCTCATTTTTCAGTTTCAGGATTTTTGTCCTGTTATTTATGGACACCTGGTGCGTTCTCTATTTTTCCTATAAAACTTCTCTTGGGTCTTATGTATAGGAACATCTTTGGTGCTTAGGGTAGAGGGTTGACAGGATAGACTGAAACAATCTACCTAAAGCATGGTGTTTGGTGCCTCAGACAGCCCTGCAGCAGCCGTCAGTTCCTCTGCTAGAGCGCGGTTCCAGGTCAGACTGCTCAAGAACTGCTGCGTGGGTGCGCGGAGAGGTTTGGGTTGGGGGTGGGGCGGCCATCCTGTTCTCCAGGCCACGGGTCATTTTCTAATCTTAAGGTCTTTCCATGGCTGCTCTCTTCTATTGGGGACAGCCCATCACAGCCTTCTTCCTAGCTGCTCTTCCCTCTATTGAGGTCTGGATCTCATTCTCAAAGGCCTTAGCTGGGCCAATCTCCTGTTTTAGGTACGCAGTGGAGACCCTTCCATTCTTACAGTGAACTTGATATTCTTCTCCCTAGGCTGGGAGTAGGGATACTCTGCCTGTTTGCAAGATCCCCCGAACTCTCTGGACTACATTTCCCAGAATCCCTGACTCACTGTTTTCCTGGTGGATGCAGCCAATGGGAGACAGAAGCAGAGGATTGACGCTCTGAGGAAGGGAGAAGCCAAGGTGGGAGGTGGATCTACTCTAACCCTCTCCCACTGAGGGCAGGAGGTCCTCTCCCCCTCCTCCTCCTCCTCCTCCTCCTCCTCCTCCTCCTCCTCCTCCTCCTCCTCCTCCTCCTCCTCCTCCTCCTCCTCCTCCTCCTCCTCCTCCTCCTCCTCCTCCTCCTCCTCCTCCTCCTCCTCCTCCTCCTCCTCAGTTCCAGGTTCCAGCTGAGATACTATTTATTTTCTTCTCCTTTGTGCCTTCAGCCCAAGGAAGCAGCAGGTTCGAGCAGATTTCAGCCTCTGGGTTGCTAAGTTCTCAGTTCAGGTTTCTAGCTCGTCTGTCATCTTTCGGCAAGCCTATTGCGTTAATTCACTATTGAACCGTTCAGCCTTGGCTCTGTTTTTCTGATGGGATTCTGCCTGCTCCAACTACTGTGACAGACGTCACTGCAGTGTGCCTCTGTATCCACAGATTCCAGCAACTGAAAACATCTGTACCAAATGCATACAGACTGTTTTCTTGTCATTTCCCTCCAAACAGTACGATTTAGCAACTATTTTCATAGCACTGACATTGGACTAGGTGATATGAGTCATCTAGAGAAGGTTTAAAATATGGAGCATGCATGTGGAGTATATACAAGGACTTCACCGTTTTAACAGTGTGTGTGTGTGTGTGTGTGTGTGTGTGTGTACTCATGCAGGTGACATAGCATAAGTGTCAGAGGCTGTCAGAGGATGTGGACTCTAGGGATTCAATTCTGGTTTGTAGGCCGTGTTCAACAGCAAGGGCAAGTGCACCATTATCATTTATGTAAGAGCATCCCTGCATTCGGATATCTTGCAGGAGGTCCTGTAACCAATGCCTCTCAGATGCCAAGGGCTGAATGCATCTGAATGTACTCACCATGTAACTTTGATGGCCACAATTTTACAGATGAAATTTCAGGAGACTTTTTCCATGGCAATTTACAGTTGAATCTTCCCTAGAGGGCAAATGCCCATAAAGTCTCTGGTAGATTGGTAGCAACCATGCTTATACCTATTTTCAAATCCCTTTACAAGCCTGCGCACTCACTTGCTCTTTCCCTCCCACCTTCCCTCCCTCCCTCCTTTTTCTCCGACAAGGTTTCTATTGTAGCACAGGCCAGCCCTGAACCCATGATCCTCCCTCCTTAGCTTCACTAGTATAGCCTTCAGGTGTGTACCACCACCCCGGCTCATAATTCAAACACAACCCTTCTTCCGAGGGACAGATGGAGTCTATGTCCTACTTCTTGAAGCTACAGCTCTTATGGTTTGACTAACAGAAGGTGGCAGAGGCAAGCCTATGGTCCAAGAGGCCCAACAGGTTTCCATGGAACCTGCCTCAGCCAGCCTGCTGGAGACAGACGGGGAAGCAAGGAACCTCGTATCAGAGCCTATCTCAGACCGGCCAGACCCCAGCCAAGCTGGTGGTGCCTCCAGAGGCTTCGGCTGAGGCCAGACCAGACCAGACCGGACTTGGGAGTAAACCAAACATGCAGCTAAGAGCACAAAGCCGAGAAGGTCATTCATTTCCTCCTCGAGCTGCTGGCTCCTTACACATTCTGTGTCTAGCACCTACGAGGGCCACCTACGTAGGACTGAGGCAGTCCAGTAGAACTGGCTTTGACCTCAATGACCAACCAAAGAAAACATGTATAGGCAGTTAAACAATGGAGTCTGCTGGTCAAGTTCAAGATGCGAATGCTGAATGCAGTGCTCCGCTCCCGCAACGATCCTTGCCACTCAGGCGAGGTCTCCCGCTCAGGTGAGGTCTCCCGAGGCAGGACTCTGTAGGGTGAGCTGCCCACTGTCCTTTTCCTAACTTCAAAGTGAGGCAGAGAAAGGCTGCTAGTCACTTACTCCAAGCATCCTTGCTTATCTTACCACGTGGGTTTATTTGTGCCGGTTTTCCTTGATGGCTGATCTATGCAGAAATCACTGGATGGGCCCCTGGTCCAGCAGGAAGGCATTGCCTTTGACCTCCACTTTACTCCCGTGTCCATTCTATCTCATGCTGAGGCAGCACATTTATGATTGGCTTGCAGACAGCAGCTAGGTGGCCACCCTTTGGAACAGTTAGTAATAGCTACTGGACCCGCAGGGCACCTTCTAGAATATTTTATGAAATCACCTAGATGGGTTTGTCCTTGGCTGGTCAGCTCCTTACTTGATGGAGAGAGGCCGAATGGGGACTCTGCAGGCTTCAAGCTGGGGCAGGACTTTCCTCACCTGGTCTACCTGGAGTCACTGCAGACCTATCCTCAAGGACATCAGAGATCGTCTAAGAAATGTCATATGCAGGTCATTCCTTGATGCTTTCCTGTCCCCACCCATTCTGTTATATGGGAAAGTTATTGCTTTTAATAATTAACCCCCTAAGGACATCACTGCCTGCTGGGACATCCTTCTCCCTCCTTGGGGATTGCCTAGTTCATCTTAAATTGGTCCGCATGCTTGGTGCTCGAAAGTCATGGACCTATCTGTGGTTTGCCCGGTCCATTCATAAAATCCTGTTTCTGTACCTGCAGGCAGGGTGCCTACCAGTCCCTTCCTGTTCGAGACCACTCCCGAGGCCCCCCGTTCACAGCTGTCTGCCCCCGTTCTGTACTCTCCATTTCGCAGTATGGAAATTAATTCGAGGCAGATGTTTTTGGCAAACCACTGGCCTGTAGCTAACCTGGAGGGTGGGGGTGCATGCACATGTGTGAGAGTTCCTTTTGTCCTTTGACCATCTGGGCTCTCTGGTGGAGGAAGCTATGGATGTATTTATAGTGGCAATGCCTATGGAAGCCTGGTAATAAATAATGGTGGCCAAGAATTTTGGAAGCGTGCCATTCTTGGAGTCAAATTTCTCCCCAGCTGTGTCTAGGATCAGGAGGCTCCTACTGCATGCTGTATACAAGCCCCTGGTTAGAGCTGAGAGGTTCATCCTACCACAGAGAGGAAACCAAGGCTTAGTGAGGAACAAGGACTTGATCCAAACACCCCAGATCTTATTGGGTTTCTTCCAGAGTCTGGGAAAATTGAAGCCACTCCCAGCACTGGGCACTGGGAGAGCTTGTAGTTTCAGAGTAAGAAGCTCTGGGCAACCCTTTTAGACACTGGGTTCCTAGTACTGCGAACATTTGCTAATCGAGGGGACAGGAGGGCCTCCCAGCCCATACGGACAGAGAGAAGTTCTCTTGGGAGCCTATTCTGGAGTTGCATCTTCAAAACGTGTTCTGGGTCCCATAGAAGGCTCCCAATCCTTGGGAAGCATCCAGGGAGGAGGCAGATAACTCCTTGTGAGGTGGTTAAGTCAGGAAAGCTTTGCCAAGTCCCTATCTAACATCCATCTATCTATCTATCTATCTATCTATCTATCTATCTATCTATCTATCTATCTATCATCTGTTTTTTGGTGAGTGATTGGTTGGTTGTGCTTCTGGGAATGGAATCCAAGGTTCACATAAGCTAAGCAAGCAGTCTACCCTGAAAGCACTCCTATTTCCACCACTCATTTAAACAGTGAAATAGGGCATGTCTTTCTGTGTGACGTTTATAATGGTAACAGTGTACATCTTGTGTATACAGGTGGGAACACATGTGCATATATGGGTTTATATACATAACAATGTGCTTCTGTATGTTTTTGTGAATATATACACACATGCACTAAGGGTTAACTTGTAAAAGCATAGACACTTGTTTATGTATGTGATTGTAAAAATGCAAGCATATGTTTACACACATATATGTGTGAATTGGTGAAGAACAGCCCAGACCCTGGCATTGAGGCAGACCTGGTTTTTCTCTCTTTCCAGGGAGCAGGTGCTGATAACACAGTGACAAGCCATCTGTGTTGGTAGGTACAGCCTACTGTCAGCATCTTTCTGCTGAGTTCTTCATTTGGGGCCCACTGTGAGTTTGTTATTGTCTAAAGATGACCAACTAAGCAATGTATGTTCCTTGGAAAAACAAACAAAACAAAAGAAAACAAAAACAACCAACCAACCAACCAACCAACCAAACAAACAAACAAACAAAAAACCAAAAACCTGAGAGTCTACAGGCACAAAAAGATAAAAATTACCCTTCGTCCCCAAAGCAAGAGTCCTAGATGATTGCTTAATAGAATTTTCCTCTCTGTACTGCTGTGACTTGAGGGTCAAAAGAGACAGCAACACAAACACTGTCATCCCACAGGCCCTGATCCTCCTTGACCCCGTGATCAAGCCTTCAGAATTTCAAGGATTTCTTTTCTCCTTGTTCCTGGTGTTCTTGAGTCCTTCTAGTCTCGCCCAGACTGTGGAGACAGACATGTAGAGCTGGGTCTACACCTGAGACTTGCTTCACTTTGCTGACCCCACCATCCAGTCTAAGCACCCGTGTCCTGGTCTCCAAAATGGGACAAAACTGGGGTTGGGGATTTAGCTCAGTGGTAGAGCGCTTGCCTAGGAAGCGCAAGGCCCTGGGTTCGGTCCCCAGCTCCGGGAAAAAAAAAAAAAGAACCAAAATAAAATGGGACAAAACCAACCATTATCAAGGGCAGTTGTCTGGAAGCGATTGATGGTTGTCCTTTTTCTGTTTACTTTTGTGCCTTGGCCACATCCCTCCTTCCCCTCACCTCCACTGCCACTTTCTGCTTTCTGTTCTGTATTGCAGAGGGCTCCCATGGCTTTGGCTGCCAGGTAGGGTTGGTCATGAGTGGAGAGCTGGTGACTTCAGATCATTGACTCAGGTACATCTACCTTCCGTTGTCCTCTTCTGTCCAGGCGTGGCCATACTAACGTGACCTCCAGATATCACATTCGCACTTCAGCTTCTCAACAGTTCAAAGCTCAACAACCAGTTCCCCCACACTAAGTTCTTTGCACGGGGCGGTTGTGGTTTTGTGCTAAAGCCCTATGCAATATAGAAATTGACAAGCAAGGCCACCTCAGGCGGGGACTTACGTGACTTCTCACAGCACTATGGTTTGCAACTATGGCCCCTTACGAGCTTGTGACGGTTTTACCAGTTAAATCAAGAATTTCATAAACCTCGCCCTCTTCCTTTCACCCCAATAGTTTCTTTTCTGTTTTGTGATAGCACGACCCAGGAATAAGGCGGTGGTCTCTGGAGTAAGGGAGGCAGCTCATTTTAATCTCAGATTTATCAAAACTAGCTGGGTGACCGTGAACCATATTTGGGGTTGTTCTAGATCAGTGGTAGAGCATCTGCCTAGAACATACAAGGCCCTGGCTTCTATTATAGCGTGCGCGTGCGCACGCGCTCGCACACACACCCACACACCCACACACACACAAAGAAAGAAAAAAGAAAAACAATAACAACAAAACAAAACCAAACAAACAGACCCTGATTGTAACATCTATAGATAGGGGATAAGGACAGTTAATTAATGGAGATGGTTTATGTTCAGTGCTTGATATGCAATCACGTTTATTGACTGGTGTGATTATATTGCCACCACACCCCTTCTTTCAAGAACACAGGGGTCTTTCACTTGGATTTGGGTCCCTCTTCTTCCCAAACTCTCTATTCAAAGAGCTCTAAGGTAGGTTTGCACAGCTGCCAAGAATCATGGGAAAAGGAAGAAAACGACCCAGCACATTCCCCTCCATGCCTTGGGGCATCCAGGAATTGAGATCGCAGAGTGGGAACCTCTCCCTGATACACAGAGGAGCCTAGAGGCATTTCTTTGATGGGTGGAGCCAAGGCCTAGGGGGAGGAGAATCACCCTCAAGCGGTGAGGGCCTGGTCTGGCTCTTGTGCAGCTGAGGCAGAACAATAAATGCGCAGCTGGAAATGTGTTCCTTCCCCAACAAGAAACTTAGAAGTAGCTTTTGGAATCTCCCTGCTCCTTCGTCCCTTCCCCTAGGCCCTAGGCTTGTCTACCCAGAAAACTTCTACACATCCTTCAAGACCCAGCTTGAGTTACCTCGGGGCTTCCTTGGTGCCACCCCCACCCAGGCATAATTACCCCCCCACCCCATGTTTTCAAGCATATGCAGCTTCAGCTACAGCACTGGCAGTTCTATGTATACTTAGTCACTCATTCATTCTTTTATCATGGCACCTCAGGATTGCTGGTAGGTGTTTAGATCTTTTTTTTTTTTTTTTTTTTTTTTTTTTTACCTAGTGGCAGATACTCCGTGTAGCCTTCCCGCCGGGATCCTCATCGCTTCTCTATGAAGTGTGTGCGTTTTAGAAATGAGGACACACACGGGTGCTCAGATCCACTGCACCCTGGTTCTAAAGTCCACTTTGTTTCCCCTGTGAACCCTCGGAGGAAAGGAGATCTGGTTTTACCCTCTGTGCCCCCAGATGCTGACAGGGTCCTGATACCAAGCGATCACCTAAACGTTGCACGAAATAAAAGAGCATTCCATAGCACTAATGTGCAGAGGCTCGTGAAACTATTTCCCACGAGTTGCTTTATTCCCGGATATTCTCTCTTTCTTGGACTGGATTATTTCCTTTGGGTCAGTTCCTGGGGTGGAACGTCTGGATCCGAGATGTGGCGCTTCCTCGATTCGCCACGTCATCTTCCGCCTTTGCAGCCCCGCTGAGTGAAGAGCGAAACGTTCCGCGCAGCCTTGAGAGCCCGGTTCTCACCTCGACCTTGACGTGGTTGTCCCGCAGGTGCCTCGGAGCGCCCAGGGGCCTTGCTGAGCCCGAGACTAAGCGTTAGATCGCGACCCCTGCCGCGGGGTCTGCCCTCCCCCCACCGCGCACCCCCCTCACACACGCAGCTGCCTCGCTGGCAGCTGGATTCAGCCTGGGGGCGGGGACCAGACCCGGCGTCTTCGCCAGGCGGTCTCAAAGCTCTGCTTCCTTATTTGGAGGGACGAGAGGTGGGGAGCCAGAACGGAGGAAAGGGCTTGGGCAGAGGGAAGAGGCCAGACAGGAGCATCTCAGGGATGTGGGGTAGTGTGTGTGTGTGTGTGTGTGTGTGTGTGTGTGTGTGTGTGTGTGTGTGTGTGTGTGTGTGTGTGGTCTCAGTGTGTGAAGTCCCTTCTGTCCGCTACTCCAGGACGTGGCAGCTCTCCACCTTCCTGTAGTCATCCCTAAATCCTTAGCTCACCGCAGGGAGGGGCCAGCTCTGGAATCCCTCTAGCTGAACAGGGCTGCTCCTGTGGCCAGGTTGCGGTGATAGAAGGCTCAAGGATACTAGTTCCACTTAACCTCCATGCACGGACCTCCTCTCGCAGTCTCATCCTTGTATTCCACTTTCCTCTCAGCTTCTCTGGGTAAATTACCAAAGGCCAAACATACCTACAAAGGCAGGGGACATCTGTATAAACGACTAGCAAGTCCCCAGGGAATAAAGCTGACCAGTCTAATGCAAAGGTATCTAGTTAAGGGCGTTTTAACTAGCTGACGGTAATTTTTTTTAACGTACGATTAAGGACACTCAGTTAAATTTGACTTTAAGACGGGCAATGAATTACATTTTACCATAAGTTTATTGCATGAAATATTTGATAAAAATGCCTGAAATATTGCATGGCAGACAATAAAAAAATATTCGTCGTTTAAAATACAAATCGAACCAGGCACCGACCATTTTTTATTTGCTAAATCTGTCAATGCTAATTCCTTCGTTCCTTGCATTTAAACTCTTGGAATTTGGTATCCTTCCCTCTCCAGGTCTCCTCCCCCAACCAGCTTCCTTCTTTTTTGCTTTTTGGTGGATACTTGGTTTCCCTGATACTGTCTTTTAATTTCCCTCCTCCTCTGGGTTTTATTTACTTTAGCTAACTCACCCTGGGTCTCAATTTAAAAATCTTTGATGCTACTGTCAGGGCTGGGGTTGAGGCAGTATAAGCTTCAGGGGATTTCTTAAGGACATTGGAAGGAAATTAAACCTCTGAAAATATGCTTGATGCCCCCCCCCCATTTCTTTCTAAGGAAAATGTGGGTTGAACTCAGTTTGTGTCATGGAAGCACAAACAGCTGAATTAAGGCCAAAAGAATTCATTTCTCAAACCTCCACCAGCTGCAGCCCCGGCTGACAAACGAGTTTGTCTCTAACTACATGGGTGTTTTCTCAGGGTTTCCATCACAGCTGAACTTGTGCAAAAAGACCTTGAACTTTTAGGCTCAGAGGGACCGGAGGGATCCAAGAAGTCAGGAAGAGCAGGGTTTCCCACACAGTGAGGCATGTGGCCAGTTTTTAGCCGTCCCCAGCACAGGCAGGCCCAGTCTCACAATGTAAGTTCACAGGAATTGTGACTAAAAGCAAACAAAAAGCACCCCCATTCCCCAGCCTCCCCAGATGACTCTAGCCTGAGACCCCAGAAACCAGACAGAGTGGGGTCTCTTAGTAGTGGCTGAGGGATGGTGGCAGCTGAGTGTCCAGCTCCCTTCTGACTGCCAGGGGCAGCTCTAGTGTGTCACTCCTCTGTTCCTTAATTGCAGCATCCTCTCCGCTCTCCCCTACCCCAGTGGCCTCTCTCTCTCCCCTACTGTTCTCTACTCCTTCTTGGGATACCCCTCCCCCCATCACATACTTCATCTGAACCTTGCTCCCTCACCTGCCCTGGGGACACCTAAGTGTGATGGGTTGGTCATTCTTACTCATCACTTTCTGGTTTACCACATGAATTCTTGGTGTAAAGGCTGCCAGGAATGGCAGAAGACCCCAGTGTGTTTGAATTTCTGAGGCTTAGACATTCGAAGTCTAAGTGGTACAAGGCCTTGTGTTAGTGTCTCCAAGTCTGGCTTCTTCAGCTCTGTATTGGGGTTACCTGTCTCAAAAATAAGAAAAAGAAATTGGAAAAAGAAAGGAAGGAAGAAACAAAAAAGAAGAAAGAAACAGAGAAAAGAAAAAGAAAGAGAAGATATTTAGATTTTTTTTTTTTGCCCAGAGAGATTTGGTCCAACTCATCGGAGCCATAGCTTCCCACACCCTGTGCAGCCCAGTCAGCTTGGTCCCTCTAACCAGTTGGAAGGAAGGCCCTTGAGGAAGATGAAGCTCTGGATGGTGGGTCTATTACGCCATGACATTGGTGACTGATAAAGTCTGGGGAATCAGCAAAGGACACTCACGCTAACGGTAAGGTTGCTTTTCCTGGAGAAGCATGTGACTCCGTGGACACACTTTACTGTCACGGTGCAGATGTGAGTCCAGGGTGGGGGTGTAACCACTGGGATTTCAAGGAACTTGTGACCCAAGACAAGGCCAAACCAAAGCAAAAGGAACAACAATAACAACAAAAATCACAGAAGATGTAGGTACTAGAAAGAGACCGTTAATTAAGAAAGAGAATGGAACTCCCAAGAATGAGTTACAAAATGACACATACTCCAGAACACTGGGTCAGGATCTCTGGTCCCTTTAAAGGTCATTTGCATTTGCATAGCACCTGCTTCTCCCATGTTTGTCTCTTTCAGGTCTTTTGTTGTGGTGGTTGTTCCATGTAGCCCAGGTGGGGAAGTTTCTAGTTCTTTATGGCAACAGGCTTCCTTGCTGATGTGAGTCACCCCACCTCTCTCCACTTACTCTTCTGCTCTCAGAGCTCACCAGCCTCAGTGAACCAGGCCCTCCTCTCAGACCTCACCAGCCTCAGTGAACCAGGCCCTATCCTCAGACCTCACCAGCCACAGTGAACCAGGCCCTGCTCCCAGACCTCACCAGCCTCAGTGAACCAGGCCCTCTCAGACTCTCAGTGACCTCACCAGCCACAGTGAACCAGGCCCTGCTCCCAGACCTCACCAGCCTCAGTGAACCAGGCCCTGCTCCCAGACCTCACCAGCCTCAGTGAACCAGGCCCTGCTCCCAGACCTCACCAGCCACAGTGAACCAGGCCCTACTCTCAGACCTCACCAGCCACAGTGAACCAGGCCCTGCTCTCAGGCCTCACCAGCCTTAGTGAACCAGGCCCTGCTTCCCCCTCCGACCTGGGGCTTCCAAGGACGTCTAAAGGCTACAGTTTCAGCCTGAGAATCTTGGCAAGTGTCAGGATGCTTTTGCTAGCAAGCGTCAGAAACTTGACTCGGACCATGGTACCCATTCCCTTCAAATCTCTTGTCTGTCCATCTCTGTAGATCCAGTTTATTTTCACCTGGGTCTTCTGAGGTTCCAAGCCTTCTACTCTCCAGAATGCATCTGTGTTCCTAGTCCCAGGATACCAGATCCTTTCGGGACCACTCAATGTGAGGTTGCATGAAAATTTCACTTACGACACGACTTCAGTTTAGCTGTGTCAGCCCTCAGGACAAGTGGTCTAGAGTTTACTGAGTCTGGGTCAGGGTCAGACACACGACGGCTGCCGAATAGTTGAGGAAGAGTGAGAAGATATTTGTGAACAGCTCCAAGTTTATGGAGGGCTGTTATGCAGAGATAGGGGCCCAAAGGAAGGAGCCAGGCATCCTAAGTTGGTCCTCAGACAATAACCTGTAATAGATGAGGCCTTTTCCCGCCTATGTCCTTGGAGGTTGGTGATTGTGTCTTTTTTTTTTTTTTTTCTGCTGTAGTAGGAGTTGACCCTACCTTGGCTGGGTTTTGGAATGGCTCCTGGAATGAGGCCTTGTGCGCCTGTGATTTATTAAGGGAGTGTTCTCAGGGGGAAATGAAGGAAGCGTTCAGAGCAGGGAGGAGACCAAGCTAAGAGGGAGTTGAGGCAAAGTCCCCGGAGGGTAAATCCAGCAAGTCTCAGGAGGTGGGAGAGACACCTCTACAAGGGAGCAGCTACAAGGTCAAACCCTTGCTGAAGCTGTTGTTGTAAGATGTCAGGCCACGGAGGAGAAGGTGAAGTCACTGTCTTAGTTCCCTTCTCTTTACTGTGACCAAATATCTCCCCGGAAGCAGCACTAGGGAGGAGGGGTTTATTTTTGTTTACAGTTGGGTGTTTTTAGTTATAGTTTTTTAAATATTTATTTTTATCCAGGTGTGTGTGTGTGTGTGTGTGTGTGTGTGTGTGTGTGTGTGTGTGTGTGTGGTGTTCAGGTGGAGAGTCGAGAAGGTTGTTGGATCCCTTAGATCTGGGGTTACAGGTGGTTGTAAGTTGCTTGAACTGGGTGCTGGGTACTGAACCGCAAGACCAACAATCACTCTTAACCACTGAGCCTGAGCCATCTCTGAGCCAGCCCCCAGGTGCTACTTAATTCAATCAAATTGTGAATCAAATTAACCAACATGCTGTCCCATCACACAAGGTGACTCCAGCAGTGTTGGGAAGAGCCACTCGCTGCAGGAAGCAGAGAGCTTCAGATCTGGGAGGAGCCAGGAACACACCAGTGGCAAAGAAAGGTCCAGGGAAAAGGATGGGGTGGTGACACAGTCTGCCCTGGGCCAGTTCTGCCATCAGCCCTCCCCCAGGACGAAAGGCCTCAGCATCTGATCCCGTTCCTGCTTCACTCCACGCCATCCTCTGCTTGGCCAGGGTCAGACGGACTTCTCAGTGTCTTCTGCTTCCGATTGGCTGTCAACATCTAAGTCTCAGATGTTCTTCACGTAAAAACCCAGTTCTCTGGCTCCTCTGGGGGGAAAGTGACAACTAGGTTTGTAATCTGTTGTAGATGTCACACAGTCTGGCCAAGCCCAGGAGCTTTACCTCGGGGTACATTGCCCTAGACTCCCATCATCCTGTCATGTCCCAAGCATGTGGGAGACCAAAGAAAAAAGGGACATGTTTTGTGCCCCTGTCTCTAAGGCGAAGGGGGTTAATTCATGTTCCAAGTATGCCTGAGTCTAATTCATACAGTTCAGGGCGCCATTAGCGAGTGTCTTGTGTGCCTGTAGGACCCTGCGTATGTGAGCTGTGAGCCCTACCAGAACTCAGCCTTTCCACCCAGATCCAGATGTTGGGCCTCCCTCCTCCATCCCATTTTGTTAAAAGCAGCTGTTTCCCCCCCTTCCAGCTCCCCAAGTGCTGATTTCATCTCCCCCCTCCCCCGACAAAAGTTTAGAGCCAGGAAAGAACTGGTTTGGCAGAAAGCCCACATGCTGTGGGAGGAAGAGGACAACGTGGAGAAAGTGGGGGCCAAGTAGCGTCTGAGCAAGAAGCCTTGGACCCAGGCTCTGAGGACTCCAAGAGGCTTGGCCATCCAGTGGATCCTGTTGTGGGAGTAGCCTCTTCCCTTAAAGGTGGAGTCCAGAAAGTTCTTTTGCTCCACAGTTTGTTCCTGGTGTAGCCGGAAAGAAGTAGAGATGAGCCAAGGCGCAAGCAGAGAGACGATGG